>NC_050574.1:316640552-316958077 GCF_011100635.1 Trichosurus vulpecula | reverse complement strand
TGCCTTGGGGGAGAACTTTCCATTGAAAGCGAGGAGAGGGTCCTACGCAATTGGTAACTGGGACAGTGAAGGCGAATCTTTTGGAGTCGTCGGGGTGGAGAGGAATGGAAAAGAAGCAGTCCTTGAGGTCTATTACAATTTTTTGGAAACCTGCCGGGATTGCTACGGGTGCAGGAAGACCCGGTTGTAGCGATCCCATGGGGATCATGGTCTTATTGACCGCCCTTAAATCATGGAGCAATCTCCAGGCACCTGACTTCTTTTTAATAACAAAAATTGGAGTATTCCAAGGAGAGTTGGAGGGTTCTATGTGACCCGCAGTCAATTGTTGTTGAACTAACATTAATGCAGCCTCTAGTTTTTCTTTAGGAAGGGGCCACTGGTCAATCCAGACGGGAGTCTCAGATCTCCATGTGATTTTATCCGCCTGTAGGCTGAGGGGACCAGTGGCCCTTATGAAAAATGTTTCTGGAAACCAAGGCCGGAGCGGTCAGGGTGAGGTTGTATATGTAAAGGTTGAGTGATGCCCTGTTTATTTTTTCCTAGTCCTTGGCGGGGTAAAAAACCTTGACTTAGCATTTGTTCTGTAACAACTGAGCTAGGGCTGCACATGATAACTCCCATTTGTGAGAGGATATCTCTTCCCCATAGATTAACGGGGAGGCATGGGACTACAAAGGGACGGATTGTTCCTCTATTACCCTCTCGATCTTCCCATTGTAACAGTTGTGAGGATTGCATGGTGTTGGAACTTTGCCCTATGCCTTGTAGGTGGGTTAGAGAGGGCTGTAACGGCCAGGTAGACGGCCAGTGTGATTCAGAAATGACGGTTGAATCAGCCCCAGAATCGAGTAAGCCCATGAAGGGTTTACCTTGTATTTTGAGCATTAGTGTAGGCCTCTCTTGTGACAGAGCCTGGGCCCAGTAAATATCTGAGGACCCAGGTGTTGAATTGCCCCTCTTATTTTTAGAAGCAGGAAAGGTGGTATTCATAGGAAGAGGGAGGGCTTGGGCAATGCGCTGATTGGGCTGGATTCTCACAGTATCTTTCAGAGCAGAAGCAATTATCTTAATCTCTCCTTCATAGTCATTATCGACAATAGTTGGGTGTATTGTTATCCCTTGAAGGGTGGTAGAGGCACGGCCAATAATGAGGAAAAAGGAACCTCTGGGCGGAGGGCCGAAGACTCCCGTAGGGAGGATTTGTGGGCCGTCCTCCGGTCTCAATATTGCGGCTGCGGTGGCACACAAGTCCACTCCTGCACTGCCTGCCGTTGCTCTGGAGAGCTGTGGGCAGGGTGGGTCCCCGTGGCTGGCTGGGCCAGTCCTTGAGGGGTCCGGGGCGGACCCCGCCAGCCGTTTCCCGACAACGGGGGAAGGGGTTTGCCCTCTATATCATGTGTTGCTCTGCATGTATTCCCCCAGTGAAACCCTTTTCTGCACCTGGGACACGGGGTGGCAGGTGCTGCGCGCCTTTTCTGAGCGGTGGGATTAGGTTGATTCATGGGGCATTGTCTGGCAAAATGACCCTCGGCTCCACATTTAAAACAGGTTTTCACAGTATTACCAACAGCTGCTCCTATAGTTAGAAATGCTTCCGACATGTTTTTCAGAGGGCTTTGTAAGGCTAGTACCGCTTGAGACATTTTTTCGATTTTCGTTGCTGCGGGATCTTGGATATCTCGGCACAATTTGATCATCTCATTCAATGTCTTATCCTGCCATTGGCCATTTAGTACGCTCCTACATATCCCATTAGCATTTTCAAAGGCCAATCTTTTAATAATTTGGTCATCTGACGCTTCATTCCCTAATGTCCTTTCAGCCGTTTCTAACAGTCGACTGACAAAATCAGAGTACTCTTCATCTTTTCTCTGAGTGATCTTATTAAGGGGTGTAAAGGGGGAGCCTGTAACAGGAAGGGCCCTCCAAGCGCGGTTAGCCGCGTGAGCAGTCTGTTCTAGTAAGCCTGTAGGTAACTTTCTTTGTCTTTTCTCTAACGCATATTCACCCCGTCCTGCCAATTTATCAAAAGTCCAATCCCTATTAGCCCTAGATTTCAAGTTTCTTTTCTCAATGGTTTGACAATGATAATCAAATTCTGCTTTCCATGTTAGGAACTGTCCTCTTGATAGGGCAGCCTGAGCTACTCGCACCCATTCTCCCGGCAACAAAAAACCTCCCTGTGCTATAGCCTCAAGGGCAGAGAGAGTGAAAGGGGCATTGGGACCATATTTTTTCACTGCTGCATGGAGATCTTTGATATTTTTAAACCTTGGGGCTTTGTATTTAGAGGGGGGTGATTTACTATCCTCTTCTGAATCAGACTCCTGATCATCATCCTCCACTTCCTCCTCCTGGCTTTCCTCCTCGGACTCTTCAAGTCCTGCGCTATTTTCAGGGGGGTGCTTATCAGAGTTTGTGTCCTCTGCATCTTTAGGTCTATTTTGTGTATTGCTTCTAGGAATAGGAAAGAGAAGGAACTTTTGGTTCTTTTTTTGTTGAGGGAGTTTTCCTTGAGAAGATGTTGTGAGAAAGCCGTTTGAGGCAGAGGGAGGAAGGAGCGCCTTTTGAAGGGACGCTTGTAGCGCCGAGAACTCCTTCACCATTTGGTGATATTGATTCTGTATATTGACTGTCTTTCGTAATTCAGCCATGCGCTGGGTCAAATCTCTTTGGATTTGGGTAAGGTCCACGAGGGGGGGTAGTAAATAGGGGGGTGGGGGGAAAGTATGGGACACGAACACTTCTTGAGGGTTGTATGCAGCAGCCTCAGCGTCTAAATTGGCTGCGTCCTCGTCAGGGAGCGGGCCACTTTCGTTTTTGGGGGCAGTATTCATGCCAACCTTCCTCTCGGTAGGGAAGACCGGGAAAGTGAGTGTTTCTTCCACAGGGTTAGGGAGTGGCGGGTAAATGGACTTGGCGGGGGGGGGGGGGGGGGGGGGGGGGGGGCATGATGGTAGGGGGAGGAGATTTTACTTCCTCTTTGTCTTGTGAGCTTTCTGCGCGAAGGGAGGACACGGAAGCAGCGCGAGAAAGTGGCGCGAGACAGGATTCCGCCTGAACGAGTAATTGGCGGGCACCCTTGTCTCCTGTTGATCCCTCAATAATGTCATTAATTAAGGTCCAGAGGGAGAAGGCATTTATGGGAACTGACTCGGGACCTTCTTGTTTCAATCTTTCATTAAGATCTCTCCCTACTTTCTGCCATTTCCCCGGGTGTATTTCTGGACCATTAACAATGAACCAGGGACATACCTTATCTATAAAAATAAAAAATTTTAAAAGGTCCTTTTTCTTTACCCTTATTCCTCTCTCTCTGAAGCTTTGTTTTAAATCTTTAACAAAAACCTATTCTTTGGATAGTTGTGATCCCATGATGTCGATAGACGCGAACACTTACCTTAATGGGGTTTTCGGAGTCCGGACGAGTCGGGGGCGTCTATCGGGTCCCTGTCCAGCGTTCGAGCCCCCACGTTGGGCGCCAAGTGACCTGGCCCGCAGGTCACACAATCGTGGGTCAGCGAAGCTGGAGAGGGCCGGGGGAGCTAGGCTCGAGGAGGACCTGATGGCTCTAAAGGGCCAAGAGGCTCGGGAACGGGATCACGGAGAGGAAGGAGACTAGACGCATTGCTGGTGTGAAAATGTCTCTCTTTATTGTTCCTGGTAAGGGTTTTTATGAGCATGCTATCAGGATGCCACGTCCCCAGAGGCGTGGCTATGCATTGGATGCAGGCCTGCGTCATATCCCAGAAACGAGAGTTAGCCAGGAAATGAAAGCTAAGCGAGAAATGAAAGCTAGCGAAGGGAGAGGGCACGGGTCAGGCAGAGGGGAGGGGTAAGGCGATTTTCCAGTCTCCGGCAATGTGGTTAGACTATTGTGAAAAAGGCATGAGTTTTAGTAGATTGCAAGCAAAAGCTCTGTGATATTAAGCATAATATTCAGAAATGTGAGGTGACAGTACTTGACCTTGGTCTGACTTGAAGTACTCTCTTCAGTTTTTGGGAGCTACATTTTAGGAAGGAAAGTGATCAAATGGAACAGGGAGGTGATCAGGTTGGTGAGAAGGCTCACGTGTCTTATAAGGATGATTTGAAGGAATCTGAAGAAGAATAGACTTGGAGAAAGAATGCTGAATGACATGATAAAAGACAGTCATGGAGAATGCTTTCAAGGGGAAGAAATTTTGATTGGCCTTGTTCTGCTTGGGTGCAGAAGAACAGTGAGTGCAATTTTGCAGGGAGGCAAACTCTGACTTGACATAAGGAAAAACCTCCTAACCATGAGAGTTATACAAAAGTAGGGCAGGATGCTTTAGGACAGAGCAAGTTACCCCTTCATTGCAAGTCTTTATGCTAAGGCAGAAATAAACGAGCATTTATTAAATACCTACTATGTGCCAGAGATTATGCTAAGTACTTTGTAGATATTATCTCATTTGATCCTCAAAACAACACATTTTGCAGTTGTGGAAACTGAGGCAGAGAAAGTTTTTTTTAAAAACTGATTTGTCCAGAGTCACATAGCTAGTAAGTGTCTGAGGCTAGATTAGAACCCAGATCTTCCTGACTACAGGCCCAGGACTGAGCCACCTAACTGTTGAGATTAGATAACCATTTTTCATGGAGATTTTAGGAGATTCCTAAGGTGTGACATGGCTGGCTTGGACTAGATCATCTTTTCCAACTCTAAGATTCTATGATTCTAGAAATATAATTTTATAATTTCTTCCCCAGCACCTGGTGAATTGCTGACAACTTAATACATATTTGTGAAATTGTCAAATGCCCCTGAGATTATAAAAATCCTCCTTTATCTCTTTCACTTTCACTTAACCAGAAAAAGATATTTTCTTACTTTATTTTTTCTAGTTTAGTTCTATACTTCTCCTCCAATCTTAGCTTTCTCTAGGGGAGTTGCTGGCTTAATCTGTATACAATAGATTACATTTCTACAACAGCCTGTTGCTAGTAGTGATGGCCCAGGAAAATGGCCTCATTTTAAAACCTGCCTTGGCCAGTTTTTTCAAAATGCTTTCTTAAAGGGCCAACAACCCATTTCAACTGAATATAGCTTTTAGGCAGATTCTGAACAGCAAATAAAACAAGATTCCCACACATTCAGCTTTAGTTTCTATCTTTTTCCATTTTCATAACATTATTAGGCTATATTTTCCTGGGAGAAGGGAGCATGCAAGCCAGTTCTATGCTTGCTAGAATGGAGGGGGGTGGCAAAAGAGAGAGAGAGAGAGAGAGAGAGAGAGAGGAGAGATGAGAGTGAGACAGAGAAAGAAGAGATGAGAGTGAGAAAGAGAGGAGAGACAGAGACAGAGAGAGAAAGACAGAGAGAGACAGAGAGACAGAGACAGAGATAGACACACAGAGATAGATACAGAGACAGAGAGAGAGACACAGAGGCAGTCACACACAGAGACAGAGAGAGAGACAGAGAGAAAGGCAGAGAGACAGAGAAAGAGAGAAAACAAGGATGAGAGGAAATAGGTTAGTATTGAAGATGACTAAGTTATACATGTGTCCACTTTTATGCATCAGGTTTGTTGCTCCTCATAAATCTGTCTGGGAACTCCTAAACTTGCCTAATTTTTAACTCTCCCCTAGGACTAGTCAGGCCTCCATACTCACCCAGTATAAACACCAAAAACTCCTAATAAACATTTGGATATAAATTATGTTATTACAAAGCATATGTAGAACAGAATGGGATTTGTACCTCAGTTCAGGTTGCAAGGGAAGAGGGATGCTTCCTGCTTTTTATCCCAGAGGGTCAGTAATTATCCTCAAAGAAATGAAACGTACTGATAGTACAGGAAAGGTCTCAGTAGCATGAGTGGCATGGGAAAGCCTAATGAAGTCAGATCCTGCCTCATGGTCTGGTTTCTCT
This sequence comes from Trichosurus vulpecula, assembly GCF_011100635.1. Lineage (NCBI taxonomy): Eukaryota > Metazoa > Chordata > Mammalia > Diprotodontia > Phalangeridae > Trichosurus > Trichosurus vulpecula. The sequence continues at coordinate 316,952,175 of NC_050574.1, read as the reverse complement.
AGTCTCAGTTTGTTCCCTTTCCTGCTCTGATATCTGCATGTCTGGTCTGCCCTCATCTCTACTGCTGGACCCCCACCACCTGTCCTCTCCAGCACCACTAGACTGTGGTAGCATTCAGGATCTGCTTGACTCAAGGGTTCTTTGCCACTTGGCCGGTAGTCTGCTTGCCTTGTCTATCCTGTTCCAAGTTCCTCATTAGTGTACCCTGACCCCTTGAAAGCCCCTTTCACCCCTGAACATAGCTTTCCTTTTCTCAGATGTCCTTCAACCTCAGGCTTATGACACTATGGGAAAGCTAGTCTATTTTAAACAACATATGCTAAAATGTGTTGATGAAATGAAATATTCCCTCAGTTAAAAAATTTGTAGTGCCTGCAAATTACACAGAGTATAAGTATTAATATGCATGTATTAATATGTATGAAGTTGACATATATATCATGTCATATGTATAAATTATATGTATATGTGTATATATGTGATTTATAGGTAACTATAACATTGATCAGGTTACATATATAGTCAAATAAATCACATACACATAATGTATGGCAAAACTATTGCACAAGTAGGATTACATATCAGTTGCAATTTGCACACACCCTTATGTATATGCTATTGTTCCGTGAAGGTAGTATAGGCATCAATACACCAGCAGGCTTAGAAGAGCATCCTCACCCTTTACAATTGGTGTATTGGCACATCCTCCTTGTCATTGGCCAATGTAACAGTTGTAAAAGCATGTTTTTAGTGACCAACTGTCACTTTTGTAGTCTTATGCTCCTCTTCCTGTTTGTGAGCCATTATCCTCAGTCCCATTGGACTGCATTCTCAGTTATAGGCCCATAATTATCCCAGAATGAAAGGTTCTGTCTCCAGTCCCTAAGGAGTCAGCCCTTACAGGTATTCCCTTGGCCCATACCTTGAATGTTAGGCAGGAAGGAACAGCATCTATATTTAGTTCCTCCTCTTCCTAGGCAGAGAGCCCCTTCAAATGGGGTCAGTATTGACACCTGTCCCCAACACCTCCCAAGTGTTAATATATATGAGATCAATGCAGCTAGATGGCAAAATGGATAGAGTATCAGCCTGATTTCAAATCTGGCTTCAGATACTTACTAGCTGTGTGACCCTAGACAAGTCACTTAATCCTATTTGCCTCAGTTTCCTTATCTGCAAAATGAGCTAGAGAAGGAAATGACAAATCACTCCGGGATATTTGCCAAGAAAACCCCAACTGGGGTCATAAAGAGCTCGATGCAACTGAAACTATTGAACAACAACACTAGATCAACTGTATAGTGTTCCTAGTATCCCTGTAGGCAAGTACTACAAAGGCTTATTCCAAGGAGCCTCTTGCTCAGATCCCAGTGTCCTCAATAGGTTCAGCCTGATGGGATTAAAATGTCCTGGGCATAGGTCTCCTTGAGGGTGGCATGATATAATCTTAGACAATTTGATTACTGCCAAATCAAGCACCTCCTTAAGTAAATTTCTCTTAAACTCTTGACCCTGATAAGAATGGATCCTGGCAGAGAAGTCACAAGGAGAAAAATCCGCCTTCCACAAAACCTTAGCTACTGTGGAAGCCTGGTTCCTCCTTGGGTAGACCTATGTGCATCACCACTAGGAGGTTGCTTCTATTCTTCTTATTCCTATACGGCGATAAGAAGCCCTTTCACACAAGGCAAGAGTTTGCTGCTGCTCATGGTCTCTAGGTTAGCAGTTTATGCCAGCCAGCATAGGTCTTAAACTTCTTGTACACATCCCCTGCCATCCTGGGCCAGCAGAACTTTTTCTGCACTAGATTTAGTTTTCCCTTGGCTCAGGTGTTCAAAATCATCATGAATGAATGAATCAATCAATGAAAAAATTTATTAAGTGCTTATTTTGTTCCAAACACTGTATTAAGTACTAGGGAAATAAATATAGAAGCAAAGATAGCCTCTGCCCTCAAAGGACTTACATTCTAATAGAGGAGACAACACATAAAGGGTGGTGGTGGCCGATGCGGGGATTGGCACTTTGGTCCTGAAAGACATAGGGATTGTAACTGAGGTCACAAGGAGAGTAATCTGACATAATCCATCCAGAAACAATGGTAGAACTGATTTGATTTTGGTTCAAGAAAGCCTGGAGATGTTTTTTAGATTTGAACATACCGGGACCACCGTGTATATCTTCTTGTGGATGTCCATAACTTCCCTGGGAAAATGAAAACATAGTATTTTATAACCTAGATATGGGTTGTCCTTTTTTGTTCCACAAAGGTCAAGTTCCTGCATAGGCTTTATAGGCCTCATATTCCTCATAAAATGACTGTGATATAATTGGTACTTGGGATATACCGTCCATCAAAACAGGACATATTACATTTTCAATCCTTGCTGACAAGGCTTGACAGAGTACTATGAGTCTAGGTGGAAAGGGCCTAGGAAAAGTCAATGGGACAGAGCCTAATTCTTTAGGCTCTATGGCAACCACTATCCTTTATCCAGTCTTTGGTCCTGTAAGCCAATCCGGTAGATTACAACTTCTAGTAAGCCACTTGTTGAGTTCACACATTCCACAGGTGCCCATCTCACTTGGCTTCTTTGGATGCCGTTCCTGAAGAGGGAATCCTTGACCTTTCCTGCTAAATCTTTTTGTCCCTCTGGGAGGGGAGGACCTTGGCATAATGGCCTGGTTTTCAGTAGGCTTGGTTCTTATCTTTAATGTGGACTGTCTGTTCTAAGTTGGCCTCTTTTTTGTTCTCAGCCTCTGAGTCAGCCTCCTTTGGGCAATTCAGAGTCTGCTTTTTGTTACTATTCAAGTTCTCTTCTTTTTTTAAAAAATTAATCTATTTTTAGTTTTCAACATTCACTTCCGTAAGATTTTGAGTTCCAAATTTTCTCTCCCTCCCCTCCCTGCTTCTCACCCCAAGATGGCATGCAATCTGATATAGGCTTTACATATACATTCATATTGAACATATTTTCACATTAGTCATGTTGTAAAGAAGAATTAGAACCAATTGGAGGAGCCACGAGAAAGAAGAAACAAAACAAAACAAAAAAAGAGATCAAATAGTATGTTTTGATCTGCATTCAGACTCCATAGTTCTTTTTTCTGGATGTGGTTAGCATTTTCCATCATGAGTCTTTTAGAGTCATCTTAGAACCTTGCATTGCTGAGAAGAGCTAAGTCTATCAAAGCTAGTCATCACACAATGTTACTATTACTATGTACAATATTCTCCTGGTTCTGCTCATTATACTCTGCATCAGTTCATATAAGTCTTTCCAGGTTTTTCTGAAAACATGCTTGCTCATTATTTCTTATAGCACAATAGTATTCCATTATGTTCATATACCACAATTTGTTCAGTCATTCCCTAGTTGCTGGGCATCCCCTCAATTTCCAGTTCTTGGAGCTCTTATAAATCCAAGTTCTCTTCTTGCTTCTTTTCATGTTTTGACTCTACTTGCCTGATCAGTCAGATCATTCCTGAGTAACTATGGGCACTTCTTGGGACTTGTGCAGCTGTGGGTACAATACTAGCAATTGCTCAATTATAGACCGCTGAGAAATTTAGTCAGTTCATTGTAGTTCCTGGCCACTGTTCAGGTACTTCCTGGCCACTGCACCTTTGATTTTTGCCCTCAGTAATAGTCCCTCCAATCTTAGCACAAAGGTGGAGAGCCCCTCTCCACCTGAAAATTTCACATAGGTACTCTATTTTTTTGGTGCCATTAAATTGGTCCACAAGCATTTGAGATCTGTGACCTCTGGCCACTGCATCTTTGAGGCGCATATGATATGGAAAGGTATAGGACTTTTCTCTCCACCCATGGGAACACCTCTAATTTTCATTGGCCATAGATGCAGAAAGGCAGATAGTTGGACTGGCATTGTTCATGTACCCTCTTAGGGACAAGATTAAAAGTTACTCCGAGTAGAATCTCTGTTTGCCACCAGGGGGCACTCTAAGGCAGGGCTAGCATCCCAAGTTTGTTGGCCAGTGAGAACTTGCTAACCACGGTTGAGTCCCTTTAGAATTTGTGCACAGGGACTTACCTGGGTTCCTCATCTCTCAGATTTTAGTACCTTGTTCTATCTGTTCTCATGTAGTTTAAGGTGGAAAACAAAGATTGTCAGAACTCATTGGCCTCATATCCTCTTTCTTATTAAGGTTTTGTCTCCTTACCAACTTCATGTGATCCAAAAGGAGTACACACTACAGTTTACTTTCAAGTATATTTGCTCAAAGGAATAAAAAAATACAGTACTGAGATTCCTGACATAGTCATTCCCAGAAAGGTCTGAAATTTCAGTTTTCCAATTGCTACAGCCATTCCTTGTTAAGGTCTGAAATCTGAATTTCACTTCTGCTAAGGGAACTGATGTAGGCCACTTTGTAGAAGGACAATATTAAGCTTTTCCCTATATAAAAAGTCACAAAGAAGGGAAAGGAAACCATTTTGCCAAATGGAGGCCCACTCAAGTTCCAATTGGAATGGCATTCAATTTCTAACCAATCAACAGGTGAAACCTGGAGTCCAATGATCAACAGAAAGTATTGCTGATATATCAACTTGCATTATTAATGCACCCTGGTATCCAAGATCAATCACAGCATGTTGCGATCTCACTGTCCATGACATGTCTCACTTTGTAAAATTTTCTATCAAAGCTTCAAGACCTGAATTAAGTCCCTGACTGGAACGCCTACTATGTATCTTCCTAACCCCCACTTCTATTCTTTTGGCACATAAATGACAGACATCAAAGGGAAAACACTGAGCACTTTGGTACCCAGGTGTTACATTCCTCTAGAAGGTGAATAGTTTTATAGTCCCTGCAAAATTATATGAGGTACATTTGAACATTTGCAGACATATATTATGATAAGTATCAGAATGCAATGCACTGAAGGCTATTATCCCAACTTCAAAGGCAATTAATTATCCCATGGTACCATTTATATGCCATCTAAATTAACTTTAAATGCATAATAAAACACAAGGCAAAGCATTCTTGACAGAGCTGCTTTAATGACTGAATGACATATAGCAATAGTACCTGTACGCCATTAGTGCATAAGCAAATATACAATGGCAAAAAATCTAGAAAACATGTAATCAGAGTTGACACATGTATCAATATATGCCAATAGATAAAATTTCATTTAAAGCATATGTTTCAGGCACATTCATTAGCATTGTATGGCAACATGTAAAATCACTTCCATTGCTCCTGCAATGAAGCAAGGCCTATTGGATGAGACACTGCACTTGGAGTCAGGAAGACCTAGGTTCATATCTTACCTCTCACACTTAGTTGTCACTTAATGTCTCTATTCTTTAGTTTCCTCATTTGCAAAATGAAGGTGTTGAACTCAGTGGCCTCTACGGCCCCTTTCAGCTCCAAGTCTTATGCTATTCTATGCTAGATTGTTCACTGGCAAGGTAATTCTAGCTCTTCTGCAACCTGCTGAACATTCTGCACCTATACATGAGCTGGCTGATGGTATAGATCTAGGGGTAGGGAACCTGAGGCCACATGTGGCCTTCTAGTTCCTTGGTTGTGGCCTTTTGACTGAGTCCAAGTTTTATAGAACAAATCTTTTTACTAAGGGGATTTGTTCTGTGAAGTTTGGATTCATTCAAAGGGCTGCACTTAAGGACCTAGAGGATCATATGTGGCCTTGAGGCTGCAGTTTCCTCACCTTTGGTAGGATAATTGTTGGTATCTCCACACCTAGACCTAGATTCCACCTGCATGAGCTGGTGGATGGCTCAGGGAGGCTATTATCATAGTCAGTGGATTGTCCCAATTCCCCATGGTCTCCAAAGTGGGAGCATTAAGGAAGGAATAGAGCTTATCTCTGGGTTCAGCCTTCTTGTCCCTCTCACATCTGGACTGAGGTCCACGTCAGGCTGAAGCAGTCAGTGGACCACACTATCTTCTTCATCTGAATCATTGCCTAGGGATCTTTTGTGTTTTACAGATGATTTCTCTACACATTAGTGAGTGATCTCTTCTCAGAGTCTGTTCAGTTGATTATTTAGCTCTCCCTTCATTTTGCTTCTTCTGTTAATCATGGAGTTCAAATAATTCCTCTATAGGTAATAGGTGGTTGAAATTAATTATCTTTGTAGGCTCTGCTCTATTCTCCCTCCAAACAATAATCTCTGGGAAGACTTTCTTCACTATTTGCAGTGGAGAAGACCACTATGTAGTGGCTTTCCATTGGTCCACTCTATTGTGTGTCCTTGAAACGTGAACCTTTCTCAAGAATATCATCTTACAATGACAATTCAAGCATCATAACACCAAAGTAATAGTGAATAGGTAAATCATGAAACTCACTCAGTGTCATCATTTCTGGTAATGTTATATACATTCACCAGCAATATAGCAAGTTGACTCCATTGAGATTTCTGCTCAGACCTTAGAATTCTGAGATTGCTTAGTGATATGTGATTAAAATACTCCAGCTGTGGGTCATCTTGGGGATGGTAAGCTACAGTTTCAGATTTCTGGATTCTTTGCAAAGCTAATGCTTCCTTATTTTCCACCTGGCTGCACTACTTTTGGATTTCTTTAATTTCTCTATCATGGCCTCATGCTGGGAATCTTTTTCCTCCTTCCCCTGCTGGTTTTCAGTTTCTTTTTTTGTGTGTTGTCTCCCTGCATTAGATTGTAAGACCCTTGAATATTGTCTCTTTTTTTGGTTTGTATTTTATCCCCTATACTTAGCATAGTGACCAGCACACAGTGGGTGCTTGAGAAATGTTTATTGACAATTGACTGACTGCTTTCTTGAATAGCATATTTTCAAAGTCTCTACTGAGATACTGGATCTTTCTACAGAGTAACGTGGAATATTTTAGCAGCTTTGGAAACTTTCTATATTGAGTATACTTGGCATTCCTGGTGAAGTGGTCTGTCACCACTAGCATATGGCTTGTATTTTTACTATCTTCTTCCAGAGATGCAAAGTCAATGTGCACAAGCTCCAAAAACTTGGTGCTTATGCTCTCCAAATATTCAGCACAAGTTGGTAGTACTTCCTTCTGGATATACTGACTACAGGTCTCACACTTCTTCACGATGTCTGTTGCCATCATGGGCAACTAATTAGTTTCTTACCAGTTCAAGGGATCTCCCTTGACTCCAAAGCTCAAAGTCATCATGTAATGCCTCTGTGGTTACAGAATAAAATGTCCTGCCTAGTGCCATGTGGGGAATCAGTTACAGCCTGAGTTAAGTACTTTGGTGAAGTCAGCATGTAAAGAGAAAGGGCTTCCTCAAGTATGCCTAGGGCCCAGGGGTGGGAAACCAGAGGCCTCAAGCCTACATATGGCCCTCTAGGTCCTCAAGTGCAGCCCTTTGGTGGAATCCAAGTTCAGAGGCCATACTTGAAGACCTAGAAGGCCACATGTGGCCTTGAGGCCTCAGGTTCCCCAACCCTGCAGGCCAATACTGGTGTATGGGTAAGGCCACTGATTATTTGAATTTCTTATTCCAGCGATCTCCTAATAGTTTCAGAGGGTTCACACCACATTAACCCTTCTTGCTCTTATGATCCCTTAAAAAGATCTTGGGCCTCAAAGGTGTTTTGGATGTGGCCATTTGAGGAAAACCTCTATCTTTTCTGGGTTATCTCTCTTTGCTGATCCATGTATTGCGTAAGACCATCAACTGGGGAAAAAAAACCGGGGGCTCTTTCACAACCAGGTGTTATAGATGTCAAAGGCAGGTCCTCTGAGTTTCTCTAGTAATCAATTACATTCCTCTGCATTGATTCCTTGTCGATCCTGAATCGTATCAGGAGCATTTTCTAGCCAGGTATCAAAGCCCTCCTCTCTAGCTAAGTGTTCACAGTACATCTACTGTGTGCTGCTAGTGCCAGCAGCCTAATAGAGCAATGCTAGGGGTGGTTAACTGGAGGGAAAAATAATGAAAGTTCAGATGAACACTTCCAAATGCCTTCTTTTCCTAGCCGGTTCTGTGTTTCTAATAGGTGCTTTGACCCTTGGAAGCCCTTGCCATGCCTGCTTTTCTTCTTTCTAGCATCCCGTCTGCCTCCGAAAAACATTATAGGAAATAAAGTCCTTTCCTATACGTGCATGTCTACCACAACAACACAACTGATGAAGGAATCCTCTGTGTTTTTATCTCCTTGTTCCCAAGAACAATATTACTTTATTGGGAAACACTATCCAGTGCCGTATTAGTCAGTCACCAGATCAGGCCAGAGTCTAGCATCAGGAACTTGTGGTATCAACTGAGAGGTTGACTCAGGAAAGGTTTAGGAGCTAGAGCCCAGGCCCAAACCATGGACCTGGCATCAGGAACCATGATTTGCACAGGTGGTATAATCAAGCACAGATACCAGACAACAAAGGAGCAGCTCCTAAGTCAAATAGAATTGAGTGCTAAGGTATTTGGTGCAGACATTAAAGGTTATAGGTGGCCAGAAAGGGGAAATCAGTGGGGACTGGAATTATTAGGAAGGGATTTGTATAAGAAATGAGTAAGAACTGAGATTAGAGAGGATTAGGGAGCAGAACCAGCCTCAACACATGCATGGAAATAGCAACGTTCATGATGTATTCCATAGATGATAAAGAGACTGACCCAGCTGGACTAGAGGATTCACTAGATGAGTAAGGCAGCAGAAGATCAAGGTGCAGAGATAAGCTATAACTATAATAGGCACTTATTTTATGTTTGTTGACTTGTGGAAAGTCATCAGTGCCAGGCTAAAAGATTTTGACTTTATCCTGAAGGCCCTGAGGAGCCATTATAAGTTTATTAAGCAGACCACTGACAAGGTCAGGCCTGTGCATTAAGAAGACCTGAAATCAATGTGAAGGAAACTTGTGAGACTGGAGGCAAGGAAACTAATTAGAAGGTTATTATCATAATCTCGGAGAAGGGCCTAAAGGCCTGAATCTCTGTCTTCAATTAGGCCAGCTAGAGTTAAATTACTTAATTGGTTAACTAGAGATTCTCTGGATATTTTGTTACTATGTGCAAGGTCCTGGGCTAGGCCTGAGGGTAACAAGAGAAAAAGGAAACAGTTCCTGCCCTCAAGAATCTTACAGTCTTCTGGAGCAGTTTATAATTTAATCCCATTCTTTACTGAAGATGTATTTATTGAGAAGGTGCTTTAATAAGTATCCTCATACTGGACTAGACCTGTATGTGTTCTAGATGCCCAGACCAGCAAAAGGCATATCATTGGCTATTTTATGAGTGAGGCCACTCAAGAATCTGCTGAGCTTAAGAAGTGGCTGCTGGGGGCAGAGCCAAGATAGCAGCTGGAAAACAGGGACTTGCCTAGGGCTCTCCCCCAGAACCCTCCAAACACTGATAAAAAAAATGGCTCTGAACAAATTCTAGAACTGCAGAACCCATGAAATAGCAGAAGAAAACAGGGCTCCAGCCCAGGACAGCCTGGATGGTCACTGGTTAAGGTCTATCGCCCACGGAACTGGGAGCAGAGCAGAGCCCAGCGTGGGCTGCATCCAGACCAACCAGACCAGGAGCCAGGTGGAACAGGCCCTAGCACCCTGAATCAGTGAGCTGTGGCAGTTACCAGACTTCTCAACCACAAACACCAAAGACAACAGAGAAGGTTAGTGGGAAAAGCTGAGGGGGACAGAGTGAAAGGAGTTCACTGTTGGGCCACCACCCTGGGGGCAGCAGAGGTGGTGCAGCAGAGGTGGTGCAGCTACAGAACTACAACTACAGTTGCTTCTGGCCCCAGGCCCATCTGGTGGGAGGAATTAAGTGGTGGATCAGAGGAGGAGTGCAGAGCCTGCTTAAGATCTGAGTCCTGGCCTGGTTGGCGGTCCTTGGGGGAGGAGGAGTGCTGGTGTGGCAGAGCTTGCTCTGTAGAAATAGCTCTGAAAACAACAGCACATCCCCTCAAGCTTGGAACAAAGTACTCTCTACTCTACAAGCAGTCATACCACGATGAAAAACTCAAGGGTCAAGTAGTTGGCTGGGAACATGGCCAGGCAGCGAAAATGCTCTCAGATTCAGACTCAGACTTTGGAATCTTTCTTTTGTGACAAAGAAGACCAAAACATACAGCCAGAAGAAGTCAACAAAGTCAACAAAGAGCCTACAGTAAAAGCCTTCAAGAAAAACATGAACTGGTCTCAGGCCATGGAAGAACTCAAAAAGCATTTGGAAAAGCAAGTTACAGAAGTAGAGGAAAAACTGGGAAGAGAAATAAGAAGGATGTGAGAAAACCATGAAAAACAAGTCAATGACTTGCTAAAGGAGACCCAAAAAAATACTGAAGAAAATAACACCTTAAAAAATAGACTAACTCAAATGGCAAAAGAACTCCAAAAAGCCAATGAGGAGAAGAATGCCTTGAAAGGCAGAATTAGTCCAACTGGAAAAGGAGGTCCAAAAGACCACTGAAGAAAATACTACCTTAAAAATTAGATTGGAGCAAGTGGAAGCTAGTGACTTTATGAGAAATCAAGATATTATAAAACAGAACCAAAGGAATGAAAAAGTAGAAGACAATGTGAAATATCTCATTGGGCAAACCACTGACCTGGAAAATAGATCCAGGAGAGATAATTTAAAAATTATTGGACTACCTGAAAGCCATAATCGAAAAAAGAGCCTAAATATTATCTTTCAAGAAATTATCAAGGAAAACTGCCCTGATATTGTAGAGCCAGAGGGTAAAATAAAAATTGAAAGAATTCACTGATTGCCTCCTGAAAAAATCCCCAAAAGAAAACTCCTAGGAATATTGTTGCCAAATTCCAGAGCTCCCAGATCAAGGAGAAAATACTACAAGCAGACAGAAAGAAACAATTTGAGTATTGTGGAAACATAATTAGGATAACCCAAGATCTAGCAGCTTCTACATTGAGGCAGGGCTTGAAATACGATATTCCGGAGGTCAATGGAGCTAGGATTAAAACCAAGAATCACCTACCCGGTAAAACTGAGTATCATGCTCCAAGGCAAAATATGGATCTTTTTTGGTTTTTTAGCAGGGCAGTTGGGGTTAAGTGACTTGCCCAAGGTCACACAGCTAGTACATGTGTCAAGTGTCTGAGGCTGGATTTGAACTCAGGTCCTCTTGACTCCAGGGCCAGTACTCTACTCACTACACCACCTAGCTGCCCCCAAAATATGGATTTTCAATAAAATAGAGGACTTTCAAGCTTTCACAGTCAATGAAAAGACCAGAGCTGAATAGAAAATTTGACTTTCAAACACAAGAATCAAGAGAAGCATGAAAAGGTAAACAAGAAAGAGAAATCAAAAGGGAGTTACTAAAGTTGAACTGTTTTGTTTACATTCCTACATGGAAAGATGATGTGTATAATTCATGAGACCTCAGTATTAGGGTAGCTGAAGGGAATATAAATATATATATATATATATATATATATATATATATATATATATATACACACAGAAGGCACAGGGTGAGTTGAATGTGAAGGGATGACATCAAATTAAGGGATGAGAGAGGAATATATTGAGAGAGGGAGAAAGGGAGAGATAGAATGGGGTAAATTATCTCGCATAAAAGTGGCAAGAAAAAGCAGTTCTGTTGTGAGGGAAGAGGGGGCAGGTGAGGGGGAATGAGGGAATCTTGCTCTCATTGAATTTGACCTGAGGAGGGAATAACACACACACTCAATTGGGTATCTTACCCCACAGGAAAGAAGGAGGAAGGAGATAAAAAAGGGGGGGATGATAGAAGGGAGGGCAGATAGGGGGAGGAGGTAATCAAAAGCAAACACTTTTGAAAAGGGACAGGGTCAAGGGAGAAAATTGGATAAAGGGGGAGAGGATAGGAAGGAGCAAAATATAGTTAGTCTTTCACAACATGAGTATTATGGAAGGGTTTTGCATAATAATACACATGTGGCCTATGTTGAATTGCTAACCTTCTTAGGGAGGGTGGATGGGGAGGGAAGAGGGGAGAGAATTTGCAACTCAAAGTTTTAAAAGAAGATATTAAAAAAAAGTTTTTGCATGCAACTAGGAAATAAGATATACAGGCAATGGGGCATAAACATCTATCTTGCCCTACAAGAAAGTAAGGGAAAAAGGGATGGGGGAAGTGGGGTGACAGAAGGGAGGGCTGAATGGGGAATGGGGCAATCAGAATATATGCCATCTTGGAATGGGGGGGCAGGTAGAAATGGGGAGAAACTTTGTAATTCAAACTCTTGTGAAAATTAATGCTGAAAACTAAAAATATTAAATAAATAAATAATGATTAAAAAAAAGAAGAAGTGGCTACTCCATATACTGATCTGTCTCTTTCTAGGGTACAGATAAGCTGATAGGATTTCTAAATATAAACTGATTTCCCCTTTAAGGAAGGCTTAAATTGAGGAATTCGTATGAAAAGTGGAATGGGATTATCTCCTTCCTATTAGAATAGAGATAATTTTGCTCAAGTGTACTCCTCAACTTAACAACTGCCTAAAAGGTTCAGTGACATAGATTGTATGTTCTAAGTATCCAACATTTTCATTATGCTGGTCATATTATATTTTGTGCATAGAGTGTAATGCATTATGCATTTTGTTTGTTGTTTTTAGTGCCAAATGTCCAGTATAACCAAAGCTGCATATTAAACTTAGTTAAATCCTGTTTCCTGTAGCCTCTTTATAATATATATTTTCTTGATATGTTTCTTTTCATGCTACTGGGTCATGATAGCTTCCCTTGGAAATGGACTGGAACTTTTTGCCTTTGAGGATTGCATCCCTATTACCTTTGGGCAGTCAACAACAAGTATTTAACAAGTGTCTAAGGTATCCCAGCCACTGGACTAAACACTGGGGACCCCAAGAAACATAAAAGATAATCCCAACTCTCACAGAGTTTACACTTCTAATGAGGGAGGCAACATGCAAACAACTCTGTATAAACACCATACATACAAGATAAATTGGTGCTAATCAATAGAGGGAAGGCACTGGCATTAACATGTATTGGAAAAGGCTTCTTGCAGAAGATGAGATTTTAGCTAGGACTTAAAGGAAGGCAGGGAAGCCAAGAGGCAGAGATGAGGAGGGAGAGAGTATTCGGGTAGATAGCAAGTGGAATAGCCCAGAATTGGGAGATGGGGTATCTAGGGAAGCCAATGTCATTGGACTATCAGCAATGTTGTCATATACCTTCAATGGAGATGAAATCAGCATCAAGGTCGGCTAGTGCATTGATGATAAATTATTTAACTTGCAAAGGCTATAAGCCAAAAATAAAGAGAAGCGAGAGTTGGTGTGTGACTTTTTGTTTGCAGATGATCGGGCACTGAATGGAGCCTCTGAGGCTGAGATGCAACACAGTATGGATTGATTCTCTACTGCTTGTGCTAATTTTGGCCTGACCGTTAACACCAAGAAAAGAGAGGTTCTATACCAGCCAGCCCCCCACCACCCATTCATGGAACCATCGGTTACAGCAAATGGAGAAATTTTGAATGCTGTGGATAAGTTCACTCACCTTGAACAGTATACTTTCCAGGGATGCACATATAGATGATGAGGTCGATTGCCAGAGGTAGGACAGTGTTTGAGAGGCACCAAAGGAAAGTATGGAAGAGAAGAGGTGCCTACCAAACTGAATGTCTACAGGACCATTGTGTTGACTTCATTGTTGTATATCTGTGACACCTGCACAGTATACCAGTACCATGATTGTAAACTTAATGGCTTCCATCTGAATTGTCTTAGGAAGATTCTGAAGATCACCTGGAAGGATAAAATACCAGACACTGAGTCCCTTTCTTGAGCTGAACTGACAAGTATTCAACCTCTGCTGTAGAGTGCAACTCTGATGGACTGTCTATGTAGCTCAAATGCCAAACTTATGTTTGCCTAAAGGACTGTTTTATGTATAAGACAAGCACATGGTGGTCAGAAGAAGCAGTATAAGGACACTCTCAAGGTCTCTCTGAAGAATTTTGGTATCGATTATGAGACATAGACACTGGTACAGAATCGCCCAGCATGACACGCCCACATCAAAGGAGGCACTCTGCTCTATGAGCAAAGCAGAATTGCAGTAGCTCAAAAGAACTATCAGATGTGCATATTTAGAGACATCTCCACTCCAAATGTTCGTATGGACTATCTGTGCCCAACCTGTGGTAGAACCTTTTGAGTTCATGTTAGTTTGATCAGCCACAGTTGGGCACATTGTACTTTGACCGTGACATAATGATGTCATTTTGGCCTTCAAGCATGAAGGACAACAGCCATGTGAAATGGTGTAAGGATTAGGAAGAATAGAAAGGTAGGAATAGGCCAATTATGGAGGGCTCTAAAAGTCAAACAGAGGATTCTATATTTGATCCTGATGCGGTAGAAGTCACTAAAGTTGATTGAATAGGGGAGTGAAGGATGTGGCATGGTCAAAATGGGACTTTAGGAAGATTGATTTAATAGCTGAGCGGAGGATAGATTAGAGTGGGAAGAGACTTGAGGTAAGTTGACCAACCAGCCAGCTACTGCAAAAATCCGGGTGTGAAGTGATGAAGACCAGCATCGGGGTTGGTGGAATTTTCAAGGACTATTCTGAAGGTATCAATGATATGTCTTGGTAGATGATTAAAAACAGGGAGTAAGAATGAGGAGTTGAGGATGATGTTTAGGTTGAATGGTGGATTTGGACCCAGGTCCTCAGATTCCAAATATCATATTCTTTCTCCTTCACCTAGACTAGCCATTTCAGAATTTCAGGAAGCCTTCCAATTCCCTCAAATGAATCCCTCACCGGTTCTACAGGTTCTTGCTCCACATTCCTTTAAGAGGTTAATCATTACACAAAGAGAAGACTTTTAGGAACCAGCTGAAGTATAATAATTTACATTGGTAAAGGGTATAAATAACTGATATCAGATCTCCTTGGAGACCAGGTATGTTAGGATTAAAAGGCAGGGGAGCAAGAATGAAAGCATAAGCTGGCTGACAGGAGTGCCCTCGGAAAGGATGGAGAATGATACAAAAGTGAGTGCTTATGGTGAGTTGCCACTAAGACAAATTTCTCTGGTTTCACAGTTTTATAGACGACCAGTTTAGGGTAGCCATTTGGTTTGACCATTTGGATTGAATAAGTCAATTCCAATTAATTAGTTTGATTGATTTCTTCTCCTACTTGACCAAATTGCCTGACAAAATCACTTGCAGATGTTATTGTAGTGACCCATCAAAGAGGGTTCCCATTTGTCTGGAGAGAAGTCTGAGCCTACAAAGCACAGCTGCGGACCAGGAGGAGGGTACAGATGCAGCTTTTTTATAGGAATTAAAGGACTCTAATAATAATAATTCATATTTCTATAGTGCTCTAACATTTACAAAAGTACTTTCCTAGAAATGACTCTGTGAAGTATATGTTGCAAATATGATTGTCCCCATTTTCCAGAGGGAGAAATAGAGACTCAATAATTTGTCCAAGGTCATACAGCTTGTAAATGAGGGAGCAGGGATTTGAACTTGGGTGTTATCTGACTCCAATTTCAGCACTTTTTTTCAGTGAACCACACTGTCTACAAGAGACAGGCTTGTATAGGCCATTAGCAGGTATCACTTCCTGTATAACTGATTGAGTTTGCCTTGTTCTATGTAGCCTCTTCCCCAATTTGGAACGTTGGTGCCTCTCCCCTATTAGTAATATGGTGTGTGACCATGAGCAAGTCACAACTTTTTTGAGTCTCAGTTGCTTAGCTATGAACTGAAATGACTAGATTAAGTAATTTATAAGGGTACTTGTAGCTCTAATGATTTGTGAATAGATATGAACTTCAAATTATATCTATATTTCAATGCCCAGCACAAGCTTACTTCCTCCATGAAACATTCCCCAACTCTTTCCCCCGCTCAAGATTTTAATTTTTTTATTCTGAACTTGACAACGTCAACAAATATGAACATTTTCTTCTACAAAGAACAGAAAAAGAAGATTCTATATGAAACTGAATTTCTATTCTGTATTAACTTGAGTTTTTAAAAAGAATTACAAAGGTTAGTTCTAAAGCTTGTTTGTCTCTTCCTCTGAAATTCCATTTGTTCTCTTCTGTGCATTTAAAAATATTTCATCAGCACTCTTTTTTTCCCATCATTATCATTATTCTTCCTCACCAACTCCTTCCCCCTGGAAAAGAAAATTCTCTTATAAAAAAAACCATAATAAAGCAAAACAAATCTACACTTGGCCATGTCTGAAAAGCTATGTCTTGTTTTGCACCTTAGATTCATCACCTCTCCATCAAGAGGTAGGAAATCTGCTTCATCATTGATTGTCTGGAGTCATGATTGGTCATTGCATTGTCTAGAATTTTGAAATCTTTCAAAGCTGTTTTTCTTTACAATGTTATGGATCATTGTATAAAGTATTCTCATGGTTCTTCTCACCTTACTCTGCATCAATTCAAACAAGTCTTTCCAGATTTCTCTGAATTAATCTCTTCCATTATCTGACTCATCTAGTCTATATTAATTTCTAACTTTTCTGAACTCCTGAAGCAATGTCTTGTATTATTCATTTGGCTCTGATGTTCTGTCTGCTTTTGTAGTTTATCCTTTCCTTCTTATCTCCGTGAATCAAAGCCTGTATCTTTGATGCTTTGCAGCCCCCAGTGAGTGTACCAAGTACAAAGTTATGCACTTGGTATTCCATAAACATTTAGTGACTGAACAATGAATCCTACCACTAGAAACCAAGGACAGTTAAGTAGCTTTTTACTATACACATAGAACAAGAACAGGAGAGTCTGGCTCATTAGCTTCCTCCTCTTTCAAGAAAATGACAAATGTTGGTGGAAGGTATGGGAAAATAGGCACATTATAATGTACTATTGATGGAGATACGAATTGATCCAGCCATTCTGGAAAGCAATTTATCCAAATATGTCCCCAAAGTCAATAAATTGTATGTACTTTTGATCCAGCAGTAACATTATTAGGCTTATACTTAAAAGAGATCAGAGAAAAGAGGGAAAGGACCTATATGTACAAAAATATTTATATTAACTCTTATCATAAGAGCAAAAAATTGGACAGTTAGGTTGTTCACTTTTTGGGGAATGACTAAATTATGGTATATAAATGTAATAGAATATTGTGCCATTGAAAATGATGAGATGGACAGTTTCAGAGGAACCTGAGAAGACTTTCAATGAACTGATGCAGAGCAAAATGAGCAGAACCAGGAGAACAACTAATTCAATGATAACATTATAAGAAAAATAATTTTTAAAGATTTGAGAACTGGGATCAATGTCATGACAACCCTGGAATCTAGAAGAATGAAGATAAAACATGCTACCTACCTACTGCCTTAGAAGGAATGGTCCTAAAATGCTGAAAGAGGCATACCTTTTTGGACACAGCCAATGGAGAATTTGCTTTGCCAGACAATGCATGTTTGTTAAAAGGATTTTCTTTTTCTTTTTTAATGGTTCACTGTGAAGGGGAAATAGGAGAGAGAAATAAATGCATGTTAAAAAACCAAACAAATACCTTCCTCCTCTTTCCAGGTGACTAAAGTGCTGACTGCAAAATTTTCTGCTTCAAATGAGAGCCCATCATCTGCACACCTGGTGGAAAGGTATAACAGGAGGATGAATCAGCACTTTAAAAGGGTGGTGAGGATGGAAAGTCTGGACAGGGACAATGAGTGACACCCAACAAATGAACATGCATATTTTGTCACATTACACCCAGCTCCTCTTCCCTAGGCTAAAAGGCAGGGCTGGTCTTCTGTATTGTCAGAGAAGGCCACAGCCTATGTGGTTTAATTGGAGATGTGCTATGTTTACCTGCCTGACAATATTTCCTGAGCTGACTAGTCCTGGCACCAACTTCCCTTATTATCTGGCCCATGATCCCAACCTTTAGAGTTTCTTTGTGGCAAGGAGGATGTTAAAAGAATACACAGGTACCTTGTCAGCAAAGGAGGTTTATCCCTTTTCCACTGACACATTAGAGTAGATTGGTCTCCTGTATTAGCTAGCTGTCACTTTGACTTTTTTTTAAACTTTTTTTTGGAGAGGGGGAGGCAGGGCAATTGGGGTTAAGTGACTTACCCAAGATCACACAAGCTAGTAAGTGTGTCAAGTGTCTGAGGTTGGATTTGAACTTAGATCCTCCTGACTCCAGGGCCGGTGCTCTATTCACTGTGCCACCTGGCTGCCACTAGCTGTCACTTTGGAAAGCAGAGAGCAGGACCCAAAAGGGTTGGACCATGGAGCACAAGAAAGGTCAATTTTGATAGGATGTAGGGGAGGGAAGGAGAAAGCAAAGAGGTGGGGAAAGGTCCAAAGTATGGGATACCACTAGAGGAGAGAAGATTTGGGTAAAGTGCCACGGTGGAAGGAGGAGGAGAGGAGTACCAGGTAGGCAGTTGACAGCATGTGATGATCAGAAGGCAAAAGGGAACAAAACTTTACCTGAGACAAATTTTGCCAAAAATTGCACCTGGGAGAAGTCCTGTTGAAGTACACATATTTTGGTGAACGGGAACATGTTGACTATGTATGTCCCATGAAACTAGGATTTTTTTTTTATAGTGCCAGATGGGTGTGTCATATTGTTTAACTGTGTATGTGTATTTTTGGCTACAGCACATCAGTGTCTGATCTGCCCTTCCCAGCAGTCTTGGGAGTGAATGGTGTGCAGGGCTACCCACGTGGTATGATTTTAGGGGCACTGGAAAAGCTCCTCTATATCCTTGTAGCACTGACTACTAGATAGAAATACTTCTGTTTACTTTTTCACACTGCCTGAAACTCTACCTAGCATTCTCTTGTTATCTTTTAAAGTGCTATTACTGTAGTCAGGGTTAGGGCTAGAAGTCTTTCACATCTTGTTTTTGTTTGTTGAGTCGTTTCAGTCATGTCTAACTCTTTGTGACTTTATTTGGGGTTTTCTTGGCAAAGATACTGGAGTACTTTGCCATTTCCCTCTCCAACTCATTTTACACATGAGGAAACTGAGGCAGACAGGGTTAAGTTCACGCAGCTAGTGTCTGAGGTCAGATTCAAACTCAGGAAGATGAGTATTTTTGACTCCACATCTGGCATTTTATCCACTGTGCCTTCTAGCTGCCCCTTTCATATCTTAAGGTTTTCCTATAAAAAGCAGAGAGCAACAAAATACATTGTGCTAAAGATAGGAAAACTGAGGCTCAGAGGGAGGCATTGACTTGCCCAAAGTCACACAGATAATAAATGGAGGAAACAAGATTTGAACCCAGGTCTTCTGACTTTAATTCCAGTGTTTTTTCCATTATGACACACTTTCCTCAGTTCAGTGATAGACCTCTCTGGAAGAAGGTTTCTTGAAGGAGGTAGAAAAGGAAAGAGATAATTTTGGAGCCTAGGCCACAGCAGAACTGAGTAGGGAAGCCCAGTGCAGGGTTCAGGGTAACCAGAGAACCTGAGCACGGGGCACTGGGTGTGCCCTGGGTGTGTACAGAAGCAGGAAAGAGAGAAGCCATCAGAAAGTGGGAGAGATGTGCGGAGTGGGAGGGGTTTAAGTTGTAGGATCATAATTTTAGATCTGGAAGGGATTCATAGAGGCCATCTTGCCTGATCCTCTCATTTTACAAATGAAGCAAGTGAGGCAACTTGGAGATTCCTAGTGATTTACTTACCCAAGGCCACCCAAGGTGCACCCAATACAGTACTTCTCCCAAATTAAAGATTCTTCTTCTTCTTTACACTTTCACATGGTTTATCCAAGACAAGTTTCACCAGCTTCATGATTTTGCAGAAATTCTCCAGATTCTGGGCTCATCTCATGTCCATAAGTGCAAGACCACCAGAATGCAGGTCTTGGGAGTTTTTGAAGTTCTGCCCTTGGCCAACATGTGCATGAGGGTCCCTAAGTGAGCACAGTCCTTGGAGCTTGGAAAACGAAGACACATGGATGCAACATTTCACAGGCTTCCTCTGCAGGCTGACTTCAACGACCCTCCGGGGAGTGTTTTGGTTTGGCAGGCATTTCTGAGTCAGTCTCCATAACTGTGTTCATTCCTCACCCCCCAAATTGTAGGGCTGTCAGTCTTAAAACACTTCCAGAACTTGATTTGTAACAAGTGACATCATTACAAATGTAACGAGAAAATGGGGCCCAAGAGAGGAAGGAAATTGGACAAACACCTTCACCCCTATCCTGATTTCCTGTGCTCAAGGTTTTTGGTCCCACTTATATCTCACTGTCAAAACTTTTCCTGAAGTTTACATTGATTTCAAACCAGCCAAAAGCATCATTTGATCCAGAGTGAAGTCTCACGTTGAAATTAATAAGAATGTGCCTCTCTTTACTTTGCAAAGTGATTTACACTCCATTATCTCATTTTATCCTTGTGATGTTAGGAAGTGTAGTAATTATTATTGCTACTTAACTAATGAGGAAATTGACAGACACCCAGAGAGGCGGCAATAGCTTTTCTAAGGCCATATGGTTGTTACTGGTTGAACTGAGACTACACCCTACATCTCTTACTCTGTCTTAGGCTCTGTACTGCATTTACTGACTCATATGGTAATTAATATCCTAGGTTTCAATAGCCTTCTGTGGGCTTGACATGAGCAGAAAGCTATTGCTGGCAGTTTCAAAGTAAGACTTCTATACAGGGCCATTCCTAAAGCTTATTAATACACACACACACACACACACACACACACACACACACACAAACATATATCTCTTATCCTTCATTCTCACTATATTTTTATGACCAGACGTTTCTTTGATGATGATTTTTTTATGCTTCTTCTTGCACATAGGTCATTTTTAGTGCATCATTGCTGTGGACTTCATCTAACTATGATATATCTCTTGATTTCACTTTTGAAGGTCCCCTGCAATATTGATTCCTTGGAGATTGTGACTTGTCGGGCTCATTCACAGCCATATAGCATCACGATGAGAATATGGTGTTAAAAAGATGGATTTTTCTATGAAGGAGAAGCTTCAGAGCACTGAAAATACTGTGCATTTTCCCTAAAGCAACCCAGTCTTCTTTCCTTCTAAGTATTTAATTACAAAACCAAGTCATTGCTCATTTGTAATGCCTGTCCAAGATATGTGTGCTGATGGACAAATTCAGTGAACTGCCTGGCCAAATGCATGTTATACGATATACTTGTTTCATTTATTAGTTTTTCCCATGGTGATAGTTTGGCTGATCTCTACCATGGCTGTATAATTCCCGAAAGGCTGGGTGCCCAATGATTAGAGAGGAGATCCTGAACAAGAACTGTTAATGTCGGGGGTGCTCCCCTACATTATAATGAGGGATTTTTCACAGTGCTATGAACTCTGTGGGGGAGTATAAAGTACCATACTGGGGAAAATATGGAGAAAGGAGGACACTGCAGCTGACTTGCTTGAGGAGGCCCTAAAGCATTCTGGGGCTTGATGTAATCAGCATAATGTCATCTAAAACTGAAGGACCTGGAGAATCTCATTATCTATAACAACTCCTTCTTCCATGTGGACTCTTTCCAGGAATCCTCCATGATTGTGGGAAAGGCCTTTGGTGAACATACAGCTCTCTTTATGCCTTGCTTTATCCTGGTAACCAGAGGTAACTTGAATAAAGTTATCTTTGTGGTTGTAGCCATTGAAGAATCATGCATCATCTTAACTCAGGCATAAGTGACAGTTTATTTGGGAGGAGCATATAAGTCTGCATTTTCTTCTGCTGAATCAAGTGCTTTTGGGGAGGCAATTGATTAACAATAAACGCAATGTAATTTCTATGCTTTTCAGTATAGAAGCTTCTCTATATTTCTAGCCATTTTTGTGACTAGGAATTGTAGAAAATTTTCTTTCAAAGCCCGGCTATATGAGGGAGAAGATTTTTATCTTTACGTGTGTATGTGTATATGTGTGTGTATGTGTGTGCATGTGAAATCTAGTGTTAGAGTTTCAAAAAAAAAAGAATAAAAATAAAAGTGAGTCATTGAAATATAAAAAATTCATAGAAGGGCCAGGCATGGTGGTGCATGCCTGTAATCCCTGCTATTGGGGATGCTAGTGGATAGAGGCTAGTGGCTCACTTGAGGTCAAGAGTGCCGAGCTGCATGCAGCAGGGCTAAAGTTTACAGGGTGTTCACACTAACTTGGGCACCAATATGGTGAGCTCTTGGTTGTGATGGTGGAGGTACCATTAGGATGCCTAAGAAAGGACGAACAGGTCAGAAATCGAGTAGGTTAAAGTTTTATGCTGATTAGCAGTGGGGTTGTGGTATAAGTGGACACTGTACTTCTAGCCTGGGTGAGTTAGGGATATCCAGTATCCAAAAAAAAAATGAATAGAAAAAACAACCAGAA
The DNA here is from genome assembly GCF_011100635.1 of Trichosurus vulpecula. Classification (NCBI taxonomy): domain Eukaryota; kingdom Metazoa; phylum Chordata; class Mammalia; order Diprotodontia; family Phalangeridae; genus Trichosurus; species Trichosurus vulpecula. The sequence goes on along the minus strand of NC_050574.1, from coordinate 316,929,835 downwards.
GGAAGTTCAGAAGAAAATGCAAACAGGATAACTTTGAGAATAACATGTTAAATTTATTCTTTAAAGAGCAAACTGTTCATAATAGAGATCCATGTTTTCAAGTATAATCCTTTTTTCCTTCTAAATATAATCCTTTGTATATGGAAATGTTATATTTTTTCTTTTGGTATTCACTAAATTCAGAGAAAAATAAAATTAGAAATAAAAGACTGTTCTTCTTTCATATTTTCATCAAGGATGACCTTGACGCATATGTAAACCGTTTTAATAAAGACTTTATAGAAATTGTAAAGTAGGCATATGGATTAGTAGATGGTAATTTCTTCTCTGTCACTCTCTTTATTAAGTCTCCTGGTTTTCAGGATCCACTAGAGAAGACTGACAAAATTTTCCCTTTCCTTTTAAGCTATTAGTTCAGACCACAATCTGTGCATGCTTCTCATCCAGTGCTACTTTTATTCATGTCATTTCTTAAATTCCCTATAGAGGATCTATTCTATTCTAGGCCTGACTCAAGACAATCCCCTGGTTTGACATTAGTTTCCTGGTATATTTTCTAACAATTCAGACCAGCTTCTTTATGCTAACTTTTGCTTATGTGGATGTTTACAACAATCTGTTATAATTTGTTTTACTACTATACTCAATACGAGTACTATAGCTAATGTATAAAGTACACCTTTGCATCCCTAAAATATTGGGACCTTACTCATAAAGGCTCAGTAATTTATCTTTTTCTACCTCCCCATCTTAGAGAGCCATTTCATATAAAAAAGAATATTTTTAAAGAAAAAGAGGAAGATGAGAAATAACCCTCTCTCCCCCAGCAAAACTGATTGCTCCATTGAAAAATTCTGAAAATAAATGTACTGCTTCATGCTCAGGAGCCTCTTACATCTGCTTGCTAGAACTTTCCAGAGCTTGTTTTCCACTAGCATAGTCTTTGAGAAGCCATGCTGCACCAATGCATTGAAGGAGAAGTTTCTGGAGTCTTTTAAACTCAAATTCCACCTATTCCCTACAGCCCTTCCCTGCTTTTCCCCCTACAGTCATGATCTCCCTTATAGAGGAGGAGATCCCTACCCAGCACTTTGTATCTTTCTATTGTTCCTGTCATGTATTATTGTGTAATACCTTGACAGGTGATGTTAAAGACAAAATTCAAGACATATATGACCGTAAAAATAGGGGAGTAGATCATGCATCAAGTGTGTGTGTGTGTGTGTGTGTGTGTGTGTGTGTGTGTGTGTAACAGAGGGGGCAGCCCAGGTGTTGCATGGGTATTCATAGACTCAGAGGGAGACTTCTATTGCATTGGACAGGTCTTGAGTAGAAAGAAAAATGAAGACAATCCATACAAATTGAAAGGATATATATGAGGTGAGATCTATACCAGTGGCATAGGGAGTGTCCACACCAATGAGATTATGACTCCTTTGAAATACCAAATAGAAATAAATAATCTGTGTATTATATCTGTGTATGTGAGGCAGGTAGGTGGCACCATAGTGCACAGAGCACTGGGCCCGGAGTCAGGAAAGCATGAGTTCCAATATGGCCTTAGACACTTACTACATGGGTGATGCTGGGCAAATCATTTCACCTCTGTCTACCTCAGTTTCCTTTTCTGTGAAACAAGGGTAATAAGAGCACTGGGAGGATAAAATGCGATATTTATAAAGTGCTTTGGAAACCTTAAAACATTATGTAAATGCTAGTTATTATTATTACCACTATTATTATCACCCCCACTAATTGCATATAAGCTCTATGCAGTCAAGGACCAATTTTTAGTATTCATTAAATTCAGAATAAAAAATAAAATTAGAAATAAAAGCCTTTCTGTTCCCTTCTCATATTTTCATCAAACTTTATATCGCCTCACATTCTAGAATAGCACCTTGTCCAAAGTAGGCTCTTAATAAATGCTAATTGAATTGAATAACTTAAAAGGATGAAGACAAAAGAAGTAACAGATGCAGATAATAAAAGGAAAATGCACTTTGCTGGAGAAACAAATGCTTCACTTCATTCCTTTCAATGTAATAAGTTTTTTAAAGAGGCATTTGATTCATTCATTCAGAACTTATGAAGCAGTTTCACAGCATAGTTAGCTTCTGAGATGGAGAAGGCACAGGTCATTCATGACCCCCAAACTGCTTATACTTCTTGGAAATATGTAGTGGGTTCATTTTTCTGGAGGTTAAAAGGTGACCATCAGTGGTGAGAAAAAGAACCTCTAAGGGTTTTCCTCGAGCACAGGTGGCAGATTCATTGCAACCTTGTTTGGCTCCAGGGATCAGTAACAGATCATAAATAGGAGCAAGAAACAGAAAATAATAACTTTAAGGAGGCTGGGAATGAAGGGATGTGCTAAGGGGTTTAGATAGCCATAGAAACTAACTCTGCCCTTTGCCAAAAATGGAGAGGAGGATTTTGTAGACCCGTACATTTTTCTAACTTTATTCCCCATCCAAGTTCCTTCCCATTTCTTGTTACACTGATGAACTTACTGGTCCTTCTGATGTTTCTAGACATGAGTTAAAGGCTGCAAGGAAGGCCTTCATTAGAGGCATTTCAGTCTTTGTAGGGGGAGCCAGTTCCATCTATCCTCAGGGAAGCTTTTTGTTTTGTTTTGTTCTAAACAGGAGATTTCTTGCAAATTAAAACAATGCTGAGGTACTACCTCACACCCCATCAGATTGAATACTATGAAAGAAAAAGAAAATGAAAAATGTTGGAGAGGATGTGGGAAAGTTGGGACACTAATACACTGTTGGTGGAGTTGTGAATTGATCCAACTGCTCTGGAGAGCAATTTGGAACTATGCTCAAAGGGCTATAAAACTGTGCATACCCTTTGATTCAGCAATAGCACTACTAGCTCTATATCCCAAAGAAATCATAAAAAAGGGAAAAGGACCTATAAGAACAAAAATATTTATAGCAGCTCTTTTTGTGGTGGCAAAAATTTGGACATTGAGGGGATATTCATCATTGGGCAATGGTTGAACAAGTTGGGGTATACGAATGTAGTGGAATACTATTATGCTATAAGAAATGATGAGCAGGTGGAGTTCAGAAAAACCTGGAAAGATTTACATGAGCTGATGCAAAGTGAAATGAGCAGAACCAGGAGAACATTATACACAGTATCAGCAGCACCGTGTGATGATCAACTATAAATGACTTAGCTCTTCTCAGTAATGCAATGACCCAAGACAATTCCAACTTATGATGGAAAATGCCATCCATCTCCAGAGAAAGAACTGATAGAATGCAGATCAAAACATACTATTTTCACTTTATTTATTTTCGTCTTTTTTTCCTTTTGGTCTGTTTTGTCTTTCACTGAATGACTAATATGGAAATATGTTTTACCTGATTGCACATATGTAACCTATATCAAATTGCTTAAATTAGGGAAGGGGAGGGGAGAGAGTGAGAAAAATTTGAAACTAAAAAAATTTTTAAAAATGAATGTTAAAATGTCTTTGCAAGTAAATAGAAAAAATAAAATGTTGTTAAAATAAAGAGGATATTTCTGGCCTACATTTGTAGATGATGGTGGTTTGGAAAGTTATGATAGGGTATGATTGAAATATCCAAGTCTGCTACTCTAGATTCATGAAGTTCAAGCTTTTACCACTATTACAATATTTGTATATGTATATTATATTTATATACAATATTTGTATATAATCTTTGTATTATTAGATGAGCAGTTTCACCAAAAAGGTCACCATTCAACATTATGAATTGGCATTGTCATAGAAGCATAGAATCTTGGAGCTGGATGGCCTAGATGCCATCTACTCTATCCTTTACCTAAAGCTTGGCCACAATATCCTTGGTAAGTGCTTATCTGGACTTTACTTGATAATTCCCTGAGATGGAGAACTCAGACCTTCCTGAAACAGTCTAATCTTTTGGATGGGTACCCTTGGTCAAATTCATAGCTCTCTATAGCCACATATTTCCCTTCATCTTCTGGAAGAGAAGGCCCAACTTAACCAGTTGGCATTGGATGTCATAGCTTTGAGGGCTAAAGTAGTATTAAGTGATGAGTATAGATATAATAATAAGTACATTCACTATCCTCTTCATAAGGTCACTTTGAAGGACCTCTGAGAAAGTGGCTCATCAATTGTAAAATGACATATTATTGACTTGATAAGTTACTCTGGCTGCCAATTCCTCCCTCCCTCCTCCCCAATTATGAACAAACCTCCCCCAATCTTGCCTTTGGGGTGGCGTGGAGGGGCCAGGTTGTGACAAATTTGATGTTTTCAGTTATTTCTGTGAAATAAATGCTTCCATTCATCTTAACTAGTTTTCACCTCTGGGTCTAGTCGGTCTCTCCGTTATTTCCCCAACAAATACGGAACTGCACGATAGTCAAAGATGTTTCTGAATTGGAAGAGGGGGAAGGTGGTATTTGCCAAAACTTTATGGCACCGTCTCTTTAATAAGGTTTGGCAAAACTACCTCAAATCCAACTGGAAATTGTTATATATTCTATAGTTTTGACAGATTATACATTTTCTTTTCTTCCTTGCTTTCTCCCTCCCTCCCTTCCTCCCTTCCTTCTTTTTTTTTTTACCAGTATATAAACACTTTATCTTAGGCGTTATAAATTGGTCAAAGAACAAATGATTTATTTGATCCAGTGTCGGTTTCCTCATATGTAAACTGAGGAGACTGAACTAGGTGGTCTCTAAGATATCTTCTAGCTCTCATATTCTAAGATTACATGATTCTGTGAGCTCCCTCTAAGATCACGCTTCTCTGCTTTGTATGTTGGAATAGTTCTACACTGAACTGAACAGGACCACCCATGAAAACACTGTGAAATGAGAGAAATATCTTTACTGATAAACTACATTCCTTTCACAATTCATCCTTGAAGAAGTCATCTCTGAAGAAAAAAGTACAGAGCTGGGAGTCAGAAGACCTGGATTCTAGTCTCGGGTTTTATCACTAATTCATTGCGTGATCTCAGGCAAGTTCCACTATCTCTCTGGGCCTCAGTTTCATCAACTTTAAAATGAGAGAGTTAAGAAATAGTCAAAGAATATGAATAGGCAGTTTTCAAAGGAGTATATCTAAGGTAGCAATAGTCAAGTGAAAGAAATGCTCAAAATCACTATTAATGAGAGAAATGCAAATTAAAACAACCCTGAGGTATCACCTGACACCCCAAGTTGACTAAAAGGAAAATGAGAAATGTTGGAAGGATTGTGGGAAGGCAGATATATTAACACATAGTGGAGCTACAAATTGGTCTAGCTATTTTGGAAAGCAATTTCGAACTATGCCGCCAAGGTTATTAAACTGTGCATAGTCTTTGACCCAGTGATATCCCTACAAGATCTCTGCTCTTAAGTGACCAAAGAAAGAAAAAAGGATTGATATCATGGTAGCTCTTTTTGTTTTGGCACAGAACTAGAAACTAAGGAGGTACCCATCAGCTAGGGAAAGGCTGCAAATTATGGCATATGAATATAATGCAATACTCATGCTCTAAGAAATGATGGAGGGGATGGTTTCAAAGAAACCTGGAAAGGCTTGTATGATCTGATGCAGAGTAAAGTGAAAAGAATCAAGAGAACAATTTATATAATAACAACAACATTTTAAAACAAGTTTGAAGGATTTCAGAACTCTGACTAATTTAACAACCAACCAAAATTCCAGAAGACTGATGATGAAATATATGAAACATGCTACCCAGCCCCTAAGAGAAACGTGATGGCTCATGGTGAAGACTGAGACACATATTTTTGGACATGGCCAGTGTGGGAACTCATTTTACTTTATTATACATATTTTTTATAAGAGTTTTATTTTTATTTTCTTTTTTCCCTCCAATGGTGAAGGAGAGGGAAAGAGTAGGAAGGAGAGGAAATAGATTTTTGTTAACTGAAAAGAATAGTTTAAAAATAGAGATAAGAGGTTGGAGTAAAAAAAATTGGGAGGGCTGAACTAAATGAGTTCTAAGGTCCCTTTCAGTTCTAATATTTTATGATTACATGAATCCATGTTTCCAGGTTGCCTTTAGAACCTTTTAGTTACACAGTTCAATCTTATCATCTAAAACAACCACTTGCTCCCATCTCCACTTGTTCCCTGCCTCACTCTCCATCTCTCCCTACAGGTCCTATCTTTCCTATTCCTTACTCTTTATAGTTATCCTTTTTAAATAATTTTTAAATTATAGAATTAATAGGGTTGTATATTAAGTTGTATAAAGGATGTCATCAGAGTTGTACATTTTTATGACAGGGGAACAAAAAGATTGGACACACAGTGAAAGCAAGGGATAACAGATATTTATAAGCCCATATTCTTGTCTGGTATCCATCCACACAATATCAAGACATCTAGAGAAAAGGCCCCATCATGTGACAGGGAGGGCTCCCTGTGTGAGATTTATAAGAGGACATGAGTAAGAGTCCTACAGGATGGGTAGGCATAGATGGATTTTGTTCTATGTTTGCTAGAGGGAATACTACATCAATGAGATCATAGATTGCTCTAATTATCAAAACTTCTTTCAACAATAAAAAGCAAGCAAATATAAAAAAGACTAAAACTATCCATAAATATACTGACTCCAAAATAATTACACTTTGTCTTCAGGCCTTTTAGTTAGCTGTCAAGTGTCAGGAATTACAGTTTCCTTTTTTTCTATCTCCCACAGTGTTATAATATAATCATTGTGTGCATACAATCATTTCTCAAGGAAGACTTATTGAACGGTTATTTAAGGGACTTTTCCCATCAATCTATGTAGTGGATATGAGATAACCAAGATCCCCCAATTTGGGTCTGTTTTCAAATGACATTCTAGGACAGAGCCAAAATGGTGCAATAAGACAAGAACTTGCCTGAACTCTCCCAAATTCATTGCCAAACAACTATAAAATAATGTCTCAAAACGAATTCAATGACATTGTACCATGCCAAAAGTCTTGCCTGGTCTCTAACATCTCCTGGAAGAGGGGAAATGAAATTTCATTGTCCTGATCTCCTGGGGTAAAGAGAGAGGACAACATTCCCTCAGGCCAGGCCTATTGCCTGGTCTCCTGCCTCCTAGTAGAAGAGGATAAACACCATTCCATCAAGCATCAGAGTCCTCCCTTCCAGGGAGAAGGAGAAAGACCATCCCAAGATGTCTCCAGCGTGGTCTTTCTCTCTGCCTTTGGGGAAGGGGAAAACAACACCATTCCTTCAGCTCTAAGCACCTGTTCCCTCACCTGAACTGTGTAGGGCCCTGAGTGGATTGTGCCTTGAGGCTAAAAACCCATGGACAATGAAAATCTACCTAAATTTATTCCACAATGATTGATAAACTACCCTCTGGTCATGTCCCCCTCATTCCAGTTACTCTACGTTGGCAGGTGGTCTTTCATATGCTCTCCCCCACTACTCAATTCCTTATTCACTCCCACACCTATCCCCACCCCAATGTCCCATTCTAATGCTACCCACCCTTTCTACTCTTTGGAATGCTCACTTCATAGGCAACTAATTTATTTTTAAATGAAAGTCTTTTCCTTTCCCACTTCTTTCATTTTCTGCTTTTCACTGACACCCAGATCCCTCCTAGTAATACAATCTCACTGGCCTCCTTTTCCAGCCCTGGCTGTACTTTAACTCATCCCTCCCACTTACTTCTCAAGGTGATAGAGTTGGAATCCTTCCTTCTTGTTGCTACTTCCAGGTTCTCCTTCTACCACCGCCACTCAGTAATCTATCCTCCTTTGAGGTTTACTAAATCCATATCTATCACTCACTCAAAACTCTGAAAACCAACTGTCTACTGCCCTCCAAGACACTCCCCTTCTTTCCTTAACATGTTTAGTGTCTGGCTCACAGTCTTTCTCTCCTCAAGTCCTGCCTTAATGTTTAGGAGACTTCAACATAAATATTGATACTCCCTCAAACATCCCAACATCATAGTTCCTAAACTTACTGATTTTCCCATGACCTACTCCTCCACTCCACCTCAGTCACAAAGATGATCAAAATCTTGATCTTTCCAACACCCATAAATACACCACTTTCATGTTCTTGAACTCTGAGATTATTTTATCTGATCACAATCTATTACCATTCTACTTCTCCCTCCTTTGGGGTCCTTCTGACCCCAAATCTTGTTCTTTGTCCATACTGTGATCTCCAATCCCTCAACTCCTCAGTTCTTTCCCAGACCATCTCACTCCTACAATAGCTACATTCTTCTCCCTTCACCTTCTTGATCCTTTGAAGAACCATTTGATTTCTATACTGTCTTCTCTGAAGTCTTTTGCTCCCTCATAACATTTCTGAACTAGTCTTCCAAAGCCTTAGTCTTGGATGACTCCCACCATCCACTACCTTTGTTCCTATACACGTGCTGGTGAGCAAAGCTAGAGAAAATTACAAAACTATGTTGACTACAAATTTATGTTAGCGTAAACCGGTCTCTCACTACTGCGAGGCAATCCTTTTATACCTCTCTAATTAACTGGAGAGAATGGGAAAGGTTTCATATATGAGTTGACACTTGAACTGGGCCTTGCTTTAAGGGACCCAGAAATACCAAGTGGAAGAAGTGAGGAAGTAGAGCAATGGACAGGATTGGAGGAGGGAGATGCTACATCCTGTAAGGAAACGTGTTATCAAGGTTTAAGATTCCCCCTCCCCACTGAAACATTTGAATTATTTAAATTATTTAAAGGAAGCACAATCCATGAGACCTAGAAAATGACTCTATTGGTGAATTCTGGGCTCCATGACAAGCAATGGGAGAGATCTTTCAGAACACAAGCTCTCTTTTCTGGGATCCTGATAGCAGTCAGATGGAATATAAATGACTAGGGACCAACAACTAGGTTAGTTTATGTGGAATGTAAAGTATAAGAGAGGGTGTAATATGAAGTATATCTACAGAGTTAGGTTGGAACCAGATTATTAAGAGCTACAAATACCCAAATGAAGAATTTGTATTTTATCCTAGGGGCAATAAGAACTCATAAAAGCTTCTTAAACAGTGGAGTGACATGGTCAGACCTGTGCATTAGGAGCATGAGTTTGGAATCCTCGTGGAGGATGGATTGGGGAGAGGAAAGATTGGATGCTGAAAGCCACCAATCAGGCGGCTTTGTGGTAGACAAGGTGAGAGGTGATAAAGGATCTAAGAATGGTGGCATTATTAGTGAGGGGAGAGAAGGGCACAGATGGTAGGATCAAAAAGACTTGGCTGGGTGTGGGTAACGAGGGAGAAGGAAAAGTTGAGGATGACTGGTGCCACAGACACAATATATTTACAACAGAGAAAAGGGAAAATGACTTCCCTGGAGATGGAGAGTGAGGAATAGGGAAGGGTTGAAGGTGACTAGTGCTGAGCATATCACTTTTATCTACAAAGGAGGAAGGGGAAAAGAAGGCCTTTTTGGAAACCAAGAGAGCAGGGATCCAGAGCTAGTTTCCCTGTGGAATGCCGAAGCTGGAGGGGTAGCATTATGAAGCCCAAACCTCTCACCAAATGCAAACACACCCTTGCCCAGGACATGCTGTTATGATTGCAGTGAGTCCTGAATTACTGGTGTTTCGGTGCCAGAGAAAGAGCAAAGCCCTGGAACTGAGCTTGTGTTGATTCATATGATAGGAGGCCCTGGGCCAAGCAAGTGGGGGTCTGGAGAGCTCCTCTAGTGTTAGCACAGAGTGTCCTGGCATGAGGGTGTTGATTTCCTATGTGTATTAGAAATGACTTCTAACGGCAGTGTTATGTCTCACACGCATCCAAGGGGTCACCCACAAACTCACACAGAGGCGTACTATTCCTTTTATACTTTTACTCTTTTTTCAATGTCCCAATTCCCCTCAGCAGCTGCTAGTCCCTGCCTTCTGCCTGAAGCCAAGGCCTGCCTGTAAGAAAACATGAGAAGAATATCACAGGAATGGTCTCTAGATCTATCCAGTCCAGAATTCTGTCTCTGCTATGGGCACATAAAAGCCAGAGTTAGCCATGGGCCAGCATACACAGCTGTTTAGTGTGTATGCTCCTGAGATTCCTGAGAAGAATCTATACATTGAAAGACCCCCCTCCCCAAGTATCTTTCCATGGGAAAGAAAATTCACCATTAGGAAGTCATATTGGGGGTCTCTAGGACTTCAAAGTGCTGAGCCTTCTTCAAAATGCAAATATTTTATGCAAACTGATACAAAGTGAAACGAGCAGAACCAGAGACCATTGAGCACAGTAAGAGCAACATTGTATGATCATCTTCTGCGAAGGACTTAACTATTCTCAGCAATACAGTGATCCAAGACATTTCTGAAGGGCTTATCATGAAAGGTGCTGTCCATCTCCAAAGAAAGAACTGGTGGAGCCCGAATGCAGATTAAAGATACTTTTTCTTTGCTTTTTTTTTTGCCTGTTGTCTTTCATAGCATGACTTACATGAAAATGTGTTTTACATGACTGCGCATGTGTAGCCTATGCCAAATTGTTTGCCTTTTCAATGGGGGGAGAGAAGAGGGAGGAAGGGAGATAATTTGGAACTCAAAATTTGAAAAAAAAAGAATGTTAAAATTGTTTTTACATGTAATTGGGGGAAAAATAAAATATTAAATTAAAAAAAAACCAAAAACAAAATGCAAATATCCCTGGCAGGGTAGACATTTCAGGGTCTGAAATCATGTTCCCTAAATTGGACATCTTCTCTTCCATTTCTGTGCCTCTGTTGCCCTAGAATTTTCTTCCTCACTCCTCTGCCTTTAGTATTTCTAACTCCCTTCAAGGCTCAATTGAAGTGCTACCTCCTATAGGGGGCCTTTCCTGATTCCCTAGTTGTTAATGTTCTCTATGCTCCCCTGAATTATTTTGTATTTTTTTGTATATACTTTGAATTTTATCTGTGTAAATGTTGCTCCTACCCTTCCACCACCCCCACGCCTAGCCCCAGTACAACATGAGCTCATTAGGGTCAAGAAATATTTCGTTTTTATCATTGTGTCCCCAATGCCAAGCACAGAGAGCTCCTGGCACATAATTCCTACTTGAATTGTCGAAATGAATTGAATGTCATGTTTACTGGGCAGTCAGATAATACCGAAGTCCTGAAAGAAAAGGAAACAAAAGAGACGTCTATGAGAGGAAGAGGCAGGAGTGGAAAGAAGATACCAAAAAAGGAGGGAGGGAGCAGCTAAGTTTATATCTGTTTGCCGGGAGAGGGAAGGTTGTAGGGAGATGACATGGCAACATATGTTAGACTTTTATTGTTTTTGTGTTCTTGTAGTTTTGTGTAAACTAATTTTGACTTCCGTTCCATTCAACTGAGCATCGATTAAGCAAGTACGCCTCTGCTCTGGGTGCTGTTATAGGTACTAGAGGTATCAAGACAAAAATGAAATGATCCCTGTCCTTAAGTAGCGCACATTCCACTGATGTCCTCTACCGACGCAGCAAGGTGGTCCAGCGGACAGAGTGCTGGCCCTGGAGTCCGAAAGACCCGAGTTTAAATCAGCCTCAGATACTTAGTGGCCGTGTGATTCTGTTTGCCTCAGTTTCCTCATCTGTAAAATGAGCTGGAGAAGGAAGTGGCAAACCACCCCAGTAACTTTGCCAAGAAAGCTCCAAATGGGGTCATGAAGTGTCAGAAATGACTGAGAAACAACTGAACAACTACAGCAATAAGACGTTCTCCCCTAAAATACTACTCTGATGCCTACTCATGGTATGAAAGTGACCCTGGGTTCTCAAACACTATGCCAATAGACAATAAGCTCTAGTTGGAAGCAGTGTGGTATAGCAGAAAGCGCACTGACTCGAGAGTCAAGGGACCTGGGTTCAAATTCTACTTTGGTTACTTTCTAGCTGTGTGACTCTGAATGAGTCACTTATGCTATTTAAGCCTTAGTTTCTTCAATTGTAAAATAGGGATAATAATAGAACCTACCTCTTAGGGTTGTTGTGAGGATCAAATGAGAAAACATAGGTAAAGTGTTTTGCAAACTTTAAAGTTCTATAAAATGTTAGCTGTTATTTTATTATTACTACCTTGGACAAGTCACTTTAGCCTTACTGGACATCGATTTTCTCTTGTGGAGAATAAGGGGCTCTGATGGGATAACCTCTGAGGGCCTCTTAACTCTGCATCTTTTCAGTTAGGCAACACAGTGGATAAAGCCTGGGCCTGGAGTCAGTAAGACCCGAGTTCAAATCCTGCCTCAAACACTTCTTAGCTATGTGACCCTGGGCAAGTCAGTTAACCTCAGTTTCTTTAACTATAAAGTGAGGATCATAATAACACCTACCTCTCATGATTGTTTTGAAGATAAAAATATTTGTAAAGTGCTTAGCACAGGGCCTGGCATACAGTAGGCCCTTAATAAATGCTCATTTCATTCCTTTCCCTTCTTCCTACTAGAATAGCTTTGATTAAGGTTAGCAACTTATCTGAGGAATAGCCTGTGTAAATTTTGAGACTCGTTGCCAGAATCTTTCCAACAATGCATGAATTTTATTTCGGAAATGAAATCACTTATCTTCATAGAATTGAAGCCGTAAATGGAGCTTTCCTTTCTTGTATAGCATCTGATAGGGTAGCTAGGTAGCATAGTGTCTAGAATCTTGTTCCTGAGATCAGGAAGGCCTGAGTTCAGATCCTGCTTGAGAGATTTGTTGTCTGTATGACCATGGGCTAATCATTTAATCTCTATGAGCCCCAGTTTCCTCATCTATAAAATGTAGAGGCTGGACTTGATGGCCTCTAAGGCCTAGGTCTAAATTTATGATCCTATGATCATTCTTTGACTATAGGTTCTGACAGAAGTATTTGATTAAAATGTTGTATCCTATCTGGATGGCCTCATTTTTTTTTCACATAGACTAATTTTGAAAAAAAAAATTTATAACTTAATTTATCTATTTTTAGTTTTCAACATTCACTTCCACAAGTTTTAAATTTTCTCCCCCTTTCTTCCCCCCTCCCTGCAATGTTAATGGGATTTGAAGATCTTCCCTGCCCATTAATAGGCTTCATGTGGAGCCCATTAAGGGAAGCTTGATTAGGGGAGGCTTGTTTGTAGGAAGGCTCACACCTTTTGCTAATTTCTAATTAGGTACTGGGTCATTGTGATGCGCTCTGGCTCTGAGAAGTGTATATGTACTCTGAGGTTAGCATTTTGCTTTAGGGCTCACTCATTGGAAGAGTGTTCCTGTAATTTGGCCAGACAAGACTCTGGGTAGCTGTTAAGGAGTCCCACCCCCCTTTAGAAAACCCAGATGTTGATGTTTCTCTCTCTGGTAACTATGTATGTGTTGCTTTGATCAGACAATTGAATCTGTCTGTTGATCTGTGCTAATTTCTCAGACAGTTGGAATCCCTGCCTGTTGATCTGTGCTATTTTTTCTGCTTGTAATTTCTGTTTGTATTTTCTCTGAAGTTCAGGGTGCTGACTTTTCCCCTGGACTAAGTGAATGATATATATGTTTAATTAAAGACCCTTAAAGAGCTGTCTTTCCTATTAAAGTAGATCTAAGAACCTGTGCTAGCAGCCATCCTGGGTATGCCAATGTGGGTGTTGTTATACTCTCCAAGATGGCATGCAATCTGATATAGGCTTTACATATACATGCCTATTAAACATATTTTCACATTAGTCATGTTGTATAGAAGAATTGGAATGAATGGGAGGAACCATGAGAAAGAAAAAACAAAACAAAGAAAGAAAATAGTCTGCTTCATTCTGCATTCAGACTCCACAGTTGTTTCTCTGGATGTGGACAGCATTTTCCATCATGAGTCTTTGGAATTGTTTTAAGTCCTTGCATTGCTTAGAAGAGCTAAGTCTATCAAAGTCAGTCATCGCATACTGTGGCTGTTACTGTGTACATTGTTCTTCTGGTTCTGCTCACTTCATTCAGCATCAGTTCATATAAATCTTTTCAGGTTTTTCTGAAGTCTGTCTGTTCTTCATTTCATATAGCACAATAGTATTCACATATTACATATTACATACACATATTACATTCACATACCACAGCTTGTTCAGCCATTTCCCAACTGATGGGCATCCTCTCAATTTCCAGTTTTTGGCCACCACAAAAAGAGCTGCTATAAATATTTTTGTACACGTGGATCCTTTTCCCATTTTTATGATCTCTTTGGATACAGCCCTAGAAGTGGTATTGCTGGGTCAAAGGGTATGCACATTTTTATAGCCCTTTGGGCATAGTTCCAAATTGCTCTCCAGATTAGTTGGATCAGCTCACAGCTCCACCAACAATGAATTCGTGTTCCAACTTTCCCACATCTTCTCCAACACTTATCATTTTCCTGTTTTGTCATGCTAGCCAATCTGATATGTGTGATGCGGTACCTCAGAGTTGTTTTGATTTTAATTTTCCTGATCAGTAGTGATTTAGAGCATTTTTTCATATGACTATAGATAGCTTTAATTTCTTCCTCTGAAAACTGCCTGTTCATATCCTTTGACCATTTATCATTTGGGGAATGACTTGTATTCTTATAAATTTGACTCAGCTCTCTATATATTTTAGAAATGAGGCCTTTATCAGAGTTACTGGTTGTAAAAATTCTTTCCCAGTTTTCTACTTCCCTCCTAATCTTGGTTGCATTGGCTTTGTGTAAAACTTTTCAATTTAATGTAATCAAAATTATCCATTTTGCATAATGTACTCTGTCTCTTGTTGGTCATAAATTGCTCCATTCTCCATAAATCTGACACATAAACTACTCCTTGCTCCCCTAATTTGTTTATAGTATTAGCCTTTATACCTAGATTGTATACCCATTTGGACTTTATTCTGGTATATGGTGTCAGTCGTTGGTCAATGCCCTGTTTCTGCCATACTATTTTCCAGTTTTTTCCCAGCAGTTTTTGTCAAATGGTAAAGCTGGGGTCTTTGGGTTTATCCAACAGCAGATTACTATAGTTATTGACTGCTGTGTCTCGTGTACCTAACCCATTCCACTGATCTACCCCTCTATTTCTTAGCCAGTACAAGTGGTTTTGATGATTGCTGCTTTATAATACAATTTAAGATCTGGTACAACTAGGCCACCTTCCCTAGCATTTCTTTTCATTAATTCCCTTGCTATTCTGGACCTTTTTGTTCTCCTAGATGAATTTTGTTATTATTTTTTCTAGCTCTATAAAATAATATTTTGATTGGTTTGGCACTAAATAAGTAAATTAATTTAGGTAGACTTATCATTTTTATTATATTAGCTTGTCCTACCCATGAGCAATTGATGTTTTTCCAGTTAATTAGATCTGACTTTATTTGTGTGAAAGGTGTTTTGTAATTGTATTAATCATATAATTCCTAGGTTTGTTTTGGCAGGTAGACTCCCCAATGTTTTATAATGTCTTGTTATCACATGGACTAAATGAAGAGAAACAACATGGAATAATTGAAAGAGCTCTAGACCAAAACTCAGGACACTTGGTTCTGCCACTGATTGGCTGTGTGACTATATGTGAGCCATCTCAATTTCCATATTATCAGTAATAATAGTAGATATTTATAGAGGGCTGTGAAGTGCTTTACATATATTAAATTGTTTGAGTCTTACAACAACCCTAGGAGGTAGGCACCATTATCCCCATCTGTTTTACAGATGAGACAGAGAAGTTAAATGATTCGCACAGGGTCAACACAGCTAATAATTGTCTCATCCAGGATTTGAACTCAGGTCTTCTCTATTCCAACTCCGAATTCTGACATGGTCTCTAAGATTTTTTGCAAGTCTAAAGTAGAACTATGATATCAGAGAATGAGATTGTCCTCCCAGTTCCCAAAGCTGACACCTCCACATGTGCCTTGGATCTTACCCATTTATATGTCTTTTGTGAGATCCTGTTCCCTTAATCTTATTGTCTCAGACATCTTCAATCTATTCCTTTCTGCAGTCTCTGCTTAGCCCACAAACATGCTTAGCTTTCTCTTATCCAAGAAAACAAACCCTTCTCTTGATCCTACTACCATCATTAAACTATTTTCTTAATTCTCTTTATCTTCACTGTCAAACTTCTAGAAAGTAGTTTATTCTTACTGTCGTCACTTCACTCATTCAATTCCTTATGATCTGGCTTCCATCCCCAATGTTTTACTGAAACTTCTCTTTCCATTCGCCTTCTTGTTGCCAAACCAGATGACTTGTTTTTCAATACATATCCTTGATTTTCCTGAATTTTGACACTGTTAACTACCTTCCTCTAGGTCGGACATTCTCCTCCCTGGTATTCCATTACACTCCATTCTCATGGTTCTTTGAGTATCTCTTAACCCTTTGTGCTTGGTCCTGTTCTTTTCCAGCTACACCCTTCCTTGGTAATCTTACCCATTCCCATACACAATCACTTGCAAAGTCTTATTAATTCTATCTCTACAATTTATCTCACGCTATGTTCTTCTCTTCACTCACATAGCCATAATGGCAGTTCGAGCTTTCATTATTTCTTGCCTCAACTGTTACAATAGGTTTCTAATTAGTCACCCTTGTTTCAGGTATTTCTCTTTTGAGAAATGGCTTTCAAAATGGTCTTTCTAAATTCAAGTCTGACCATATCATCCCCTCGCTCAAAAATTTTCAATGGCTACCTATTGCCTCTAGAATAAAACATAAACTCCGTAGCATGACATTTATAGCCATTCACAACCTGACTGCAGCCTACCTTTCCAGATTTATTTTCAATTATTTCTCATCATGCACTTTGTGTTCCAGTCAAACTGGTCTTCTTGCTCTTCCTTGAACTTGGCATTCCATCTCTCACTTTGTCTTTGCATAGACTGTCGGCTGAACACATTCTATCCTCACCTCGGTATCTTAAAACCCTTAGATATCTTCAAAGCTCAGCTCAGGTGCCACCTCCTGGGAGAAACCTTACCTGATACCCCTAGTTTTTAGTGCTTCCTCCAAACTGAAATTGTTTTTTATTTAGTTACCTGTGTACATGCTGTATCCTCCCAGTTTAATGCAAGCTTCTGAAGGATCCATAGGATTATAGATGTATAGATAGAAGGGACCTCAGATACCATCTAGTCCAAATCAGTTGAGGAAATGGAAACTTAAGGAGTTTAATTGACTTGGCCAAGGTTATATAGGTAGTAAACATTAGAAGTAGAATTTGAACTCAGGTCCTTTGATGGCAGAACCAGTATTATTTTCATTATATGACACTGGTAGCAAGGACACTTCTTTTATTATCTCTAGCACTTAGTACACGGCCTTGCACATAGTAGGCTTTTGATCAATGTTTGTTTAATTAAACTGAATTAAATCATTACTATGTAAATGGCTTCCAAATCTACACCTGCAGCCTAGTCCTCTCCCTGGAGCTCTAGTCCTATATTTGTAGCTTGAATTCCTCACATCTAAATTTGAACTCAGTCTTCTTCAAATCCTTCCTTTCCTCCTAATCTCTATTTCTGTTAGGTTTTTAGATATCGAGCTAGAAAACTGAATGATCTTTGAGTCTTCCCTTCCCCCATAGTCCTTTCAATTCTATCTGCATAGTGTCTCTTCGTGAATTTTATTCATTCTCCTTCCAACCTAATCAACCTCACTCTGGCCCTCATCACACATTGCCTGGACTTTTTATAGCATCCTTCTTTCTAGGCTTCCTGATTCCAGTTGTTCAAGAGATTTGTCCAAAGTCATGCATATAGTAAATGGCAGAGCCAGGATTTGAACGTAGTTCTTTTAATTTCAAATCCAGAGATTTTTTCACTGAACCACACTGGCTCTTATCATTGTCATTTCTTTCATCCGTGACAAAAATACTTGACACAAAGACTCAAAGGTGCACATTAACAAATGCTGACCCCTTAAAATGATTATACACCACACTCATTGTACTTTCTTAGAGGGCAAAGACAGTTTTGGAGGACTTCTAGACTAGCTGAGATTGATGTTTTGCATTTAGGACCTGCACTCTTTGAGCAAATCCCAAGATCCAGATCTCCTGGCCAGAAAGAAATCTTTCAGTCCTCCAGGTTTCAGGATTATTCTGTTAGTGGTCACTTTTTCTCCGTAAGAAGTATGTTGTGAAAAATCACCTCCCACTGGGCAGCTGGCACTCAGTTCAGAAACTCTTGAACTCTCAAACCTATCAGGTTACCACCAGAGCTAAAAGCACTGATTTCTCAGAATTTGGGGTTGCTGGTGTGTGCTCAGGGAAGAAAACAAAAAGAGAAGTCATATAGGGACTTAAGCTCACCTGGGCAAACATGTTTTCTTGCTGCCTCATGCTCACAGATATAATTGCTATTGAAAGTCCAAGACAGAGAAACTGCTAGTTTTCTCCTCAAATTTCTAAAGAGTCAGAGCTCTTCCTCAACTCCTCTTATAGCTCAACAAGGCAGCTCTTCCTGGTTCAAGGCACTGCAAGATGCATATCCTTCAGTAAGAGGCTGGAGAGTGTATGTACTACAGAAAGGGGTCAGAGAGTTTATATAGCCTCCCTGACACACATATATCTTGAGAATGACCTTGACTGAAGCTACTATTATCTTGGGGGGCAGGGGAATGGTGGGCTCTCTAACATTTCTAGGATTTGTTCTGGGGCCATAAGGCATGTAGGTGAACTCCAACTATGTCAGAGCTATCTATAACTAGGTCTAATCATATAATGACCAAGAACTTCAGTGCTTCCTGGGGAGCACAGATTTTTGTGGCCTTTATGGTCATTAGGTATTCCATGATGACCAGAGTCCTTGAGATGGTTACTGAAGAAGGAAGTCATCTTTTGCTGGACACTGTACAAAAAGTAGGCATTCTAGGCTATTAATGAGTTGTTTGGCTCCTTGCCTTTCACAACTTGCTTATGGTGGACAAGAATGCCTTAGCAGCAGTACTGGGGTGTCACTTGCGCAATCTGAGGAAGGCTTCCCAGAGTCTACCTCAATAGAATCTCTCCACTTAGCCTTCCCTTTCCCCTACTGCTACTGCAGAGTGCTGACTCTGCCCAAAAGAAATTATACTGTCATAGATTGGGAATTGTTGGCAGTCAAGGTGGTGCTGGAAATTTGGCACCATCTCCTGGAAAAAGCATAATATCCCACCATCATTTTGACGCATCAAAGCAACTTTGCTTATTTTAAGGAGGACTGTGCACTCTCAGGGCAGCACATATACTAGGTCTTCTTCTTCTTCTTCTTCTTCTTCTTCTTCTTCTTCTTCTTCTTCTTCTTCTTCTTCACCTCCTCCTCCTCCTCTTCCTTCTTCTTTTTAATTAAAACAGATTCTTACTTTGGCCAAATCTAAAAATATTTGTCTCATTCTGCATCTTGAATCCAATATTTCTTTGTCAGGAGGTGGGTAACATGCTTCATCATGGTTACTCTGGAATTATGGTTGAACATTACATTTATCAGAGTTCTTAAACCTTTCAAAGTTGTTTGTCTTTGCAGTGTTGCTATTGAATAAATTGACTTCCTGGTTCTGCTTACTTCACTTTGTATCAGTTCATACAGGTCTCCTCAAGTTTCCCTGAAATCATCATTTTTATAATTTATCATGAAAAAATCACATTATATTCATATACCAACATTTGTTCAGCCATTCTACAATTGACGGACTCTGCTTTAATTTGTTATTTTTTTTGCCATCGCAAAAAGACGACTGTTATAAATATCTCTGTATACATGGATTCTTTTCCTCATTCTTTAATCTTTTGTGGGAATAAGCCTAGTAGTGGTATCATTGGGTCAACGGTATAAACAATTTAGTGCCTTTTAGAACACAATTCCCAACTGATTTCCAGAATGGCCATACCAATTCAATAGTGCATTAATGTTAGACTCTCCTCTTTTTACAACTCAAACTAAAGGCAGTCTACAGACCTCTCTCTCCCCCACCTCCACTAATAAACTTTTAAAATTGCTCTCTCCAATAGCCTTAAGATGAAAGAACCAAAGGACACTGCTGATGCAGTCCATTCTTTTCACTGACTGCGTTTATAATTCTGATCCAAACTGGCCATATTAGATATTTTCAGTGCCATGATTCCATCTCACCTCAGGAAGTATGTTCTTCAGAAGAATTATGATGCTTTTCCCAGTGGACCCTGAGGCTTCCTAACCTTGAGACCTCTTCCTAATTTTTCTATTACTATTGGGGGCACCACCATCCTCCCAGTTATCTAGACCATCACCTCCAATACCTTACTCTCTTAACCCCCACATCCAATATGTTGCCAAATATTGTCAGCCCTACATTCATAGCTTGATATGCCCCCTTCTATCCTCTAACACTGCCACCATCCAGTTGCAGGTCCATAGAACTTCATGCCTGGACTATCGCAGTAGCCTTCTGGTTGATCTCCCTGCCTTAAATGTCTTCTTGCTCCAGTTCACTCTGAGCTCAGCTGCCAAAGTGATCTTCCTAAAGCATCCTCAGGTCTTACCATCTATCTCTCCCCCTCCAACTTCCTCCCCTCCCACATTCAATAAATTCCATTATTTTCCTATTACTTCTAGGATCAAATATAAAAGCATCTGTTTGGCTTTTAAAGCCCTTCATAACCTGACTCCTTTCCATCTTCCATCTTACTTATCTTCTTATTTCCGGTGCCTTCTTACATCTTGTTTCCTTCATGTTCTCTGAGATACAGTGACACTTACCTCCTTGCTGCTCCTTGCATAAGATACTCCTCCCAACTCTGGACATTTTTATTGGCTGCTCCTCATGCCTGAAATGCTATTCCCTCTCTCCTTACCTCTGCTTCCTGACTTCCCCAGCTTCCTAAAAATCTCAGATAAAATCTCACCTTCCAGGAGAAGCATTTCTTGGTCTCTCTTAATGCTAGTAGCTTCTCTATGTTGATTATCTCTAATTTATTCTGTCTACAACTAGTTTGTACATAGAGTTTTGCTTCTTGTCCCCCTCTAGTTGTCCTGGGAGCTCCTTGAGAACAGGGACTGTCATTTATCTTTCTTTGTATTTACAGTGCATTGCACACAGTTGTTGTTTGTCCTTCATTTTCAAAGGGCATGAATGACATCAGAGGTGATAGATCTTGACTTGTGAGTGAATTGGATCTAAGGGAGGCAGAGTTGCAAAAAGTCATCAGCCTCATTCTTCCAGTCATTGAAGTCTGGTGGCAGGATAAAAGTCATGACAACTGGCAATGGCCAGGAATATAGTGGATGACCTTGGCCTCTTTTATGTCTGACTAACCTTTAAGCACCCCACAGTGCCTGCTTCAGCTGACTTTGTGGTTTTTGGAACAAATTATGCCCAGCTCATTCCACTGAGGGAAGTCTTCATGTGCTTGGCGTGGACATCCCCTTCATTTACTTATGGGTTTGAGGCCTGTTGGTTACCCTCAACCTGGTTTGGTCTGGCTGCCAAGTTGGGTTTTATTAGGGTATGGCCACAGTGCGTGCTACCATTACTTGGAACCACAGGTGAGAGCTGGGTGACAGGTGGACACCAAAGGTGGATGAGCAAGCCTTCCACACCAGAGGTGGTTTTCCTCCTGAACACTCCATACACACCGATGTGTATAACCACTTAATAAATACTTGTTGATTTGAGTTTGGCACCAGGGTCCTGATCCTCCAGTGATAGTGGTTCTATACAGGTTGACAGTGTGAAATGATCCTCTCCTCTTTCCTCAAGTACGTGAATTTCATATGTCCTGCTCAGTGTGGAAAACTTTGGTCATACACTCAGAATAGCGTTGTCATTTTATCTGTGTCCCTTGTAAAGTGTGGACCCTCTTTAGGGCCCTGCTGGTTTATAGATATTTTGGGGTGGGGAGGATTGGAGGTCTTCCAGAGATGGTTTTTTTGCTGGTAGATCCACCAACAGGTCTGCTATTAGACTCGGCTTATGGGTTCCTTGTTGAAGGTAAGGACTTTTCTCCATAGACCTGTGTAGACACATAGCATTTTATTTTGCACTGCACTAATGTATTTTTGTGTGTTATAGTAATGCCAAAGTGGAATGAGTTGTCTCAGGAAGTAGTGGTTCTCTTTTACCTGAGGTCTTCAAGCAGAATCTGGATCATTGTTTGTCAGATACGTTATAGAGAGGACTCTTTTTCAGGTATAGGTTGAACTAGATGACCACTGAGATACCTTCCAGCTCTTAAGAGTTTATAATTCTGTGATATCTGTATATGTATCATAATGCCCTGAAAGAAGGTAGGGGCTATATTATATCTAAGTTTTGCATTTCCCACAAGGCCTAGTAGAGGACCATGAAATCAACCAAGAAGCAATTATTAAGCACATATTAAGTGTTACATACTGTGCTAAGTGCTGTAGATACAAAGACAAAAGTGAATGAAAAAAATGAGTATGTCACAGTCCAGTAAAAATGGTGTCAGCAAACACCAAAGCTCAGAATGAGCTGAGGCTGGTGAGGAAAGCTGAGGACAACAGAAGAAAGTTTTTTCTTTCTTTCTTCCTTTTTTAATTGAATGACCTTTGCAATGGAAATGACAGAACAAAAATAACTAACAGGGAATTGAGGCCCAAAATAAGTGAAGAGATATTAAAAGAGTGTGTAAGCTGCCTAGATCAATTCAAGTCACCTGGCCCAGAGGAACTACATCCTTGGATCTGGAAAGAAGAACTGGCAGACATGATTGCTTCAGACACTGTCAATGATAATTGAAAAACCGTGGAAATGGGCAAATGCCACAGGATTGAAGAAGGGCAAACACTTTCTTTCTTTCTTTCTTTTAAAGATGAGAGAAGAATTTAGACCATGTCAGCTTGACTTCTTTTCCTGAGAAAATTCTAGGAAGGATTATTAAGGCAATGTTTGGTGAACATTTAAAAGGGAATTATTGATTACAAAGTGACAACATCATGGCTTCATCCAGAACAAGTCCTGCCAAACTAACCTCATTTCCTTTTTTTGACAGGATTACTAAACTGGATGATGGGAATTCTGTGTAGTTAACCAGAAATCTGAAGCAACCCTATTTTGTCTATAGTTCTTTTATTTTCTCTCTGAGCTTGTTTGTATTGCAGCCCCCATGCTGTTTGAGACCTTCCTTTCTGCTGAAACAGCAATTATCTGGGACAGTTCTATCTATTAGAACAGGATTATGAGAAATAGCTAATCCAAACAAGAGCCTTTCCTGTTACGTGTGCCGGTCTTATCCCCAAGCCCTCAGTAACAAACCCCGTCCAATCAAAAGGTTCTGTACCTAATTTACATACTGCTTAATTGAAACCTATATAAACCCTCTCTCTTTTCTGTTTGGGGAGTTGCCACCCGCACAGGAGAGGATCTCTTGCTAGCAAACTCAACAAACCCTCATTGGTTCCTAAATTTCTGGCACTGGTTTCAGTTTGTTCTGGTTCTTGTTTGGTTTGTTCTGGCACCAGTAATTTTACCCACAGTAGCCTACCTAGGTTTTAGCAAAGCTTTTGATAAAGTGTCTCATACTATTTTTATAGAGAAGATGGAGAGTGTTGATTAAACTATAATACAATCTGATGGATGCAGAACTGGTTGGATGGCCAAACTCAAAGAAGAGTCATCAATGATTCAAAATCAGCTTGGTAGGAAGTCTCCAATGGAGTGCCCCAGTGTTCTGTGCTTGGCTCTGTGCTAGTTAACATTTTTATTAATAACTTGGATAAAGGCATCCATGGTATGCTGATCAAATTTGCAGATGACACAAAGCTAGAAGGGATAGCTAACCTAGGGAATGATAGATTAGGGTAGGAAAGGATTGAAATAGGTTAGAGTACTAGGACAAATCTAATGAAATTAATTTGCAATAGGATTAATATGAAATCTTGGACTTGAGTACAATGGGAAGGAATGGATAGTCTGGATTTGTTCTTAAAAGGACTTAGGGATATTAGTGGACTATAAAGTCAATATGAATCAGCAGTGTATTATAGCAGCCAAAAATAGTTAATTTGATCTTGCATTATGTTAAGAGGGACATAACTTTCGGGAACAGGGAAGCCATAGTCCTACTGCTCTTTGCCCTCACCTGATATCATTTGGAGTATAGTGTTCAGTTCTGGGTGCTATGGTTGAAGGACCATTGATAAACTGAAGAATGTCCAGATGAGAGAAACCAGGATGATGAAGGGCCTTTACTTCAAGACACAGGGTGATCAATTGAAGGAACCCAGAATGTTTAGCCTGGATAAAAGAGGACAGGGGTGGTGGAGATATGATAGCTGCATCTTCAATTGAATGTCTGAAGGGCTGCCGTGTGGAAGGAATACTACATTTTTCTGTTTGACCCCAATGGGCTGAACCATGAGCAACAGGGAGAAATTGCAAAAAAGCTAAATTAGACTCAATTTCCAGAAAAACTTTCTACTAATTAGAGCTGTTGAAAAGTCGAATGGGTTGCTTTGAAAGACAACAAATTCCTCCTCACCAGAAGTCTTTAAGTAGAGGTTGAATGATTATTTATCAGGTATGTCATAGTGAGGAATTCCTTTTGAGCATGGGTTGAACTAGAAAGACAATAAATTCCTCCTCACCATAAGTCTTCAAGTAGAGGCTGAATGATTATTTATCAGGTATGTTATAGTGGGGAATTCCTTTTGAACATGGGTTGAACTAGATGGCTGCCAACATATTTTCAAATTCTGTGATTCTGTTTGTAGACTGGAAGTGCATTGAGATAGAGATTTATGACCTCACCTTTGTTTGAGAATAGGAGAATTAGCCAACCATGACAGAATATCACCAAAGGAAAAAAAAATGTGTGTTTTCATGCCTAATTAGCGCCAACCCTTTCCCAAGGGCTCTTGCATAGCCCAGCCTTACTTTTGAGACAGCTTCTTTGGTGTTGATTGCTGGTATTTATTGACAAATTACTTCATCTCTGAGACATATTTTCTTCATCTGCAAAATATAGAACATAATACTTGCACTACCTACCTCAAAGGGTTGTTGTAAAGAAAATATTTTTTAAACCTTAAAGTACTACATATATGCAAGTTACATTATTATTCTTTAGTTTTAACATAGGAGAATCAGACCTACGAACTTTTCAAGCTCTGTCAGCTCCTATTAAGAAAAACAAATAAAAATGCAAGCAGGCTGGGTAATACCAGACACATCCAGAGTGAAGCCCAGCTAAAAGTGTGATGCTAATAATAAATCAAGATTTGAGGCAGGGGCGGGGTGGGGGGGTGTGGGGGTGGGGGTGAGGGAGGAAATGGCAATACCCCCATATCTGTTAATTCAACTAAGAGAAGGGCCCCTGCTTATCCCCTGTAGTAAAAGATTTCAAATCATGGCATGAAAGGTCCCTCCTGATCACTTCCTGGTGTGGAGGGCTGGGAGCCAAATATTCAGTTTCTTTTCCAGACACATCTGTTATTGCCTGACTTCCTGACCTTGCTCCCTGGCCCAGGTGTGGGACCTCAGTCTGCTTACACCTGCCCTTTGGACTGAACCCCATTATTTCGTTCTGCTTCAGTCTCACTGAAGGCTGGGAGGAGTTACAGAATTAAAGCAATTCTCTGCAAAGAACTATTCTGTTTGGCTCTGTCCCGAGGCCTGGGCCCTTGATTTAGGCCTCATACAGTACAGCCGTCAATAAACAGAATGCTTAGGAAGAGTACAGTTTGGCTGAACTGAATTCTTTCTTTAACCAGTTGAGAGCTAATCAGAGGTCATTTCACTTGCAGCAAATTTTTTGTTATTTTATCTATTTATTTATTTATTTTATCTATGGCTGAGTACTTGCTGTACTCAGGCTGCATTGAGGCTGTGTGTATCTCCATCAGTCCAACCCAATGACTCTAGTAGACTGGTCCTTGTAAACCGAGAGTTTCTCACACCCCGAAGGTCATTTGTGGATGGAGATGGAGAAGACGGAATAGACATGACTAGATGTGGTCTGGGCTCAGAGATATGGTGCTTTATTGAATAAAGCAAATTCATCTTAGATCATTTTCCCTTATTTGCTTCTTTCTCCTAAAAGAAGAACATGGGAACTTAAAAACAAAGCAACAGCATTGTCGATACCTGGAACACCCTCTCTCATTATCTCTGCCATAAATCTTCTTCTCCTTTGAAGGTCCTATTCAGATGCTACCTCCTTCATGAAACCTTTCCTGATCCTGCCTGTTAAAAGCTGTCTCTTCCTTCTCTGCATTTCCCTAGACCATTTTTTTTCTGGACCTCTCTTTTTTTTGCCCACATCACCTTCTGTGCCATTTATTTGTAACACTATAGAAGGTGTGGTTGTGGCAGTTTCTTCCTTTTGGGGACATGAGAGGCTCATGGGAATTCCCAAATCAATTCATCAACAATAATTTACTAAGCATTCATTATAGCAAAGGCATTGTGCTAGGCCATTGGATTGCAAAGGCCAAGAACAAAGCTGAGTAAAACAGAATTGTGGGATACCAGGCAGCAACAAGAGCTATGTGTGGGCACACAATTCTCAGAAATGTATTTTTCCCTTTTATTTGCTCTTGAGAAATACTTTCTGTCCTCCGTGTGGGACACAAGGATCAGAGAGCCGCTAAAGTTGGACAGACTTCTTGTCCACTATTTGGACCAACTGTAGCTGACTTTGAGAATTAGATCCCTGGGTTGCTATGTGAGACAAAGGGAATGGGGAGCCACTACAATGAGGCTAAGGCTTCTGGGTAGGACAAGCTGCTGAGGCCTGAGCCTCTATCTGTCAAAGAGCCAATACTAGCACTGCAGAGGGGACCCAGATCCAGGAGCAGAAGCAGGAACTGGAAGGGAAAGAGGATCTGAGTGCCAGAGAATGTCAGCTGTCTCAAGTCCAAGTGTATTGGTGATCCAGGGGTGGAGAGACCTAGCTCTCTCCTCGTGCTTTCTTTGTCTTCCTTTTTTTCTGTTGGGGTGCATATACATACACTCTCTCCACTTCTCACCTACACTCCATCCTCAGTTGTCTCTCCACACCTGAAGGTGGAGGATGATTTGGAAATCCCCTAACTTCACTCAATAAATGGGAAGGACTTTGGGGAGAATTTGGAATGAATGGGTACACATAAAAGTATTTAACTTTCCCATTTCATCTTCTCTATGTTCAATAAGCTATGTATCCAGAATATGTTGATTGCCTGTGCCCTGTGGACCAAGGTTGGGTGTGGAAATCTTCTGTCAGAAAGCAGAGATTCCAGTTGTGGGGTAGAGATGGAGTCATAGATTTCCCAATTTAAATATTTTTTGAGTGATATTTCACATAATTTACTAGCTAAAATTCAGAAGCCAGCCATCATGGATTTCAGAGCCACCATTCATAGGCATGAAAGCTCCTTCGCACACAAGCCTGAGAGGTTTGGACAAGGTCACTAGTTTGGTGGCTTGAGTAGAGCTGTTTGCCTGCTGGATACTTCTGATGTTAGTGCTAACATAGGGACACACTGCTTTTTATACTTATGCAAGGCAGCACACCAGTCAGGTGGGGTCATTACTGCAGTGTCTCAAATGTCACATAGTACATGAACAAAGTATCTCATGTACAACTACAGGTGACAAATTATATAGGAAATGGGAAGCATCTTGAGGACAGTATTATAGTTTTGTTTTTTTTTTTGTTTTCATTTTTTTACCTTTTTATAGCATTGGCACAAATGAGATACTTAATAAATGTTTACAGAATTGAATAGCCATTTAAATAAGGATTCTGGTAAACAGTCTTCTAATTAATGGAAGCTTTACTATTTCTAGTTCCTCATCCTGCTCTGTTGATTCAAGTATGATTCATTCTTGTCTTGCTGATTCAAAGGACAAAAGCAGGAAAAGCAACCAGATTGGACGATGTGTACATAAAGGAGAACTGTGCTGGAAATAAAGGACTGATTCATGAAGTATCTGGCGGAGATGAAGGTACCAAAAATACGAGAAAAAAAATCTCATCTCTTACTGACCCATATGCGTAGAATCCGAGTTGAAGAGGGATGATTCTCTGTGATTGGAGAGACCTAATGCTCCTCTTTGAAGATGATAATATACTATTACATTAATTTCTGGAACAATTGAAGAGCCTCTCGAAAGAGACCCCTAACTAAAGAGAACAGCTTGTCCTGATCATCCACACAAGAATGAATTAAGTGGATGAAGAATATTCTTACCCCAATTAGGACATACAATTGAATGGACAGCTATGGAACTCACTATCATCCTGCATGCCTGAAACAGACAGTACAAATGGATGAGTTGGGACCAGAAGCAGGAGAAACCGAATGAAACCAAGGAAATTGCAAAATTCCTTTAATGATCCCAAACTTCTCACAATATAAAACAAAACAAAACATTTTTTAAAAATAATATCAATGTTCTATTGCTTTTATTGTATGGCTATAAAACATGGAATATAACAGACTCCAAGAAGGAGGATAATGGAGAGGCCTATGGTGGGACTGATCAGTCTATGATATATAATGAATGAAGAACTTACAAGAAGAATAGGAGTAAAAGATGTCAGATAAACATATGATAGAAAAAGAAGACAGGCTGGTCACAGGGTGAGGGCAAAGGATGATACATAGAACTAGGCAGTTCAAGTACTCCATTCACATCCTCCCAATGTCAGAAGAAACTGAGGGAAGCATCTGGCACGTATTTGGTAGATCATCTTTGGTAAACTTTGAAATAACATGGACTAGCATCACATAGGTTGGGTAGGCATGAATGGTATGCAATCTGCATCACTGGAGGAAACATACGAATTGGTGAGATCACAGATCCCTTTGAGTATTTGAATGATGATTCCTATTCCTGATTCAGAAACTGCCTCCTCCCTCTTAGCCCTTAACTTAATCTCCGCATTTCCAGTCCAATGGTCAATGCCAGCTCACGTGGCCAGCCTCATACTTCTGGTCTTTCCTTATCCATGAGACCTTCTGTATCAGCCCTTTCCTTGCTCCCCAGTCTAGGTGGCTCCATCCTGCCCTCAGCTCCAGCTCATGGTAGTTTCTGTCCCTAACCACTGCAGGACAAGATTAGGAGGAACAGCGTAGGAAGATATTTGAACATATGAAACAACTAGAGAACAATCCATGATAGAGGTGCAGTGGTGGGGTCGGGGTGGGGGAGACGACTGAATTTAAAGTCAAATACTTGGGTTCCAACCCTGCCTCTGCTACTTAAGACCTGTGTGACCTTGGGCAAGTTGCTTAATCTTTCTAGATTCAGTTTCCTCATCTGTAAAATGAGTCAGTCAGGCAGTCAACCAGCATTTATTAAGTGCTTACTATGTGTCGGCTACTGTGCTAAGCATTGAGAATATAAATATAAGCAAAAAGACAGCCCCCATTCTCAAGGAGCTTAGATTCTTTTTTTGTAAATATTTTTTATTTTAAACTTAAATACAAAATAAGAAAAGAAAAAAAAGCCATTGACATGTACACAGCCGAACATGAGAGAGGATTCAAAATATAAAGCAATAAATTTCCATTTGAAGAAATTCCGTATAACAAATATTATACGTTTTATTCAGAACTGCTCATCTTTTCTTTACTTCTTTGTAGATTTTTTGTTCTCTGCTGTGCACTTTTTACTTTGTTCTTTTCCCCCCTTCTTCCCTCTCCCAAGAAAGCTACAATTAAGTGTGAATATATACATGCATATGTATGTATATATATGTATATTCATATACATACACATCCATATATAATATACACAGAAACACATATCCATACATGCGTACATATAGACACACACATATACGTAGATATCTGTAATCATACACATGTACATTCATATGAATCTACGTAAGACTGTACTACACTTGTTTGTGCTCTGTTTCTCTGAAGGTGGATATCATCTTCCCTCATAAGTCAAAGTCTTTCCATATTTTTCTAAATCCATCAGTCCATCATTTCCTACATCACAACAGTATTTCAGTCTTATACTGTCTAGTTATTTTAAATAGTCTAAAACAATATTGATTAATATGGCTGATATATAGTGTAGTTTCCCTATTTTTCTCTTTTTGAATAAATCTATTTTAACTTTAACTTTGTCTGAGATCATGATTACTACCCCTGCTTTTTTCCTAATAAATTCTACTACTGATCTTTACTTTATGTTTGTGTGTATCTCTTAGTTCCTATCCCTCTTGACTCCTCTACTTTATTTCTACCTGCTACCTTGCCTTCCTATTACTTAACCCACCCCCTACCCCCTTCCAGGATTCTTCCCTTATTCTCTCCCTCCCACCCTTTCCCCTTGCCCTCTTATTTCTATCTGGATTTAGAAGACTTTTATAGCCTTCCAAATATACCTTTATCCTATTCCCATTCATCTAGACAACCTTCTATAACCCACTCCCCCTTTATCCTATTCCTTCACCCTCTTATTTTATAAATTTAGAAGACTTTTATTCCCTTCTAAATGTATACATTGTTCTTTCTTTAACCCAGACCTGATGTGTAGGGTTCCCCCTAAAAATCCCTCACCCTCCTTATCCCCTTAGTCTTTTATTTCTTTCTGAATTTAGAAGACTTTTATACCTATATATGTATGTGTGTGTGTGTGTGTGTGTGTGTGTGTATGTATTATTCCCTCTTTAACCCATTCCCGATGATAGTAGGGTTCCAGAACTACCAGGCCTTCTCCTTCATCTAATTTCTCTGTGTCATTGCTTCCTGTCATACCTCATTTGTATGAATTAATTACTTTTTATTTTTTGCCTTTTCCTAGATGGTGTTACTTTTTGGAATCACATCATACTCAGCTCTACCGTAATCTTTTTTCTAACTACCTAATTACTGATGACAACTTTAGATACACAGTTTACATTTCCTCATATAAAAAGTAAATGATCTGTCCTTATTCAGTCCCTTGTAATTAGTCTTTGATGTTTACCTTATATTTCTCTTGGATCCTTTACATCAAATTTTCTATTAAGTTCAGGTCTTTCTGCGATGAAATCTTGAAAGTCTGGCAATTCATCGAATACCCTTTTTTTTTCATTCAGGATTATGCTTAACTTTTCTGGGTATGATATTTTTGACCACAACTCCAGTTCTTTTGCTGTTTGATACATAGTGTTCCAAGATCTGAGATCTTATAATGTAGCTGCTGCTAGATCTTGTGTGATTCTAATCACATTTGCCACATTTGAATTGTTTTTTTTCTTGTTTCTTGTAATATTTTCTCCTTGAGCTGGAGTTTCAGAATTTAGCTATGATACTCCTGTAGGTTTTCCTTCTAGGATCTCTTTCAGGTGGTAATTAGTATATCTTTTTCTATTTCTAATTTCCCCTCTTGTTCTAACACTTTTTAAAAATTGTCTCTTGTATTATTGTATCAAGATTCTTTTCTTTGATTGTAGCTTTCAAGTAGTCTGTCTATTCTCATGTTTTCTCTTCTTGATATGTTCTCCAGATCAGTTGTTTTTCTTATAAGATGTTTCACATTCTCTTCTATTTTTTCATTCTTTATATCTGATCTTATTATTTCTTGGTCTCTTATAACTTTGCTGGCTTCTCCTTGTCCAATTTTGATTTTCAAGGAGTTGTTTTCTTCCTTAAGATTCTGGACCTCCTTTTCCAGTTGGTTAACATAATCTTCTTGTTTTTGTTGGATTGTTCTTATTTTTAAAAAATTTTTCCTCACTCTCTCATTTGGTTTTTAAGGTCTTTTAAAAGTTCTTCTATGAATTCTTTTTGGGCAGGCGACCACTTGACTCTCCGGGGTGGGTAAGGCTTTTTTTTTTTTTTTGCTTCAGTATCCTCCTCTAAGGACAAACCCTGGTCTTCTCTATTTCCCCAGTAACTTTCTATGGTTGAGTTCTTTTTCCTTTGTCTGCTCATTTTTTTTTGTTTTTTTTTTTTTGGCAGGGCAATTGGGGTTAAGTGACTTGCCCAAGGTCACACAGCTAGTAAATGTGTCAAGTGTCTGAGGCCGGATTTGAACTCAGGTCCTCCTGACTCCAGGGCCGGTGCTCTACTCACTGCGCCACCTAGCTGCCCCGTGTCTGCTCATTTTTTAAAATAGCAACTTGTTGTTATCACCTCTAGTCTTGTGGGATAGGGGATAGTGTCTCTGGCCTCAAGTTCTCCTTTAGTTCTCCCCTTAGGCCTTGAACCTAAACCAAGAATTCTGCCCTTCTGTAAGTGTCCACAGCCAGCAGCGTCCACACTGCACTCACCAGGCATGTGCTGGTTCCTTCTTGCACAGAGCCATGTCTCCACAGCACAGCTGGACCTGGCATCCATTATTAGCAGAAGTGCCCTCAATCTTCCCCTACTCAGACTCTGGACTCCCCACATTGTTCAGGAGGTGAAAATTCCTGTGGCTGGGACTGAGGCTACCTCCCAACCCAGATATTCTCAGGGCTCACCACTTGCTGTTTCAGTGGAACTAGCCTGGAGGTGTTTACACTTCACAGGGACCAAACCTCAGTCCTGAGATTTTTCTTCTGCTTGTCCCCTGGAGGACTACTATTCTGCCCTAACTCTTGTTTATTTTTTACCCACTCTATGTTTGCCCTGAGGTGCTATTTTGTCTTGTTTGTGCGGGAAATCTGGAGAGCTTGGAATTTTCTGACCTACTCTGCCATCTTCCCAAAATCCTCTCAAGGATCTTACACTCTAATAGAGAAGAAAACACATAAAAGGAAGCTAAAAAATCGGAAGGGGAGAGATGGAAAGAAGTAGTCAACATAGGGGCATGATGGAAAAGTCCAGAGGAATGAAGCTGGGTGAGAAATGAAGAGATGACTGGCTATGGCTTCTTACTAAAATGGAGATTCTGGGAGGAGCTCTCCAGTCTCTAATCAGAGCCAGTGGCCCCAGGGGCAGAGCGTACTTGCCTGATGTGAGTTACAGGACTGACATGATCTTCCAGGATGAAGAAGTTTTTGGGGCACGATATAGAAGTCCTGAGGAATGCAGCCTGGAGGTACTGCAAAGCCATAGAACATGTGTTTCTGATCATCTTTCCTAGGGATTCTGTGGTCAGGTATATGCAACACAAGGAAACCAATGAAGCTGCCCAGGAGACCTACAATACTATAGCAAGGCTCCAAGGCTTATCTGGGCTTTTGCTCCCTGGTTCTCCTAGGGAGTTATTAGTTATTAGAGTTACTAATAGCACTAATAACAATTATTCCAATTTTATAATTATCAATGTTATTAACAACAGTTGTTACTAATATTGCAGTAGGAATCATCAAAGGTTAGTTCATTTGAAGATTAGATCAAATAGTATTGTTCTTCTGCATTAGTCTCACATTTAACTCACCTGTGAGCAGAAGCATCCAGTTTTCATTTTGGGAACACAACTCCAGCTGTGTTCCTTTTACCCTGAATCCATTATCTATACAACATTGTGAGGGAAGAGGACGGGGATAATTAAGAAGAGTCAGGATTGAGAACCTGACTAATCAGGTGGGGTCGGGCAGGTCAGAGGTTGAGTTCCAGGAAAAATAGGCATAGAAGGATCGCATCAATTAAATAAACAAGAGGTAGATGGAATCCAGAGTAGTCAACTAGAGCAGAAATAAAAGGGCCAGAGAGATAGAGGTCAAGCCTGGCCAGAGTCAAATACAGGAAGACAGAAATAAGGGCACTGTCAAGCAAGGGCCCTCAGAGTGAATCCTCTTTCTAGAATGAAGGTGGGTTGCTTTCTGCCCTATTTCATACAGTTTGCTGAGCACAGGGGAAGGAAGAGAGGGGATAAGGCTATATAGGTGTCAAAAGGAAATCAGAGGCCTAGAGATAAACCCTGTCACCAATTGAAATTCCTAGATAACCTCACTCCCAGCTTTCAACAAGTGGACAAACTTGTTGGAGGTAGATGCAATTTTCTTTCTGAAGGGGCAAGGATGAGTCATCATCAGTCAGAACTGTTCCAGACTCACGCCTCCTAGAGAAGCAGCAGCCAAAGAGGGAATATGGGAGAGCAGGCAGCCCTTGTACATTCAAAACCAGCTCCTGCAACACGATAAGCACCAACTCTTTCCATCTGAGAGTAGGAGAGCCAGACTGGTAGTTCCTTGGAGGTAGCATAGTGTTGTGGATCTGAAATCAGAAGTCCTTACTAGCCATCATGATACATGGGGCTTCTGGGAGGAAAGAGCTTTATAAACTGAAAAGCATCATAAAAACATGAGTTACTCTTGATCCTGGGAAGCCTAGGGTAGAGGATAAAATGCAGGACTTAGAGTGAGAACAGATCTGGATTCAAATCCAGCTTCTGACACTGAGTGTCAGCTGAGTGATCTGTGGACAAGCCGGGAAAGTTGGAAAAATAAAACTAGTGGTCCAGAAAGGAGCAAGCATTTATTAAGCACCTACTATGTGCCAGGCACTGTATTAAGCATTTTACAAATATCTCATTTGATCTTTACCACAACCCTGGGAAGTAGGTGCTGTTACAATCACCATTATGCAGTCAAGGAAATTGAGACAGACAACGACTTGCCCAGGGTCACACAGCTTATAAGTGTGAGGCTAGACTCAATCTCTGGTCTTCCTGACTCCAAGCCCAGTGTTCTATCCACTGTACCACTTAGATGTTCTCTCTTGCTCCAAGGCTTTCCATATCATCCCTGCCTTACTTTTGAGAGTTTCATTTTGGTGGAGTGTTAAAAATTATTAAAGAGATTAGGTTGCCATTTGCTCTACTGACTAGGAGTTGTAATTAGTCATTAGGATTTTTTTTTTAGCTAGAAGACATTATCAAGGGGCCAATCTTGCATGTGGCTTGTGAAAAGATTATATGCTTAAATAGAATGCCCTGATTGGGCCCAACAAACACAGTGACGTCCCTGGCTAGTTCAGTCAAAGGTTCAGAAAGTCAATAGATTGGTATCATGTGATATTATTTAATATTAACAGTGACTCAGAAACACTGAGTTATTTTTAATATTGTTGTTTTGTTGTCATTCAAGCATTTCAGTCATGTCTGACTCTTTGTGAACCCATTTGGGGATTTCTTGGCAAAGACACTTGAGTGGTTTGCCATTTTCCTCTCCAGCTCATTTTTTTACAGTTGAGGAAACTGAGGCAAATAGGGTTAAGTGACTTGCCTAGGATCACAGCTAGTAAGCGCCTTAGGTCTGATTTGAACTCAAGAAGATGAGTTTCCTGATTCCGGGCCTGGAATTTTACTGTGCCATGTAGCTGCTACTTCCAATATTGTTACTGAATATTACTAAAAGTAACACTTTTTAGTTTAAAAGTGAGCTTTCCCATCCTAGTTCAAATCCTGCCTCTTTTCATGAAGCCTTTCAAGACCTCCCAGGCACATAATGGTCTCTGTGACTTTGAACTCTGTAGCTCTGAGTGTTCGTATCACTGAGCGGGCACTTACTATGTAATGCTGTATCTTACTCATTATCTTTTCTTCTGTGAATTCCTTGTCTCCTCTGCCAGACTCCCGGTTAGTTGAGGGCAGGGATCATGTATATAGATCATGTTCTATTAATTTACTTCCCTCAAAGTGCCTAAAGCATGGCTTCATAGATAGCTGGTACTCCACAGCCTCGGGATCACTGGTTCCCTGCTTTATGGTGCGGGGGGGACTGGAGAGGGAGTTGGGAGGAAGCTTCTCCTTTGGAAGACCCCTTTCTATCCCCGTTTGCCAATTACACTTCCTCAGAACAAGCCCCCAGTTCTACTGAGCAACTGTGATCCAAGGAAGATTTTTATTCATTCCCGAGCTCACACACTTCACAGTCCTTCCTTGTTTGAGAGGCTAATTAATTACTAGTTAATTAGCTCTCTCCTTCACCCTTAAGCGGGTGTCAGGTATTATTACCATCATTGGACAGAGGAGGAAACTGAGACCCAGAGAAGATGACTTTGCTTAGGTCCCCACAGATATCAATGGCGCATTGGCTATGTATGCACCGCCCTGAAAAATTAGTCATTGGTCAAGAACTTGGTCAATCATTCAGAAGTTTAGTGTGGTCTACACATAGTCTTAGTTTATTCACTGACCCCTCAGGAGGAGTCTACTGCACGAACTGGTCAAACTCATTGCCAGGATTGTTGGTGCTCACTATTAGGCAGAAATGCATTTTACTGGGTTGTGAATTCCATCTAAAAGCCAAAGGCTTAAGGGGGTGCCTTACATGGGTGTGAATCTCTCACACAGTCCTGGAAACTGTTCAGTTACAGAGCAGATGCAAGCCATTAATGGCTAAGGAAGCATCTCTTCCAGCTTCTTTGCATGTCGGGGATGAGAGCTGTCTTGAAACATAAACAAGAAATGTTTCTGAACCTGGAGCTGCAAACCACATCCACAGGGCTCCAGCGTGCCTCAGTTCGGGCCAGCGGATGGGTCCGCTCCCCATTCCAGAATGCCTTGGCCTCCTTCCACCCCCGAGGCCTCATTTATTCTTTTAAAAAATGATTTAGCCTTCGCAAGCTCAGCATCTGCAGCCTCCTGAACAATGAAGGATTGTAAAGTGTGAGCTGGGGAATGAGCGAAAATCCTCGCTTGGGTCACGGTTGCTCAGCGGAACTGGGGGCTTGTTCTAAGGAAGTGCAATTGGCAAAAGGGGGACAGAAAGGCGTCTTCAAAAGTAAATGCTTCCTCCCAATTTCCCCCCTCCCCCTAATAAAGTAGGGGACCAGTGATGCTGAGGCTAGCTCTTTAAATAAATGGACTCCTTCTCCACTCTCTTGGCAACAGCAGGGGTGTTTGTGCTCTGGGACGGAGCTCTCTAACCAGCTATATTTATCTTGTAGCTGTACACACACACACACACACACACACACACACACACACACACACACACGCGCACACACACACACACACACACACACACACACGCACACGCACATTCGCGAGGGGTTCGTCAATGAGAGTGGGGCAGTTGGCCAGCAGCCCGTGACTGCAGAAACTTTGTTCCGTCCGCGCTTGACTTTCAGCTCCGAGTGCAGATAACAGGGTCTTGCTGCAGAAAAGCAAGACGCTGGCCCCCTGAGGGCTCCAGGAGGAATTTCCTTCACTCCAGGGGAAGGACAGGGGCTGGGTACCAGGTGCAGGAGCAGATCCCTGGGTGGAATGGAGTTCCCCAGGGGCCCCAGGCTTGCCATGGAAGAAGGTCTCAGGAGATTAGAAGAAGAGGAAGAGGGTGATAATAGCAGCAATGTGGTACCGCAGGAGCTGGACTGGCTGCAATTGTACCTCAGCCCGTTACCTGATGGCTATATGAAGGCAAAATTCACCCTGTCAGCCTACCTGGCATGCTGGCTCATTCTGAAGCTTTGCAAGGTAAGCGAAGCATTTCTCTTTGGTGGTCTGTGGCTCTGTAGATGGGCAAGCAGAGAGAGGCAGAAGTAGATGGGGTGGGAGTGGGGGCAATCCAGAGCAAGGACCATGGGTTTAGAAGCAGAAGATCGTCTACTACAACCTCCTTATTTTAGAGATGAGGAAACTGAGGCCCAAAGATACGAAGTGACCTGTCCAAAGTCACCAGGTAGCTAAGTGGAAGAACTAGCTTTTGAACTCAGGTGCTTTGTCAAATCCAGTACCCTTTCTACTATACTGGGCTGTTTCTTAAGGCTGGCTTGTGGCACAATATTGAAATTAATTTTTGGAACTCTAATAGCTGGTTTGTTCTGTTCCATTTCTTTAATCTCCCCTCCCCTCCCCCCCCCCCACTTCATGGCACCCTCTCCCACCTGCCTATAAATCTTATAAAGCCCTTCTATTCTCTTTCCTCAAGCTAGGAGTCCTTAACCTTTTTTTTTTTAAACTCCTTTGACAGTCTATCAAAGCCTACAGAACCCTTCTCAGAATACTGTTTTTAACTTAATAAATTAAAATATGTAGGATTTCAAAGGAAATCAATTGTCTTGAAATGCAGTTATCAAAATATTTTTTAAAAGCAAGTTCATGGAGCTTAGGTGAAGGACTTTTCCCTATACAAATCTACTCTTAGAAAAGAGATTTGCTCTCAATCATTTACACCTTAGTATAAAGGTAAGTTGCTGGATTCCTTCTCTTGGGGGCATAAGTTTTATTTCTAGTTATGTTATGAAAAGCTTTGTTTGATCTCAAAGAAATTTCAGAAATTAGCAGTAAGATGAAAGAGGGACGTTAAGGGACAGATAACTTTCTTGGTGACACCAGAATCATATCCTGAAGGTTGCCAATGATTATATCAATACAGAAGGAACCAGGAGAGGGAGTTGCAAAGAAGCAGCTTTAGGCTTGATATAAGAGGGAAAAGCCCTCTCCCAGCATTTAGAGATATCCCAAAGTGAAATGGCTTGCTGCATCAGAGATAGGGGGTTCTCCTTCACAGCATGTCTTTAAGGGAAGGCTGGATTACCACTCAGAATTCCTGGTCAGTTAAGGGCTGATGTAGAGGGCTTCTATGTCCCTTCCAACTCTAAGGTCCTGAGATTAGGCTTGTCTTGAGCTCTGCAGGGCCACTAGGAAGAGAACTTTAGAGAGTGTTCATCATGGGTGGTGTTTTGCAGTCTAGGGCTGAATTCAGAAAAGGATTCCTAGTGATTGCTGAGTCATGAGATCCTACATTTAGGGAAGGAACAAAGGGAACAAGTATTTATTCAGTACCAACTGTGTGCTAGGCACTGTGCTAAACACTTTACAAACAGTATCTCATTTGATCCCCACAACAACCCTGCAGTGTAGATGCTATTATGATCTCCATTTTACACTTTGGAAACTGAAGCAGATAGAGGTTAAATGACTTGCCCAGGGTCACACAGTTAGTATCTGAGACTGGAATTGAACTCATGTCTTCCTGACTCCAGAACCAGTGCTCAATCCAGGGCAGGAGAAGTGTCAGACTCGTGCCTAGCAAAACTGAATGAGGTCCAAGACAGATTAAAATGTAATTGGGGAATGTTTAACAAAACAAATAAAAATACAATACAATATAGTTAACGTTGATTTGTGATTTTCTAAGTCGGTATGACACCTGCAGAGATCCATTTGTGATTGAGTTTGACATCACCATACCACTATCTGCTCTAAATTTAGAGCTTGGAAGGAACCTTTGAGATTATCCAGTCAAGTCTCTCATTTTACCATTAAGGAAAGTGAGGCACAGAGAGGTTAAGCAATTTGCTCAGATTATACAGATGGCCCAAAATCCTGAGCTGATACAGGATTCTAATCCAGGTCCTCTAACTCCAGATCCAGCACTCTTTCCACTGTACCATATTGTCTTTCGAGATACCTGGTATCATCTCCGTGTGGTATCAGGTGTCCTAACTTGCCAGGAAATAACTTTGTCACATAGAAGGGCAACTAGAGTGGGTCTAAGATATCCATTAGGTACATCTCTGCCCTAGTAAGGTAGCAGAGCTCCAAATGGAGTTAATTAGTTGGTGCAGTTGATAGAACACTGGGCTGGAGTCAGCAAGACCTGAGTTCAAATCCAGCTTCAGAACTTACTAGCTGTGTGACTCTGGGTAGGTCACTTCACCTCTGTCTGCCTCATTTTCCTGAACCATAAAATGGGGATTCTAACAGTACCTACCTTGCAGGGCTGTTGTGAGGAACAAATGAGATAGTACTTGTGAAAGTGCTTAGCACAGTGCCTAGTGCATTGTCAGTACCATTTAAATGCTCTTCCCCTTTCCCCAAATGCACACCAAGATTCTCCCTACTGCGAAGAGAACTCCATGTGTCTCCTCAAGGATTCAGTGAAACTTGGATGTCACCCTGATTTGACCTGACAGTGTAGCCAAAAGGGTTCCCAGCGAGTATCTGTATTCCCTAGGCCATCAAGTTTCCAATTCCAACCGCTTTGGCCTTTTATTGTTATTGTGGCTGGCAGCTCTTAAGAGGACTCCAAAAAGTACATACCCTGAGGAAATATGAAGTCACATCTAGGAAGCAGCATGGGATAGTGGGAAGCCGTAAGAGAAAAATCAGGGAACTCGAGTTTCGGTCCTGGCTTTGCCCCGAAGAGGTGTGCGATGTTGGGCAAATCACTTAACCTTTCTGAGCTTCTGTCTCATCATTGGCAAAACAGGGATTACAATCCTTGCTGGGCCTCATTCACCTGGTTTTTTTAGTTGTGGAAAGTTCTTTATGAACTCTGTGTCCTATTCATACATAACAGGGGTGACAACATTATTCTTTCTAGTTGTGGCCATTTGTAAATTTCTAGGATATGTTTAAAAAAAATAAAAGGATGGGACTCAGTAGGCATGAGAGTCAAACAGCAGAAAGGATACTCAGTTTGGAGCCAGAAGACCTTGTTTCCACTCCCAGTCCTGGTTCAAGTCGAAGTCCTACCACCTGTATAATCTTTAACATCTTTGATTTCAGTTTCTTCCTCTGAAAAATGCAGGGGGTGAGACTTGATGGCCTTCAGCTCTAAATCCATGGTCCTGTGGTCCTTTGATCCAACCCAATGTTCTGCAGTAGAATGTAATCTACTTGAGGGGAGGGACTGTTTTGTTTTGTCTTTGTATACTTAAGGCCCACCACCATGGCTGGACCATAGGAGGTATTTAGTGCATAGAATGGATCAGAAATGAACTAAACCCCAAGGTCAATATGATTATTATAATCATTAAGGCTTAGTATGGTAGGGAAATGTTGTGGAAAGTTATCTCTATTTTCCAATCAAGACACAGAATAATTAGTATTTTTGTAATTCCATTAATTCAAGAGTCTTGACACTTATGTCATCTCTGTAGGTGGGGGAGAGATGAATAACATTAGCTCCAGAAAAAATTGTGAGATAGGTAAGGTTCACCTTCCTTTTTCCTCCCTCCTCTTTCCTTCCCTTCCTCTCTTCCTTCTTTTAATAAATATTTACTAATTAGTTACTATGTGCAAGATACTGTGCCATTTGACCCAGTGATACTTAATAGTGACTAGGCTTATTTCCTAAAGAGAGCAAAGAAAGAGGAAAAAGACTCATACATACAAATATATTTATAGTAGTTCTTTTGGTGACACAGAACTAGAAACTAAGGGTACTCATCAGTTGGGGAATGGCTAAATAAATTATAGTTGAATAATGTGATGGGATACTATTGAATTTTAAGATATGATGAAGGAGATGGTTTCAGAGAAATCTGGGAAGTTTTTGTGATCTGATACAAAGTGAAGTGAGCAGAACCAGGAGAACAACTTATACCAGCTTTTCTCAAAGTTTTTGGTCTTGGATCTCCTTTATGCTACTAAAAATTATTGAAGATCCCAAAGAGCTTTAGCTTACTTGGGAGACACACATATATTATGTATGTGTGTATATACGTATATATATATATATGTAAATACACACACATATTCCAAATAAACAAAAGTGCTCTCTCTCCACCCCCCACCCACCAAAAATTAGTAATTAAAATGTCTTAGTATTATTATGAATATAGTTTTTACCTCAAGGACTCCATGAAAGGAGGTCTCAGGGACCTCCAGGGGTCCTAAGACCATACCTTGATAACCAACGATTTATACAGTAAAAACACTGTAAAGATGAACAGTGTTGAAAGACTCAAGAGTTATGATCAATGCAATAACAAACTTGATTACAGAGGACAAATGATAAAGAATGCTACCTGCTTCTTTGAAAGAGAGATGATAGATTCAAGATGCATAATGTGACATGCATTTTTGGATATGGCCAATATGAGAATTTATTTTGCTTGATTATCCTTATTTGTTACAAAGGGTTTTTTCTGGTGGGGGGGAAGTGGAGGAGGTAGGAAGAGAAAAGAAAATTCTTGTTAATTGAAAAAAGATAATTTAGAAAAAGATATTGCATGGATTATTTGGCATGGGCCAAGCGTTACTCTCATGCAACTTACTCAATAAGGCATAAACTTAAACATATTACAAAGTAACATATGATCAGTTTATTAGGGAGGTTTCCCTCCTCTTTAATATTCCTCCTTTGTGTTCATCTCTCAGATAACAGTTCAAGGCACTTTAGCAGTGACCTTCAATAGCTTTACTTAGAGGTATCCTAGATGCATAGAATGCTAAAGTATAAAGAATGCTTAGATGTCAACTACTTCAAACTCCTCATTTGACAGAAGAGGTGTCACTAGTGGGAATGTCAGATGAGTGCTAGGCTGATATAGATTCAAGGCAGGAAGACAGTATTTTTGCATAGATGAGCCAAAGTTTTTATTCTCTACCCCCCAACCCCAGCGCTCCCTCCACCCCTGCCCCGGCCCCAGAATTTAGAGCTGGAAAGAGACCTTGGAAATCACCTATTCCAACCTACTCATTAAAAAAATGTACTAATATCTTCTTTTTGGTTATATCACCTTTATTTCCAAACATATTCCTCTCTCCCCTTGCCCCTCTGCCTTTGTCAAGTAAACAATCCCCTGTCACAAATGGAAGGGTTGGAAAAGGGTTGGTTGAATCAAACAATCAATTAATCATCACCCCACTCCACTTAAAGTAGCTAACAAAATACTCTAATTCTTATGCCTTAACCAGATGAGACTGGCTCTCTTGAGTCAATTAATTAAAGGCATTGAACTTAAATTTGAATAACTTAGTCAATAAATTTGGAAGGAGTGAAGACCACTGGATGAAGGGAAGTGAGGCTGTACAGGAAGTGTTTTGGTATTGGCTCAGGAGATAGTCATACCCTCTGGGCTTTTATAAAACATCTTGTCATTTTGGAACCCAGGCATTCAAATATCCGGCAGCTTAGAGGAGAGAGAAGTTCTCATTAAAATCTGAGAGGATATTGTTGGGGAGCTGAGAGCAGTGATAGGGAGAGAAGTACCTCAGTCTCAGTGTTTGTTCCAATTTGACCTTGTGGACTTTGGAGGGTTGGAGGATTTGGACTTTTCATCAGTATTCTAGCAGCATCACAGCAAAAGCAGGGACTGGCAATAGCGTCTGCAAAAGGAGCCAAAGACAAACTAGATTCACTAAGAAAAGGCATCTTCAGAACTCTCTGAGGAGCCCAGCAAAAAACTACATCTTACCTCAATGGAACATCATGAAGACTCTTTGGGAGGAGAAAAGGACTTCCATGAGCTATATGTGACCCTCTTTGCTACATGTACTCTCTAAGCTTGAGGCCACTTTCCCTAGGACTCTGTATGTACTTGTGGGACAGTGTCCCACTGGTTTGATGGGGACATTTTCTACCAACTGTTCTTACTATAATACTTAAGGAAATACTGGTTTTTAGAAGTTAATTATGTCTGACTACATAACTGATATCAACTGATAATCAACAGGGAGAGCACACTGGTAGAGGCTCATGGGCTATATAGTACTAGAAAACAAAAAAAAAAATCCTCACTGGCAAGCCTTTCAACAACACCCCAGAAACCTGAAGCACAAAGTAGCAGCCACTTTCTTAGGACTCAGTTGTGAGTTGAGATTGTGAGAGTAGCCCTGGAGTATACGCTACACAAATATTTAAAAAGAATGATGGAAAAAACATTTCAGTAAAACTGATAACACTTCAATTGAGTCTGATAGTCTGTGCAAATCTAACCCTCTCATTTATTAAATTGGGAAACTGAGGTCAAGAGTGGGGAAGTGACTTATCCAAAGTCACAGAGATATTAAGTGGCAAAATCAGGATTTGAACCCATTTCCTCTTACTTTTTGTTGAATGTTCTTTCTGCTGTGCATTAAATCATGATTCATTAATGGTAGTTTGCTTCATCCATTTAAAATGTGAGCAAGAGGCTGCAATGATCCGGGTAAAGAAGGCTATAATCCCAGTGAGTAGAAATGGCTGCTAGGAAAATGTGCTGACAAGAAAGGAGGAAAGAAGAGAGTTGTATGGTATTTATTGAGGGAGACAAGACATTGACACTAAAAACACAGACAAAATAGTTATGCACTTTTCTATAGCTGCATAAAAGGAAATGTCTTTCCCTTTGAAGGTCAGGGAGCAATTATTACAAACTTTGGAAAGGTCTTGTAAGATAGCTCAATGGCAGCGTCCACAGGGCCTGAAGGTTATTGTCTCATTTATACAGTTCTGCACTAAACATAGGAGGGGGCTGCCTTCCCACCAGATTTATGCCCTATGTGGAAATTTTGTAGCAATGAGACCATAGAAATAGCTATGGAACATATAAAAATGTGCCCTTTGCCCCAGCTTCAGTGTCTGAGCTGTCAGTCAGCATGAGACCATCAGGTGATACTTTTAATTGGCTAATAAGCACTTTCCATATATCAGGTAAGTAGTTCAGTATTATTTATTGTCCCCATTACACAGATGAGGAAAGTGAGACTTAACGATGTTAAGTGATTTGCCTATAGTCACAATGCTAGTAAATGCCAGAACCAAGCCTCAGACCTAGGTCTTCTGACTCTGAAACCAGAGTTCTGTCCATTGTACCCCAGTAGGTCTTTATAACAGTGTGCATTTCTTTAAGATTTCTAAAGTAGTTTCCTCACAAAAATCTATTGAGGAAGGTATTATTGCTACTTTGCTGATGAGGAAACTGAGTCTCAGAGAAGTTAAGTGACTCTCTCAGTCATACAGTTACCAAGGGTCAGAGTCAGTTCTCAGATCTAGGTCTTTGGATTTCAAGAAAAGAGCTCTTTGGATTGAACCACGTTGAGTTAAGATGCTGACCATCAGCTCTGGCAGCCAGTGAGTGTGTCCAGAGAATGGTTTCTTTTTCTTCTCTACTTCAACAGAAAAGAAGGTCCCAGACAGTGGATCCAATGATATGAAACAGCCCTTGAAGTTTTGGAGAAGTGTCTGTTGTAGCTGGTTTTTCAGGGAATGTCTACCACTAGCCCAGTGCTGGTGGGTAGCAAATCTAGTGATATCCTCCTTAAGATTTTGCTGCAAACTCTTAGGGAAGTCTGTAGAATAAAGCTCAAAATCTTTTGTTTGGCATTCAGGGCCCTTTCCCAGACTGATTCAGTCCTACCTGTCCAAACTTATCTCCTCTACAAACATCCTTCTTTCCAGTTAAGTTGTTCTGACA
Organism: Trichosurus vulpecula; assembly: GCF_011100635.1. Taxonomy (NCBI): domain Eukaryota; kingdom Metazoa; phylum Chordata; class Mammalia; order Diprotodontia; family Phalangeridae; genus Trichosurus; species Trichosurus vulpecula. The sequence goes on along the minus strand of NC_050574.1, from coordinate 316,884,997 downwards.
CATGTACCATGTTAATTCCTGCCTCTATCTTTAGTTCTACCTTCTCCATAAAGCATAATATGACAATATCAGTCAATACTGATCCCTCCTTTTAACCATTTGTAGCATTTGTTATCGCTACCACACATTTTAGCATTTGGTGTAGCAGGTTATCACTTAATACCTTTACCTTTGTTTTGTGACTTAGTCTTGTTTTCCAATTCACATTTAGATTATAAACTCCTTGAAGGGAGGGACCATAGTTTATTTTTCTTTTTTCCCCCAAAGCTCCCTATACACACAATAAATATGCCATAAGTACTTGCTGATTTGAGGAGAGCAAAGCAGACCCTTCTGTCAATTTCTCTTTCAGTCAACAATAGCATTTGTTGAGTGCTCACCATTGTGAGAGCCCAGAACCAACACCATGCATCAGTTGTATTGTTTGGAAAATGGGAATATTTTTAGCGAATTCTTGCTCCATGCAATAGCACCAACTTGCTCTAGTAAAGCCTTCTTAGAAACCAAGGTGTGTGTACAATTATCCCTTGTCTGCCAATTTGAAGCTGGCACTGAGCTGTGTAGGGTGGTACCCTCTATTGTCATTAAGCTGCCTTTATCAATTTGATTCCAAGGAAGCCAACCCACCCACTTGGTGTAACTGCATTCCAAAATGGCAACTCCTCCTTTTTCAAAAAAAGGCCAAGCCTTTGTCTAGTATGAAAAAGCTATGCGTGACTGGCACTGGGGGATCCTGACCTTCCAAGATACTGCCACCACACAATAAATGCAGCTCTTCTCCATAAAGGCGAAGCTGACTATGCTGTGTAGTCACTCCATTGTGTGAAAAACCTTATGGGTTTTGGAGGCAAAGCAACTTGTGATGATTCAGAGTAATGACATCTCAGTCCAATCCTCCAGGGAAAAAGGAAAAGAGTAGAACTGAATAGCACTCTCTGGGTCACCAGAGAATTCCATGTGCCATAAATCCAAAAGAAAATCCCCAAATTTTATACCTTGTTTTAAGTTATTATGCTTATTCCCCCAGGGATCTTACTACCTGGAATTCCTTGTGTAACCTTCCCAAGTCCCAACTCAAGTACCATCTCCTCCATGCTAAATTTAGAGAATACAAGCAGCCAATAGGAGTCATTTCAGACCCTAGACCAAGAATGATAATGTGAGCTGCCTGAGTATATGCTGGGTGTAGGAGGCTTATATCAGCAATCCCAGCTACTAGGGAGGCTGACCCTGGTGGATCTCTTGAGATTGAGAGTTCGGAGTTTCAATGGAAATCAGGTGTCCAAACTAAGTTCGAACTAACTGAGCCCCAGGGAGCAGGGGTCACCAGATGGCCTAGGGAAGGGTGAATTGGCCCCGATCAGAAGCAGAGTAGGTGAAACTTCCTGTGCCAATCAATCGTGAGGGTAACTCCTGTACTTTCAACCTTGGTGAGATAGGGAGACCCAGCCTTTAAAAACAAAACAAAAATAAGGTGGCCAAAAAGCTCATCTACTCCATTCCCTCCTGAAATTTCTTTTCTAGTTTGACAATGTAAATATACATGAAACAATAAGAGAATGATAAGATAATGTATAATTTAGGACTAATTTGTTTGATCTAGACCATTATGTTTGATAGAACTTGAAGAAGGGCAGAATTAGTGTGCACTAGAGTGGTCCTCAGGGAAAGCTTCATGAACTGGGTGTTGAAGGAAGAATGAGATTTATTTTCTAAAAAATAATAACACATTTATATTCCCCCTTAAGATTTACAAAGCTCTTTCTTCACAGAACTCCTATAGGACAGGTATCATAGCTATTAGACACATGTGGGTGTGTATTTATACACACACACATTATATATATATATATATTTATATACACATTATATATGTACACACATACATATGTATGTTACACACATATATTTAGTGAATGAAAAGTTTTTATTAAGTACTTCCATTTGCCAAGAACTATGCCAACACAGCATAAAAATACAAAAATCAAAATAGTCCCTGCTTTCTAGGAGCTCACTTCTTTAAAATAATGTAGATATGTGTGTATATATCTCTGTGTATATATATATATATATACATATGTATATATGAATATGTGTATATATGTATATGTGTGTATATGTATATATTCTCATGTACATACATATGTATACATATATCTATATATGAGAGAATATCCCTTTCTACTAGATTTCAAGTGTCTTAATCTCTTTGTTTTTTCGAAATCAAGCATTTTTTCTCTTCCTCCCATATCTCCTGCATTGGGGAGAAAAGAAATATAAAGTCCTTGTAATAAAGAAGCATAGTCAAGCAAAATAAATCTCCATATTGGTCACATCCAAAAATGTGTGTTCCATTCTGCACATTAATCCATCACCTCTGTGTAATGAGGTGGATAGCAATCTTCATCATCGTTCCTTTGGAATCATGGTTGAACATTGCATTGTTTAGAGTTCTTAAGCCTTTCAGAGTTGTTGGAATATTGATGATATAGTAAAAATTGTTCTTTTGGTGCTGCTTACTTTATACTGTATCCATTCAAATAAGTCTTGTAGATTTCTCTAAAATTGTCTCTTCATTTCTTATAACTCGGTAGTATTCTACTACATTCATATACCATCCCCCAATTTGTTCAGCTATCCCCCAGTTGATGGGGGATGGCTTTAGTCTCTAGTTTTTTGCCACTACAAAAAAGCTGCTATAAATATCTTTGTATGTATGGGTCTTTTTCCATTTTCTTTTATTTCTTTAGGATATAGGCTCACTACAGGTACCAGTGGGTAAACACAGTTTAGTAACATTTGGGCATCATTTCAAATTACTTCCAGGATGGCCGGACTAATTCACAATTCCAGCAATGGTGCATCAACGTGTCGTTTTCTTGCAAAACCGCCAACAGTTTTCATTTTCCTTTTTTTGTCAGTATTGCCAAACTGATTCATGTGAACTAGAAGAAAGATAAGATTTAGATTCAGTGAAAGACAGCATTTAAACAGGGAGAACAGTGTGAATAAAGACAAAAAGTTAGACACAAATATAGCGGGTTCAGGAGATTCAAGTTTGACCATATCAGTTCCCTGCTGGGAAAAAACAAACAGAACTCCAGTGGCAACTTGTTGCATCTAGAATATGAAATCCTTAGCTTGCTATTAAACAGCCTACCTTTTCAGGCTTTTCCTACATTACTCCTCTTGAGACACAGATCCTTATACCTAAGCTGTCCTACTGTCTGTTCCCTGAACTAAGTGTTTCATCTCCTGCCTTTGTTTTATCCCCTTGCACTAGCTGTCTTCCATGCCTGTAATTCTTCCTCATTCTACCTCTTATAATCCCCTGCTTCCTTCAAGGCTTAGTTCACGTGCCATACAATCTCCTATAACAAGCTTTTCATGATCTCTGCTCACTTTTACCTCAAAACTGTTAACACTTACTCCCTCATTCTGAAATTACCATGTGTATATTTCTCTACTTTCACATTAACTCCCCACTGATAGAATGTAAACTCATTGAAAGCAGGTATTGCCTTTCATTTTGTATTGACATCCCAATCACCTGCCCCCATGCCTGTAAATTACAGACCCTTAAGTGCTTCTTGGATTAGATTGGACTGGACTAGATGGGGGACAGTGAGGAGACTGGCCTGTTTGGCTTTCTCTTGTCTGGGCAGCTAAGCCTGTGGAGGGCAACTTGGTCTTTTCCACTCCATAGAGGGGGTTTCAATGAGACAGATGATAAGAACTTGGAAAGGCCCATACAAGAGGCATATTAAAGTAAGAAACAGTTCCCTGGCAGTGAGACAGATCTATTTAGATGGGTAGCAAATGAGAACTGAATCACAAGAATTGCTAACTCAAGATGGGGAATGGAAAGGGAGGAATTTGCTTGTCATATTTTTGGTTTCTTTGGTAAAAATTGTTCTCTTGTTTCTGCTCATTTTATACTGTATCCATTCATCTTCCTGAAGGAGGTGGGTTTTTGCAAGGTAGAACCAGGCAGTAGGTCTTAGGCCTCTCTGAATGAGGCTGGTGTTGGTCAAAGCCCTATCACCAGGGTCATGAGGCATACATTAGGAAGGAAAGAATAAGCAGGTTTGATCTTGGGATGTTATAAGGTCTAGGGGCAGACAAATATGATGTTGAAAATACTGGGCTTGGTAAGATCAATGTTTTGTGGAGGCAGAGTATGTAATGCTTTCAAGGACATCAGGAAGGACTCTCTTCTCTCAGCATAAATCCCTACCCCAGTAAGTTGCTGAGCTGGGATTTGAACTCAGGTCCTCTGCTGGAAAATCCAGTGATACGCACCATGTTTTTTCCCACTAGTAAACTGTGGATAACACAGTCAGTTACCTCATCTACACTCAGTTTTCCCAGCTTGTTAGGATTTGCCAAAGCTTGAATTCCACAGGCATATCCTTTGAGAATAGAGGATCTCCTCCAAATCATAATCAGGTATCAGAGGAGAACTTTAGTGAACAAATCTCATCCCCCTCATCCTCCACCATCAATATTATCTTTTGATGGATTCACCTTAAAGAGATAGATAAATAATAATCAAAAGTTCCTTCTAGAGACCTAGGGACAAAACTAACTTTCAAGGTGTTTCCTGGGGTCTGTTCACATTCAACTTAATGTCTTATACATTCACCATCTCAAGATGCATCTCAAAGTCTTTGAGTTGGACGTGACCTCAGGGGTCATCTAGTTCAAACCACATCTGACCAAGAAATCCTCCTAAAACATGTCCAATACATGTTCATTCACCATTCATTTTGAGACTTCAAGTGAGGATAAATCCCACTAGCTCTGGAGGTAATCTTGGACAGCTGTAATTGTTAAGAAGTTTTTCTGGAGGAAAGGAAGGAATCAACATTTATTAAGCTTCTACTAGGTGCTAGGCACTGTACTAAGCACTTTACAAATGTCTCACAAAAATCCTGAGATGGAGGTGCTATTATTATCCCCATTTTACAGTTGAAGAAACTGAGACAGACAGTGAATTAACTTGTCCAGGATCCCACAGCTAATAAATATCATAAGTCAGATTTTAACTCAGATCTTCCTGACTCCAGGCTCAGTGCTATATCCACAGTTTCATCTATCTGTTCCATCTTTATATCAAACTTTTCACTATCTCTAGGCAATTTCCACGTATTACTCCAGGTTCTATCTTCTAGGACCAACCAGAACGAGTCTAATATTTATTCCACGTAACACTTTGAATACTTAAAGCCTGTCATCATCTCCCCTCTATGCCTTCTCTTCCTTAGGCTAAGTGGTTTTAGTTGCTTCTACTGATCCTCACAGAGCATGGTCGTAAAACTCTTCACCATCATCCTCACTGGCCTCTGGATGAATATTCAGACTAATGTACATCCCAAAATGTGACACAGAACTGAGCAAAAACTTCCATATGTGGTCTAATGAGGGAAATATACAGTGAGGCTATCGTTTCTTTTGTTCAGGACCCAGTATCTCTCCTAAATCAGCCCAAGATTATAAAAGCTTTTTTGATGGTCGTGTTGTATTGTTAACACACATGGAGCTTGTAGTCCAGCCATACCCCCCAATCTTTTTCAGACCAACTGCTGATGGTCACTCCAACCTCTTTTTGTATTTGTGAAGTTGATTTAAAAAAACCCATTATAGTACTTTTACATTTATCCTAATTTCATTTCCTCATATTTCATTCAGATCAACATTCTAACCTGTCAAGGTCTTTTGAGATCCTTACTCTGTCATTCAGACAATGAGCTGTCTCTCCCAGCTTTGTGCCATTTGTAGCTTTGAAAAGCACACCATCAGTGGCTTCATCTGATGCTTTACATATTCTAATAACAGCTCACATTTCTATAGTGCTTTACAATTCACCCAGAATTTTCCTTATAGCAACCCCGTAAAGTAAGCAGTACTAGAATTATTATCCTCATTTTATTAATGACGAAGCTGGTTACCTAGCTGGTAAGTGTCATCGATGGGATATGAATTCAGTTCCAGTCCAGTAAGTATTCCTTCCTGTGATTCTCAATAAATAATGAATTGACCCAAATAGGATGAAGATCATCCATGTTCAGAAATACTACTCTGGGCCCTACAGTATCCTTGTTCAGCAAAGTTCTGGTCCCTAGATATGATCATGCCAAGATAGTACCTTGGAGATTTTAGGAAAAATTTTAACAATAAAATATAAATGGATATCGGGCAAATATTCACTTGGGCATTCAAATTCTTAAAGGTTTATTCTAATAGAAAACAGAATATTTAGCCCTAAAAAGAGATCTTTTGAGGAAGAGGGTAAAGAGTGTGAGGAAGAAGGAAGAAGATAAAGCATGGTTGCCTCTTTCAAATATCTGAAGAGCCATTATGCAGGAGAGGAATAAGACTCATTCTGAGTGGTGCCAGAGAGTAAAATTAGTTCAATGTTTTAGGAAGTTCGATTTCAGTTAAAAACACATTTCTGAAAACTAAAGTTATCTGAACATGGAATAGCCTGCTTCTTTAGGCAAGGCACTCCCTATCATTGACTGGATGACCATCTGTCAGGATGTTGTAAAGAGAATTCTTGGATTGGGTGGGACTTTGGACTACATGACCTCAAAGGTCTGGGATGATATGATTTCATGAATCTGAGGGCCCATCTATGCCTCCTCCTCCTTTTCCTTCTTCTTTTTGCTTCAGTTTCTCCATTTATCAAAATATGACCAATATAATGTTTCCTTCTTAGCAAACTAGGATTTTGTGATGATGTGGGGCATATCAATATGCTGCTTCAACACGTATTTCAAGTTGCTTGGTTATTGAAGAACTGTCATACAAGATAACGCTAAACTGTCTTTCTCACTAAATTACTTGTTCAAAGTTTCCCTAAAATGAGGTTCCATCTATCTGTGCTGTCTGTCTGTCTATCTATCTATCTATCTGCTGTCTGTGTCTATCTGTCTATCTATCTATCTATCTATCTCTATAGATAGGCATATAGATATTGATAACTATATTTCAATAAAATTGATTTCCTATGTAATCTTATATATTTTATTTATACATTTAAAAACATTCTGAGAGGGTATTAATTGGCTTCCCCAAGCTTCCAGAGGGGTTTTTTATGTGCTAAAAACTCCTGAGTTAAAAGAAAGTTAAGAAGCTGGGACATTGCCCTTAGAGAGGGGAAGAGGTAGCAGGAATGTGATTGGAAAAAGCATGCCATACCACAGTGTGGTAGAACCGCTGGAAACCTATCATTTGTTGAGAGCATGACTCAGAGGGAATAGTGTGAAGCTGGGCAGATTACAGATTTAGCTCCCCAGGGAGGTTAGTTCCTGGAGGGAAGCTTTCTGGTTTTAGGATTAGATTAAGATTTCTCAGTTGCTAAAACCCAAGATAAGTGAGGAGATGATAAGAGATTCCTTGCCTAGGCCGGACCAAATCCTCCAGCCTACTTACTGAAAAAACCTGCTGATAAGATTTTGGAATCATATTTATTCTGCATATCCTTACCTACAAACATGTTTTCCCCTAATAGAATGTAAGCTTCTCAAGGTCAGGGGCTACTCCATTTATGTCTTTGTATCTCCAAACCTAGTACAGAATCTGGCATATAGTAGGCATTTAATAAATGATTATTGATTTACTGCTATTTGAAAAATCATGGAAAGCAGGAAAGGTGCTAGAGAAATGGTGTCAAATTCAAATAGAAACTGGGCCACTAAATCATAATGAGGATTCCTTGCTGGCTGTATATTGACTCAGGAAACCACATATTATCATTATCTATGTTCTATTGTATTTTTATTTATTTTTGGTAAATATTTCCTGATTGCACATTTTAATCTGGTTCAAGAAGCACTAGGAGTGTTGTGATGGAATCAGTCTTCAGGGATTGTTTGACATCTCTATGCTGGAGGATTGCAGGAAAGAAAATTTTCTATTTATTTAAAAAAAAAAGAAGGTAGTTTTTTTTTGAACCTTAGGCCAGTGAACTTAAGTTTGATTTGAGTAAATGTCTAGAACATATTATGAAAGGGAAGCAGTGACCACCATGAGCCAACTTGAGATCATCAAGAATAAGTCATGGTAGACTCACCCCATTTCTTTAATTTCATAGGGGTATTAGTTAATTCGAAGCAGTTAGTTGGCTCAGTGAACAGAGTGCTAGGCTTGGAGTCAGGAAGACTTGAGTTCAAATCTGGCCTCAGACACTCACTAGCTGTGTGACCCTGGGCAAGTCACTTAACCCTGTTTGCCTTAATCCACTGGAGGAAGATATGGCAAACTGCTAGTATTTTTATCAAGAAAACCCTAAAAGGGGTCATGAAGAGTTGAACACAACTGAACAACAACAAATTCGTTTGTTAGATCAAAGAATTTCCATGGATTTCAGCAAGCCATTTGACAAAGTTTCTTGTTATACCATTATGGATAAGATATAAATGTGGGCTGGATAGATAGGTGGATTTGGAACTCGTTAACTGATCAGATTCAAAGACTGGTGATTGATGGATTGATGTAAGCCTTGAGGGAAGTCTGTTGACTCTGGACAAATCACTTAATCTCTGCTTGGTGGTATTTTAAGCATTGGGCCTGGAATAGCTGCCTCATAAATTTGTAGAAGAAATAGACCCAGCAGATATGCTTAGATACGGAATGGACTAGATGGCCTTTCCATTCTGAGATTCTGTGAGTCTATTGCTACGGCTCAGGCCATTTGTTATTACTAAATTTGGGGCTCTTAGGAATAATGAATGGATACAATTATGAACCAGCTCCAAAAATATTCTATAAATGCTTAAGAACAAGAGAACAGTACTGTACAATGTGTTCACAGTATGGAATTTTAAAAGGTTGGTCATCTTGTGTTTGGACAAGCTACTAACATCAGAACCTTCTGCCTTATTAGGTAGAGAGTCCCTTGTCACTAAGTGTTCACAGAGGAGCTGATGACCACTTGTAGGGCATGATGTAGAGAGGATTCCTACATTAGATAGAAGGTTGGACTAGATGACTTCTACAGACCACTCCAACCTGAAATTCTAAGAGTTTCTCTTTTCTTTCAGCTCTTCTAGTTCTCATAGTCTTCACCACACAATCCAGCTCTTCTTTCTGTGCTGAATAGAGCTGTTTTGTTTCATGAGGATGGGTGTTAGTCCTGAACCTTTCAAAGCAGAGGAATCAAACATAGCAACACTCCCTAAACCAGATTAAAATGTAATTGGGAAATATTTAACAAAATAACTAAAAGTACAGTAAAACACAGATAATTTTAATTTGTGGTTATCTAAGTCATTATTCAGCCCACAGGGACCTGATTCTATCTGAGTATGACACAACCACCCTAAAGCATACAGCACAGGGCTCTACACACAGGTGGCACTCACTAATACTTGTTCAATGTTTGCTATTTGCATTTTGGAAAAAATGTCATTTCCAAGCAGAGTTTTGGATTGCGCTCTCTCACCCTGACTTTCCCTCATGCTTCTTTCTTATTTGGGCCAAGAGGTCTTTTAGTTTATACAAAAATAATTTCACACTTCAGCTACTGGAGAGTTTAAGCTAATATTGACAGAGTAGTTTTCACCTCAGGCTGCCCCTCTGTAATTACATAGGTCTGCCTCAGGCCAGATCACATCTCACACTGTAGAACCCAAGTGAAGTTGTTGTAAAAAATGTTGAAGCCATTTTCTTTGGCTCTCTTGAGAGTCTGTGCATTCCAGCTGCTCTCAGTCTAAAAAGACAAATAAATTCTTGGTGTTTGCACACATTTTTTTGTGAGTGTATTTGGCTGCCCAAACTGACAGACAGTTCCTATACTGTTGGAGAGAGAAGCAACATTTGCCTTTTTTATTAGTAGATATTTTAACACTTTGGTTGCTATCTTATAGTTCCAGAAAAAGTTTCAAGGAAGGAAAGCATAAATCACAGAACTTGTCTATAATTCAAAGTCAGAAAATCTAGGTTTAAATTCTAGCTCTTATACTTCCTAACTGTGTAGGCAAAACACTTAAGCTCTCTGGGCCTCAGTTTCTTCATCTGTAAGATGAGGATGAATCATACTACCTACCTCACAGAGTTGTTGTGAAGATAACATTTTGTAAACCTTAAAAGTGCTATTTAGTATTGGTGAAGCTATGAATTAGTCCAACTATTCTGGAAAGCAATTTAGGATGATACCGAGAAGTTTCTAAATTTTCCATACCCTTCGACTGGGAGATCCTATTGCAAGAAATACGAACTAAGGAGGTCAGTGATATATAGATAGAGTGAGCGTTTACTAACTGCTTGTTATATATCGGGAAAGAAAGATCTCATATGCACCCAAATATTTATAACATCACTTTGTTGTAGTCAAGAACTGGAAACAAAGAAGATGCCTACTTATTGGGGAACCACTAGATCAATTGTGGTATATTAATGTAATGGAATATTACTGAGGCATAATAAATGATGAACATGATGAAAACAGAGAAATGTGGGAAGATAGATCAGCTGATACAAAGTAAAATAAGTAGGACCAGGAAAACAATATACCCAACGATCACAACAAAATAATCAAAATTGAATGCTATAAAATTGTAATGACCAAGTTTGGCCCCAAAGAGATGTAAGAACATATCTATTTTCCTTCTTTGCAGAAGTAGGGGACTATGGGTATAGAACGCTGAATATCATGTCAAAGTTGGTTGATATGTTGGTTAGTTTTGCTGAACTATTTTCCTTTTCTTTTTTATTCTTTGTCATAATGGATGGTAGTCTGAAAGGAGGAGGAAAAAGGAATATATTGGGAAATAGAGGTAATATATAACCAAAAGATATCAATAAAAATTTAAAATAAATACAAAATTAAATATACACACATGAAAACGTACTATTTAGAAATAATGATTATCATAAAATAAACAATAACGGCCAGAATTACTGGACTGGACATCTGGAAACTAGGATCTCAGTAGCCCCACTGAAGCTGACTTGCTAGATGACTGAGGCATGCCACTTTACTTCTCTAATTTTCCATTTACAAAATAATGCCTGTTCATGTCTGCCTTGTCAATTCTTATAACTCATGGTCTTAGAAATTTTCCTGAGGCTTAGGTAAAGATCAAGAAACCTGTCCACATTAAATCAGTAAACAAGCATTTATTAAGCACCCACTATGGGCTAGGTGGCACAGTAGATAGAATGCTCCACCTGGAGTCAGGAAGACTCATCTTCCCAAGGTCAAATGTGGCCTCAGACACTTACTAGCTGTGTGACTCTGGGCAAGTCACTTAACCCTATTTGCCTCAGTTTCCTCATCTGTCAAATGAACTGGAGAAGGAAATACCAAATCATTCCAGTATCTTTGCCAAGAAAACCCCATATGGGGTCACAGAGTCAGGTATAACAACAAATGTGCCAACCACTGAACAGGGCACTGAATGTACAAATATAGAAAAGCAAGACAGTCCATGCCTTCATGGATCTTAGATTCTGCTGGGGTAAGAGTAAATGCAACATGTTCACAGCTAAGTAGATAGAAAAGATAAACAAAATAAACACAAAGTGACAGGGATGCTCACAAGTGGGAGAACCAATAAAGGTCTCCTTAAGAAGGAGGCACTTGAGACAAGCCATGAAGGAAACTAGATGTTCCAAGAGAGGGAGGTGAGAAATGAAAGTTTACCAGGCATGGGAACAGCCTGTACAAAGTCACCAAGGGAGGAGAGGGAATGTCTTATATAGATAACGTGGTATCAAGGCTTTAGATATACAGGGAACAGCAGAAAGGCCAGTTTAGATGGAATGTACAGTGTATGAGAACAGACATATGTAATTAGTCTGGCTATTGTAGAGTCAGATTGTGAAGGGTTACAATACAAGGGTTACCACTCCAATCCAATCCAATATATATTTATTAAGTGCCTACTATGTACCAGGCACTGTGCTAAGTGCTGGGGATATAAATAAGAAAAAGGACAGACCCTGCCCTCAAGGAGCTTACAGTCTAATGAGGGAAGATAACACACAAAAGGAAGCAGAAAGGGAGAGGAAAGAAGGCATGGGTTTGAGGAGCATGATGATGGTGGACTCCAATCTAAGGAATACAGCAGGTGGGTAATGAAAAGTCACCTGGGCTTCTGAACCCTCTTTAAATGTTGGCTTGGGGAGTTTTTTGCTCCAATCTCAGCTCTCTGATCAGAAGTTTAAGGAAGCTAGGGTCCTGAAGTGGTGTGACTACCAAAACAAATGTAGTCTCTCTTTCTTGTTGATGAGCTTTTCCTAGAAGGGCATGATGATGGTGGAGTTTGCATATTACCTTACAAACAATAGAGACCTCTGCAAGCTTCATGAGTAGGGGAATGACATGGCCAGATCTGTGCTTTTAAAATATTAATTTTAAAATTTAGTTTTATGGAGGATGGATTGGAGAGGGGAGAGCCTGGAGGCAGCGAGAACAATTAGGAGGCTATTGCAATAGTCCAGGTGAAATGTGATGAGGGTGGTTGTGATGTTAGATGAGAGAAGGATATAGATTGGAGAGCCTTGAAAAAAGAATCAACAAAACTTAGAAACAAATGGGGGAAGCACAGTGCCTGGCACATAGTAGGTACTTAATAAATGTTTATGCATTGATTGATTGAGGAAAGAATCAATGATGGCTCCCAGGTTATGAATCTAAGTCGCTGAAAGAGTGGTAATCTATAGAGAAAAATAACAAAAAGGAACGTGTGTGTGTGCGCGTGTGTGTGTGCGTGTGTGTGCGCGTGTGCTTATGAGAGTTTTGGACACACATAGTAAGTGTCAGAGACTGGATTTGAATCCGAGTCTTCCTGACTCCTGGCCTAGTAGTCATCCACTAAACTGCTGGCAGCCTACCTTGAAGTCTCATGAGATAATATATCCGGGGACACTTTGTTTTTAGCTTTTACAAAGAGCTATTTATTGTGAAGATAAGCAAGGACAGAAGTATAAACATTTCCCATCCAATACCTAAGGCCCATTCTCCCTTATATCACCTCAGTCACTGGGGAGTGTGGGCTCAGTCTTGATATTAATAATAGATGGATAAGTAGATAAACAGATAGACAGAGATAGATAGATTGATAGAACATTTAACATTTATGCAGGGAATGTGCTAAGCATTGGGGATATAAATACAAGAAAGCAAGGTGTTCTCATCTGTCAAAGGGTAGGGCAGTGCTGGGCCTGGATTCAGGAAGATGAGTCTTCCTGAGTTCAAATCTGGCCTCAGATACTTACTGTGGGACCCTGGGCAAGCCGCTTAACCCTGTTTGCCTCAGTTTCCTCGTCTGGAGGAAGAAAACAGCAAACCTCTTCAATATCTTTGCCAAGAAAACCCTAAATGGGGTCACAGTTAGACACAACTGAAAACAACTGAGTGACAAATGTCAGTGAGATTACATTCGAATGGCGGAAGACAAATCCTAAAGTGAGACTGGGAGCTGAGGCGGTAAAGCAGTCCAGACAGTGATTGAGTTGAGCTAGAAGTAAATGATCAGCATGGCAGGGGCTCCTCAAAAATGGCTGGCAGGGGTCCACCAATCAACAAGCAGGCCTCAGAGCAGAATAATCTTTAGATGGGCAGGGCATTTTGGGGGCTTAGAGTAGTTGGAGAGTTGAGCTGGGAGTGGACCTGGTTGCAAAAAATTCACATCTAATTGCAGGATAACCCCTGAATGAGGGACTGTTGAACTAGGTTCCGAAGGTCATTCATCTAGGTCTCAGTTCTGGACTGGCTGACTGTCACACCTGTGTGCATTGTGTTCCCTGACTTCCTGATGACTTTCTCTCCTGACCTTTCAGGACTCACAAAGTCATAGCCATTTCTGGGCTCCTTTATGTAGAAGCCAGAAAGAATGGATATAACAGAGATGGAACAAGTGGCAGGATCATGAGCTCTTAGCACAGGCTCTGAATGAGAGGAGTACAAGGCCCTTCCCTGGGAGATCTTTAAAAGTGCTATACAAATGCAAAATATTATTTACTAGGGATTTTAATGGTAGGGTAAATTCTAAGGATGTTGAGTTCTTTTACTGACTCCCTTTTCTCACTTTCATTTATACATATTTTATCTCCCTTTATACTAACCTAACTTGTGCAAGATCCTCTCTCCCCCTTTCAAAATCCACCGCTGTCTCCCTTTCACCCTCAGCCCAGCCCAACAGTCAGAAATATCTTCATCCTTGAGGCAGTGCAGTGAGGTGTCTAGAACAGATAGTTGGCCAGCTTGTGGTGGAGCTGCTGGACCAGTAGAGAGTAGTTGATGAGAAGGATACTTGTTTTGGCAGCCTCTTTCTGGGATTTTAGCCTAGAGCGATTGCTCAACTCACTCCCTCTACATACCTGGCTCAGAGATGTTGTCTACTCTAAACTAGGCATGCTCTGAAGGCCAAAATGAGCAGCTACTCCATGCTATCTCACGTGGTGAAGCCTGGGGTCTCGGGAATAAGCCTGAATGAATTCTCTTCACCCGACTCTCAGGGAGGACATTTTCTAGACCTGAAGGAAGAATCACTGGAGGCATTTTGGGTAATACTAGAGTTTGAATGAGCTCATTCTTATGTGTTCTGATGGATTAATCAGGGGTCCTTAACCTAGAGTCCATCAATTTTAAAAAATGTTTTTGATAACTGTATTTCAATCTAATTGATTTTTTATAATCCTGTGTATTTTATTTTATGTAAACATGTATAAATTGTATTTGTATACATTATATATATTTGTATACATATGTAATTATATTTATATACATATGCATGTGTTTAAACATATACATATACATAAAACATGATTCTGAGAAGGGATCCATAGGCTTTGTCAGACTGTTGAAAGGATCAATGACACACAAAAAAGATTAAGAACCCCCTCAATTAGATGTTCTGTTATACAGGTTATGGCAGATTATTTTTGGCTGATGAATGCCAAGAGATTTGTTAGGAATACAGAGGGTTCTGTCTATGCTACGTTTCTACTCTTCCCAGTCTCCCTAGCTACTAGTTGATGGACCATATGTACTTATAAAGTATACACAAAGCAAACAAAATAAATAGAAAATAATAACATTAAGAAGATGGTAGAGTTTAGATAATGCTTTAAGGTTTGCGAAGTTTGCAAAGGTTATTTCGTTTTATCGTCACAATGACTCTTTATTCCAAGGTTGCATATACTTTATACGTGTACCTGTCTCTTCCATAGAATGTATGCTCCTTCAGGGAAGGAATGGTTTCCTTTCTTTGTCTACCCAACACCTAGTACAGAGCCAGCACACACTTGTTTTCAGCTGATTCAATAGTGTCCGACTCTCTGTGACCCCATTTGGGGTTTTCTTGGCAAAGATACTGGAGTGGTTTGCCACTGATACTCTATCCATTTCACCACTTAGCTGCCCTTGGCACTCATTAAATGCTTGTTGAATCGAATTCTCCAGGCTCTCTGACAGAGGTATACATCTAGCTTTTCTTCAACTTTTCTAGGAGTCCTGTTTCCTACACTGGGCACTGGCTTACAATGTCTCTTTTTGGGCTGCAGAGAATAATTCAGGTCATAAAGTGAATATTTGCTTGAGAACCTACAGTGCTAAGATCACAAATGAGCTGTTAAAGTGGCAAAGTCAGGACTTGAACATAGACTTTGGATCTGTTTTCAGTTCAGACTTTGGGTCCAGAGCTCTTTCTGCTGCCCTGAATTTGTTACCATACTGTAGTTGGTACTATGCTAGGTTTTATGGTGGGAACTAAGTGGAAGGAAAGAAACAAGCATTTTTTAATCTCCTACTATGTGCTTAGCTTTGGATCAAGCACTTTACAAATATTAAATCATTTCATCCTCACAAGAGGAGGAGGAGCTATCCTCACCTTACAGTTGAAGAAACTGAGGCAGACAAAGTTTAAGTGACCTGCCCAGGGGCACATGACTAAGGTCACATTTAAACTCAAGTCTTCCTGACTCTAGTTCTTTGTGTCATCTGGGTCTTGGCTCTTAGGGAACTCCCAAAATGACATGAAACAGATAATTATTAAATACTAGATTGTATTGGAGTATATTGGCAAGTCTCACTGACCTGATTCTTCTCCAAGTCATCCTACTCCCTGCTAGAAAGATTTGTTAAGCTCAGAATCTTGGATTCAAATGCTATACAATTACAGTTGAGATGGGGTCATTTGGGGGTGCTTATATACCAGCATTTAGCGTCTTCTGGGTAAAAGTAGAGTGCCAAGGGAGAAAAGGGGAGTGATAGTAGGGCTGGGGAGTTGGAAAGGGCAACTTGGTGTACTAAGTCGTCTTGGAATTTTTAGCTTGGCTTTCTATCAGCCCTCAGCTGTTCTGCTGGGTGTGTGGAATTTTGGGAAGAGAAAGCCAACTATTTTAGCAATTCACCTCCTTTATGGTTCAATTTACAGTAAATCTGTTAACTACCTTTGAAAAGTTTGTAGGGAGGCATGGTGGGGGAAACAGAGTTGGAGGCTGGGGTAGCACCAAATGACCTTCTCTGTTAGAGACCTCTTTTGCAGTGAATAAACAGTAAAGGGGCCCTGTTTGACATTTCTGCCTGGGGAAGGGAGTGGGAATGGGGAGATTAAACTGAAACTTATCACACTGAATTTACTGCTACAATCCTTTTTTGGGAGTCTTGCTCCCAAGTCACATCTCCAAGAAAATCACGAGCAGTAATGTGAATGTTGTTGTCAGTATGTCCTGTTACTATGGCACCTAGCTTCTTTTCTGCCCTGGTCTACTCACACCTTCATGGTCATGACATTATCTTCCCGAATGCATAGTCCTCTTTGAGAATGAAGGACAAATAACAACATAAAGTATTTTCTGGTCTGTAGAAAATGCCCTTTTAAACTTCACCTTAATTTCCATCTGTCTACCCACCTAATCTGTGTAAAGGCACTTAGACATTTGATCGAGCCCTCCTAGGTATTAGCCATCTCACCTCCTACAGTAAGAGCATTTCTGTTCTTCCCCCAACACCGTCCAATTCCAGTTTTTGGTCGTTTCTCCCTCTAAAATTAATTGAATTAAGTTTATGTTTACTTAACTGTGTAACTGTTGGGATACCCACCCTTACCACCAGTAGACTGTTGTTGAGAGCAGAAACTGTTGCTGTCTGGCACATAGTTTGTTCTTAACAATTATTTCTTGAGTCGAATTAAATTGAATTTCCATTGGCAAAGGAAATGAGCAGCCAACCTACTCCCTGAGGAGTGTTGTGGAAATACCAATGCGTCTTACCTTAAGCAAAGCTGAAATTGGAACAAATAAATGCACACATCTAATAATTGGATGGTGTTTACTTGTTCTACAAAGGGATTAATCAGAAAATTCTTTTAAGTGGTGCATTTGCTTCCTGAAATCAGAAAGATCAATTTCAAACCCATCTTGAGACACTTATATAACTGTGTGACTCTAGGCAACTCACTTAACCTCTGTTTGTCTCAGTTTTCTCAACTGTAAATTGGGGGTAGTAATTCTGACATGCAGTAGGTGCTTAATAAAAGCTTAGTTCCTTCTTGGAAAATTTAAAATAGGGTTCAACTTATTCATTTAAAAAATTTGCACAGAGCCTTTCTAGAACATATCTATTGTATCAAGTGAGGTATACTTATAATGGCAAAGCTACCCGCAGGGCTCCCATTGTAGTCTTGTACTGACAATTCCCATCCATTTCATACCAGGAGGGTTTGTTGTGATGACCCTGTAGATGGGGAAAAAATTACTTCCTTGTTTTCACTCATCTCTAACTGAAATCAAGCATTTCCTTCAATAATTTAAAAACATTATTCTGAGAAGAGTTCCTAGGTTTCACCAGACTGACAAAGAGTACCATGACATAAAAATGATTAAGAACTTGTAATCTAGTCCAACCTTGTCATTTGTAAAGGAGGGCCTAGAGATGTCTCAGAAGTAACTAGTTATAGTCAGCATTAGAGTCAGGGTTTAATCCCGAGTTCAGTGATAACAGGTTATATAAACTCCCTGATCCTTAGCTTCCTCATCTATAAAAATGGCCCTGGAGGCACCTTCTAGGTCAAAGTCAGCAAGCTTTCCCCTGCACCATGCTGGTTGTGAAATGCTTTCAGTTATCTGAATTATCTTTCTTCCTAACTTTCCATATTTTTTCTTTCTTTTCTTATTTTCTCTCTGCAGAAAGCCTATGAGCAAAGATCTCGGTCTTCTAAAGAGGTAAGATTTTTTCCCATCATCACCTCACCAGAATTTCTAAAGTTGGGTGGTTGAAAGTTCAGATATAGCCACTTCTTGCAACTGAACAGTGGGGGAGAATTAAATGCCAAAGTGTTGGTAGAGACCACAGGTACCATAGGTGTTCAGAGAAGGGAGTCATTACTGTGCATTGGGGGTGGTTAGGGAAGCCTTCATTGATGGGTGAAACTTGAGCTGAATCTCCTGGAGCTCTTGACCCACTGGGTCCTTGCCCATCTCAACCTTGAGAATAGACATCTGAGCTAAATAAAGTTTTATTTTGCCTCCTCCCATCTTGCTTCTCAACCTGTTGGGTTTCTGTGATACTTAGAACACAATGTGAGAGCAGGGAGGCTGCTCCAAGCTCCCCATGGCCATGCTTCTGGCAAGGGGCTCCATTTTCAGGAGCTCTAGAGAGTGCTTGGGCATGGTGCTCACCAGGTAGTCCATTCAGTTTCCTGTCTTTGTAACTCTTATGGGGAGGTAGCTGACAACGAATTTCACTGCAGAGTGCCAATCAGATGTGTTTTAGCTGGTCAGGGGCAGAAGAGAGACAATACAGAAGAGCGGAGAGAGCCCTGGATTTAGGCAGGAAGTTGTTGTTGTGGTTCAGTTGTATCTGACTCTTGGTGATTCCATTTTGGGATTTTCTTGGCAAAGATACTGAAGTGGTTTGCCATTTTCTTCTTTAGCTTATTTGACAGACGAAGAACTGAGACAAACAGGGTTAAGTGATTTGCCCAGGGTCACACAGCTAGTAGTAAGTGTCTGAGGCTGATCAGGAAGAATCTTTTTGATTCCCAGCCCTTTAGGCAGGAAGATGTGGATTCAAATCTTGCCTCAGATAGTTACTAGCCGACTTAACCTCTCTATTAAGTATAAGGGGTGGATCTAAGGGCTTCTGAGGGCCCTATCACATCTAAATCTATGATTCTGCTAGCATTGAGGGATTATTTGCTAGGGCCTTCTCTCAGGTGGCCCCTTCCTTATTTGTCCTTTAAGGAAAGAAAAGCAAGAATCAGTAAGGACATGAAATTTTGCCTACTGGTGGGCAGTTAGGTGACACAGTGGATATAATGCTCACCTGGAGTAAGGAAGACTCTTCTTCCTGAGTTCAAATCTGGCCTCAGACATTTATTAGTTGTGTGATCCTGGGCAAGTCACTTAACTCTGTTTGCCTTAGTTTTCTCATCTATAAAATGAGCTAGAGAAGGAAATGGCAAACCACTCCAGTATCTTTGCCAAGAAAACCCAAAATGGGGACATGACTGAAAAAACTAATCTTACAGTATGGACCTCCGCTAGCTCCAATCCTGTTGCATCAGTGTTCACTTGGGCCTCCACAGGCCTGTTCATTCTTCTGACAATGATAATAATATTTCACAATCATCTAGAGCTTTAGCTCTAAGATTTGCAAAGATCTTTCTTCTCCACAGCCTTGTGAGGTAGATAGTACAAGTCCATTTTACATTGAGGAAAACTGAGTTCTCTTACCTGAGGGAAGTCAAGTGACTTGTCCAAAATCATACAGCTGGGGAGGCATCATGGTGTGGTGAAAAGAGCATTGGCTCTGGTATCAAAGGACGTGGGTTCAAATCCTTTTTTTTTTTTGATGTTTACCTCATTGTATAAGTCGAGATTGTGGATGAGGCCTCAGTGTCTTCATCTGTGAAAGGAGGGGGCTGAATTTAATGGCCTAGGGTTTTTTCCCAGCTTTAAAGCTATGATCCTAATTCTTTGGGTCCCTTCAACTATACCTCTTTCAAAGGGCCTTAATTCTTCTTCAAAGCTCTTCCTTTCTTTTTCAAGTCTTTGCCATGGTAAGTAATCCCAGAGCCCCCAGGGCTCCCCAAGTAACTTTCCTGGGTCTGGGGACAAACCCAAGAGACTTATTCCAGTTAGGATGCAGCCTCACTCTGCTTGTCTTCCCCTTACCCTTTTATCAAAGAACTCTGAGAGAGGTTGGTTTCAGTCTCTTTTGGAGGATATTGTCACAGGGAGGAAGATGGGCCAGGAGTTAGAAGGCATGGGTCTCTAATCCTAGCTCTGCTTCTCACTGTTCTTAGGAAGATCTCTAGCAAATGAGAGAACTGACAGTCCCTTTCTACAGATGCTATCTTCTTATGAGACTTCAGGGACACCACACTGTTCTAGGTTATCTCATCGCTCCTTCTCTGTCTCCTTTGCTGACTAATAATACCCCTTCAGACGCATTAGCTTCATGGTCCTCTGTTTCCTTATCTGTCAAATGACATATAACAGGGAAGTAATAAGGTTTAAATGAGATAATTAATATGAAAACATTTTTTACTTTCTAAAAAAATCTAAAATTTTGAATAAATATAATGGGTTATTATGATTCAGTTTATGTGTTCCCCAAAAGATTGGAATCCGAGGGGGATGAAGGATTTGGGAACTGATCTATTTATCAACTTAATGTTCAGTATGAAGGGGAGAAGGAAGAAAAAGGAGGGAATGACCAAGAAGCCCCTAGGACATATCACTGACAGAGTGGACACCCTAGCATGTGAAAGCTTGCAGCTGTATGTCACAGCAGAGGGAACAGAGAAATCACTCACATCTACAAACAACTTTATGGTTTAAAAAGCGCTTTCTTGACAGGACTCTTGTTGGGGGTAAATAGAACAACTCATCATTCTCATTTTACAGCTAAGTAAACAATTTCTACCGACTCTTGCAGGAAACTCTTGCAGGAAAAATATGGTGCTTTCAGAGCAATCAAGAATGATTTAGTTCAAATGCAGTTTGAAGAACATTTTAAATATTCCTGTTTTTTCCCTTGATTCAACAGATTTAAAAAATATACTGGTATACTCTTGATTAAAGGAGTTTAGTAGGTGGTTTTTAAAAATTAATTTTGGTTTTGCTCACATTTCTATTTTAAAAATTGGGTTCATTTCAGGTTTCAGCTGATTTACTGTGGTTCATTATGGTTTGGGCGTCCTGATTTGGTTCAGTTTAAGTGACCCTGTTTACTGTTATGGCTCATTACACAGCAACCAAATGGACTCTTCCCATTGGGAGAGTGAGTTTTTTGAGAGCCAGTCAGTTGAGACTGGTAGCCCTTGGAGAATCAGAGACTATGTTCTCCTTCTTTTGTTTTCCTTACAGTGCCTCATCTGAGTCTGGGCACACAGTGGGCATTGGGTGCTTCATCCAGGGCTCAATGGTGAGGCTGTAAATTTGAGAATCATAAGTAGACTCTGCCCTCGGTTGTCCTCCATAGAACACAGGCAGCTGGGTGGAGCAGTGGTTAGAGCACAGGACCTGGAGTAGGGAGGATTTGAACTCATATCCTGCCTTAGACATTTACTAGTCGAGTGACCCATCCACTTCAGTTTCCTGGTCTGTAAAATGGGGGCAATAATAGCAAAACCTACCCCCCATGTTTGTTATGAGGATCTAATATTTGTAAAGCATGTTGCAAATCTTAAAGGGTGATATGAATGCTATGGATCATTGTTCAAGACTACTAAAAACATTTTCACTTGCTAAAACCCTTCTGCAGAGAAGGATTTTAATAGGTCTGATTTCTATTTTAAAAGGTTCACCAAGTGTTACGAGAAATCAGTTTGGGTACAGTTCGTATTTCAGTAATACAATATTTGGGTTCTGATCAGCAGGATTCAGTAATTTTAGGTTCCATTCAGGTATTACCTCCCGATAAAGTCTGCTCTCATCTCCTCAGCTAAAAAGCAGTTTCTTCTTCCTCAGACTTTTATGATATTTTTGTCTAGACTTCTCCTTTATCCATACTATACTGGAAGGAACACTAGACCTAAGTTAAGAGACCTAAGTTAGAAGTCACTTTCTCACACTTAAAAGCTATTTGACCATGGGCTAATTACATAGTCTCTGAGCTAGTTTCCTCAGGTATAAAAGAAAAGGATAATGATAGTTTTCTTCCCTTTCATCCAAGATTGTCCTAAATTCCATACAAATCTAGAGAAGTGACATCGTTTGTAAAATGCTGGATTTAGATGGAGGACAGACCTGAGTTCAAGTCCTGCCTCACATACTGGCTGTGTGACCCTGAGCAATTCACTTAACCACTGTCTACCTCAGTTTCTTCATCTGTAAAGTATGAATAATAGTAGCATTACCCTCTCAGGATTCTTGTGAGGATCAAATTATATAATCCAAATATTAATTAATTAATTAAATATTGCAAATATTAAGGTGCTATATATGCCAGCTATTATTAAACATGAGTTGTTCTACCTTGTATCATTTTTATTTCTATATGTTCTATTCCCTACTGAGATTATAAGCTCCTTGAGGGAATAGGTAATGCCTTGCACATATATAATCAATAAATGTTTCTTGTTGCTATTTTAAAAATCTATTCATTTTAGAATGCGAGAAAGAAAAAATATTTTGTGTCTAATTCCATTCAGCAAGATTTACTGACGCAGCGAATGAACACTAAAATGAGGGGCATAGACTGTATGTGTCATATTAATTCAGAGAAAGGCAGAAGCTACGAGCTTCAAGGGCTAGAGAAGTCAAACTTCATGGGAGATAAGCAACTTGAGCTGGGCCCTGGGCTGGCCTCTAAGTTTGGGGTGAGAGTTAGATAAAGGGTGAAGAGGAAGGAGGATATTGCAGGAAGAAGACCCAGCATGAGCAAATATGTTGTCAGCACGCTGGCTCGGGTGACCGTGATGCTGAGCCGTCACATGCAAGGGATTGCACTGAAAAACGCACAGATGAGTTGGATTGTGCCAACATTGTGGTTGTACTGGGTAGTTGTGTCTTGAGGGATTTAAGGAGGAGGAACTGTGGACCACATAGCCATAGTAGGAGTAGTCATACACTCATCATTATTGTAATAGCTTCAGTCACTCTCAGAAGTTGACTCTGACATTGGCGAGACCCCAGAATTCAAGAGAGGTGAGATGCCCAGGTGACTTGCTTTACATGACTTTGTCACTGCACCTCTTCCTCAGAATACCAACTCCTAGTAAAGGGAGTTGTGAGTGTGTAGCTAACATCTGTATAGCACCATCTATGTTCCAGGCACTGTACCACCTGCTTTTCACGTATCTCCTTTGTTCCTCACAACAACCCTAGGAGGTAGGTGCTATTATCATCTACATTTTATGTTTGAGGAAATGGAGACAAATAGGGGTTAAGTGACTCGCCCAAGGTCATGTAGCTAGTAAGTGTCTGAGGCCAGATTTAAACTCAGACTACTTGACTCCAGGCCCAGTGCTCTAACCACTGTACCACCTAGCTATATATGTATTTCCTCTACCTCTGGGTATTGTGTGCTGTTACTTCCCCACGGGCTAGGAGTGTTAGTCTTCTAGCATTAGGTGATTCTGTGACTTTTAAGGACTTTCTGAGACAGCCTAGGCTACATCTTGATTTTGGTACTCCCTTAGACTGTTCCCCGTCAACCTTAGGGGTAAACTGGAAAGCCCAGAGCCATAGAGACAGAAATGAGCATGGTATGTTCATAGCGGGGGATTGGTCTGGTTGGAGCAGAAAGTAAATATTGAAGAGCAGTATTTACCTCCTTTAGCTGGTTAGAATAGGAGTTCCTATATCTTTCTTTCTTTTTCTTTCTTTCTTTCTTTCTTTCTTTCTTTCTTTCTTTCTTTCTGTCTGTCTGTCTGTCTGTCTGTCTGTCTATCTTTTTACTAACCTCTAAGTAAAATTTAGCATTTCCTTCAATTATGATAAAAAAAATCAAACATTATTCTGAGGAAGGTTCCATGATCTTCCTTGGGTGCCAAAGGGGTCCATAACATGAGAGGTTAAGTTCTAAAACCCAACTCAAAATGACCACCAGCTTCTTCAGCTCCTCTCTGAAAAGCCAAGAAAACTCAAAGAATGATACCTCTAGCCTAATCCTTAATTTCCAGAAAAGTAATTGCTGTTTCTGTCTCTTCCAGTGTGTGACAAAGACTCTGCTAACTGGGCATTAGTGTCTTAGCTCACAGGTGCTTGGCTCTCTCTGTGCCTGTTCTCTGAACATAGTAGGTGCTTTATCAATGCTTGCCGAACTGGATTGAGATGAATGGAATCTTTTAAATGGGTGCTATTGTTTGAGATAAACTAGATATTGGGGGGAGGGGTTCCCAGCCACCCACTTTCTCAATTCCCTTTTAGAATCTGCCTTCCTTCCACAGGAGCCTCCTCTGTCTTTGGGAGAGGCAGCTGGCTGGAGGGCTGACCTCCCAAGAATATAAACTCAGAGCCAGCTAATCAATATTCCACTGCGGGGGCAGCTCCTGATGTGGTCAGTAATTACCTCAGGGATCTGCCTTCTCCCTTAGGAACTGCACCTTCTTTTCTTTCTCCCTATGAGAGAGAACAAAACATGTATACATATAGAGCTGTAGAACAACTTTAAAACTGTTGAAATATTTAGCTTTTCATGTTTCTCATGGAAGACCAAGTCCATTTACCTCTGCCCTGCACCCCCTTCCCCCAGTCTAAAATGGGTAAACATAACCACTCACAGACACACAGAGATAGACACTATGATTCAACCACATTTAAAGCCCTTTGAGTTTTCTGTTTAAATGCTATGCCGCCTTCCTTCCCCTCACCTCCCCACACATACACAACCAAGCAATGTCCCTTAATTCTGAACAGCATCCTCATTGTGTACTCTGGCTGCTGGGAGAAGTCCTAGCTTTTCTCCCCAGGACTACAGGAGGCTGGCTAGCTTGCTTCAGGATGGCTCAGTCCTGTGAAGGGAATTCAGCTGAGGTCCTTGTTCTCTTAGGGTGTGCTCTGGTCTCCCAGAGTTTCATTTTAGAGACAGAACAGGAGAGGATTCTGGGGGAAATTCCAGGTGTTGATGCTTGCTGCAGATTCTTCAACTCAGATAGAAAAATACATTCCCCATCAAGCTCGGACATAGGGAAACCAGGTCAAAGAGACTATTATAATCTCTCTGGGAAGCCACAGTCCCATGGGTAGGCTGAATCACCATCTCCCAGTTGCTGTGCAAAGACATAATTAGGTTTCAGCTCAAAGCTCATGGTTGTAGGTAGACTAAGGTTAAAAAAAAAACTACCAATGCCCTGATCATAAGCTAGAAATAATTTTGTTCTGCTTGTTTACCCAGGACTTGGGCTGTGGTCCTGTAGTGTAACTTCTTCACTTCCAGACAGAGTGTAGTCTACCGATGGTAATGAGAACACTAACTGATCTTTCTGTACGCCACTTTAAAGTCTACAGAGAACTTTACATACACTATCTCTTTTTGAGCTTTTCAACCACCCTATGAGGTGGATTCTTTCGGTATTTATTAATATGTGATTTCATGTGAAATTCCTGCTCTGTAAACTCCTGGCACTGAAGCAAATCAGTATCTCACTTGTAATTTATAGGTTCCAGGGGCTGCCTGGGATGCACAAAAGTGGAGTGACTTGCTCATTGTTACTTCATCAATATGTGTCAAGAGCAAGACTTGAATTTTTCCTGACTCTAAGGATGACCCTTTATTCACTATACCAGTTTGCCTCTCAACGATAATCACAATATAATAAAAATTATGGGGCATCTAGGTAACACAAAAGATAGAGTACTGGGCTTGGAGTCAGGAGGACCTGAGTTCAAATCTACCCTCAGACATGTGACCCTGGACAAATCACTTAACCCTGTTTGCCTCAGTTTCCTCATCTGTAAAATGGGCTGGAGAAGGCAATGGCAAACCACTCCAGTATCTTTGCCAAGACTAGGGGCAGCTAGGTGGTACAATGGATAGACCACTGGCCCTAGAGTCAGGAGGACCTGAGTTCAATAGCTGTGACCCTAAGCAAGTCACTTAATTGCCTCAAAAAGAATTATGGTGATGTTTTATACTTTCAAAATCTTGGGATTATCTTTAACTTTTTTATCTATCTCATGTCTCATAACTTATCAGAACACTATAGCCCTCTGAATAACTGAAGCTAAGGATCACCCAAATAGCACTGGAGAGGTACATGGTTGGTGCAATCAGACTGCAATATATTATGAATGAGGAATTACACAGTAGAAGCAATGCAAAGGAGAGTATTAAAGAAATTTATGATTGAAAAAAGAGTTGGGCTGGATATATGGAGAGAGTAAGGGATTGATGATGGACCAGCCAGTATGCTCCATTGATATGCAAGTTGGGCAAGCTTGGATGGGTTGAAATTTGTATCACTGGAGAGAATACCCATGTCAGTGAGATACCCTGGGATATTGAAGTATGGATGAGAATTCTACAGAATGAGCATTTCACATGTAATTTTCCCCATTGGGGGACTACTCACATAAATTAAATCAAAGACCCACCAAAGTATCTACTTACTTCTTTCTTCTCAAATTCTAAATGAACCTGTGAACTCACTGATGCAGATATTCCTCCATCAATGCAGCCTGCAACCTGGCCCTCTTCCATAAACCTGGACATGTTCTCCCAGAAATTCACTATGGGGGTACAAACAACATGAGGCTTACACACACACACACACACACACATGAACTTAGATAACAATATGAGATAGTAAGTGAACACCAAAATGAGAAGTACAGCTGTATAGATAGTAGAAATTCAAAGAAGAGAAGAGACTATGAGCTCTATGGATTGAAATAGGATAGGAGTTGGATAGAGGAGAGAGAAGATATACTGTACAAGACAAAATCTGATCTTATAGTTTTTCAGATCTGTTTTTTCCTCCAGTGCATTGCTACATAGTGAGGTAGCTGGTTCCTGGAGACTGATCTATGCCCTGTATAGTATTTCTCATCCAGAACTGAAAGACTCATGATCCAGGGCATACTCACTGAAATCTCCCTCACTGCCAGCTCACTCACATGTTCACATTCCGCATGTCCTATACAGTCATCCCATACATTATTTCTCTATCCACTTGACAGCAATCATAGCTCTCAGTCTGGTCTCTAAGCATCCACTTAACCAAACACCAGGAGTAAAACCATGTCCTGACACTCTTCAACAGGCCAGGAGAATGGCAGGCATCTGTGCCCTCTTGAAGCCTCCATGGCAACTGCTACTCCTTTCCATGTCAGCCCTGAGCAGGGTTTCTGGTATATTTGAATTTGTAGAATCATAGATTTTGAGATGGATAAGACTTTTGAGATCTAGTCCAACCCCTTTATTTCACAGTTGAGGAGACCGAAGACTAGGGAACTACCTAAGGCCACACATTAGTGAGTGGCAGAGATAACTCTTGAGCCCAAGTGTTCTGACTCCAAATCCAGCACTTTTCCTGTTGCACCAAAATGCCCCAATTCCCAGGTATTTGGTTGTTCTTGGCTTGCTCTTTTCTGATCCTCTACACCCAACCAGGGTTGGGAACCCCCACTGAATGGTCCCCATAACACATTTGTCTTTCCATGTCACTTTCCCCTAGCTCCTCAGGGAAGTGAGGCTTCCCCCCTTCTGCTTACCAGGAGCTGGTCATATCTTAGGTAACAAGGAAGAAACGTCTCTGTAAAAGGAAGAGGGAAGTTATGAGGTTGGGCAGTAGAAGCATTCTCCCAGCAGTCTATGAACACACCCATCAGGAGACCAGGCTCTAATTAAAGAATTGTCTCAGGATTTGTATTTTTCTAGGAGACAACAAATCACCATTGTGTTTATTGTGTGGTTGTCCAGATGTGTGTTGTATTTGGTTTCTATTGTAAGACTTACATGTGTGTTTGTATGCTTTCCTTGTATGTCTATTTGAATTATGCTGTGTTTCATGTGTCTTCGTTTATACATATATATGTATATACACACACAAACACACACACACACACACACACACACACACACACACACATATATATACCTATGTATATATATATGAAC
This sequence comes from Trichosurus vulpecula, assembly GCF_011100635.1. Classification (NCBI taxonomy): domain Eukaryota; kingdom Metazoa; phylum Chordata; class Mammalia; order Diprotodontia; family Phalangeridae; genus Trichosurus; species Trichosurus vulpecula. The sequence continues at coordinate 316,856,973 of NC_050574.1, read as the reverse complement.
TTGGCTCCTGAGTGTGTAAAAAATTCATAATTTATCTATGTTTGTATATATTTGTGTGGATGTTCTATGTGTACATGCTTGGGGTGTGTGTGTGTGTGTGTGTGTGTGTGTGTGTATGTGTATGTGTGTGAGGTATGTTTATATTTTTTGCCTACTGATGTATAAAGTCTCTGTATGTGTGCTGAACTTTTCCACCCAACTGAGTTTTAAAGCAAAGCAGGTCTCTTAAACCACATTTGTTGGTTTCCTCAATGATTTTGCCTGGGACACAGGTGCTCCTTCATGCCAAATCAGGCAGAATGTCTTAGAGGCCTCCTAATGCTTTAATGTAACCAAACTGTTAAGTTATCCCACTCTAACAACATACTACCTATGTGATCCTGGGCAAATAACCTATGCCTCAGTTTCCTCATCTACAAAATGAGGAATTGGTTTAGATGGCATCTGGCATCTTAGGTCTCTTCCAGGTCTAGATCTATGAACGTGTGATCCTGTGACCCCAATGCCTCACCTCATTCCCCTTCCATATGCAACCCCACACTCCCAAGTTGGTCATAGTGGTTGGACAGAATGGGATGGATTTGGTTATGTTGGCATTTGGGGAGACATGGCCTTAGGCTCTTTCTTTAATTCAGTGTGTGTGTTTGTGTGTGTGTGTGTGTGTGTGTGTGTGTGTGTGTGTGTGTGTAAGAGAGGGGGGAAGAGAGAGAGAGAGAGAGAGAGAGAGAGAGAGAGAGAGAGAGAACTTCTGAGTCTTTTTGTTGGCTATAGCATGTATAGAGAAGAACCACCTAGACTTTTTTAAAATTTCCATTTAGTTTTCAGAGTTGACTCCTGTGAAGGTCTTCTGATATGACAATTTATGAACTACAACAGAGAAGAATGTTCAGCACTCAATAAACTCTTAATAAATGTTTGTTCAATGCAATGAGATGACATAGAATCCCACTTTGATGCTTACTTCTTGGTGAACTTGGGCCAGTCATTTAGCCAACCTCCCTGGATCTCAACTTCTTCATCTGTAAAAATGAGGAGGTTAGATTAGATGACCTTTGAGATTCGTTTAAGTTCAATATCTATGATTCTAAGGAGCTGAAGTAAATTGAAGAGAGAGAGAGAGGATCCTTCATACCTAGGAGTGGTTGGAAAAATTTGCCTATTCCAAGTATACATGCTGACCTGAAGGATTCTATGGACAATAATGGAAAAAAATGCAAGAGCCCTTACATTTGGATGCTCTGTTTTTATTGTATTTTATTTGTTATATTGTATTTTAAAAACTCTTTTACCTCACTCCTGGGCAGATCTCATTTATTACTAACTTTTAAAGTCTTTATGGAGCCAGTACCGTAGAGCAGAAGGGACAAATAGTACGTCCCCTACCATTTGCTACTTTGAATTTCACCTCTGCCTACAACCTGTAAATTACTTCTCAGCTCTTTTACCTGGTATTAGATGGTTTCTTCAGATAAAGCTTTGTTGTTATTGTTTTTTTTCCAGTTGCATCTGACACTTTCTAACCTCACTCAGGGTTTTCTTGGCAAAGCTACTGGAGTGATTTGTCATTTTCTTCTACAGCTCATTCGGCAGATGAGGAAACTGAGGCAAAAAGGGTCAAGTGACTTGCTCAGAGTCAATATATACTAAGTGCCAAATGATTGGTACAAACAGTAAATGTTTTAGGAATTCAGAGGAAGAAGTAATCACGGTACGTTGAGGTGACTGGACAGTTCTTTGTGGAAGAAGTAAAACCTGAGCTAGTTTTTTTAGGTCTTGGGATCTCTGACACAGACACATCTAAGAGAATAGAGAAGAGCTCAGAAGGTGTTGTCAGCAATGGAACTGTGAGAGTCATTTTTACCCAGCTATTTGTGTTTATTGATTGATTCTCTGCCTAAGACTTCAGGCTCCTTGCAGCACAGATCAGTTGGTAAGATTTCCCCAGAGAAACATATAACATGGTGGAAAACAGACACAGACATACAGGAAAAAGCTGCTTAGGGAACTATATTCTCCATAGCTGCATCTCTCTATTCTGCTAAGAAAAGATCTCACCAGATTTCTCACTTTTCCTCCTCCTCCCTGGCTCTGCCGCTGAAACATAATTGCAGCCTTAATGTCACCCCAAGACCCAGGTTCTCTCTGCATATATATGCTCCTTCAGGGTAGCCCTGGTGGAAGCTGTGTGAGAGCCCAACTCCATACTCCTGCCTCTCTGACTATGGTAACCATCAAACGTTGATGATTTGGATCTGAAGGAGAGAGAGAGGGCATTCTGGGCAGAAAATATAGCATGAGCAAAGATGCAGAGACAGAAAGAAGCATTGCGTTTTCACAACCTCTTTGGTTAGGGTAACCACTAGCCCAATTTGTCTGTGACAGAGTGAGACACTAGGGGAATAATGAGAAATAACACTGGATAAATCAGCTCGGGTGACATTGTAGGGGGCCTTCAAAGCCAGTCTAGTGGATATTCTGTAGGAAATGGGGAATCATTGGAATTTGGTGGGGAGTGGCAAGCTGAAAGTGACATTATAGGAAGATGAATCTGGCAGTATTCTATAGGATGGATTGGAGGGTTACACGTGAAGGGGGAGGGGGAGGAGAGACTGGAACTAGAAGAACCCTTAGGAGACTATGATGGAAATCCCAGTATGGTAATAAGAGCCTAGACTAGGGGAGGGGTGAAGTACAGAGGATCTGAGGAGGAGAATTGACGTGATTAACGACTCATCTGTTTCAGAAGATGAAGGATTGAGACGAGTCATGGGTTCTTACAGTTAGAAGAGCAATGAACCTTAGATATTATACATCATACATGGCTCATTTTATAGATTAAAAAAAGATCCAAGAGTTTATGTCACTTGCTTAGGGTCACAAAGGGAATAAGCTGCAGAGCCAAGACTCGAAATCTATCCCTCTTTCCATGGTCCCTTGCTCTTTCTCCACACGTTGCTCTTGTTGCTTTCACAGAGAAATGGTGTTCCTGGATTTGGGGTTAAAAGTCAAGCAGAATTATAAGGCCTGTTAATTCTCTGAAACCCACAGCAAATTAGACTCCTCCTAAGCCAAGAACATCAGAAAGACGCCCGCAGAAGACTGTGCTCACACTCTCTTTGCTGAGCTTTGGTTTCTGTTGAGCAGGACACAAAGATGATGAAGAAAAAAAGCCTGTATGTCTTGGCACATGGAGAAAAGACAATATGGAAAGCAGTTTTGGACAGGAATAACTTCTTAGCGTTTTTCATAGTCCTTCGACATCCCATGCGGCTGTTGCTGTTGTCTGGTTGTTTCAGAGGTGTCTGACTCTTTGTGACTCCATTTTGAGTTTTTTTGGCAAAGATACTGGAGTGGTTTGTCATTTCCTTCCCCGTTTACATCCAATACCTTATATATTTACACAGATACACATATGCACATATCTACCAAGGGTATTAGGCAGCCTGCTGCAATGGTAAAATATGCTATTTTTACAATCAGAGGACCCACATTTCAATCCTAGCTCTTTCATTTTCTAGTTGTATGAATGTATGCACATCATTTTCCCTGTCTAGGCCTCAGTTTTATCATCTGTAAAAAGAAAAGAATGGACTAGATGATCTCCAGGTATATATCTATATTCCTAACCAGGGCAAGCATTATTATCTATTTACTATCTATTGCCTATTTGGCAGACGAGGAAGTTGACTTCCAGAGATGCAAAAGTGACTTGATCTGGACCACACAGCAAGCAAGACAAAGAGGGGTGATGCTGGAAACCAAATTTCCTGACCGAGGTTCACAAAGGTGAACGCTTGACTGAGGATATTCAGCCAGTAACTATAGGAACTGATAAAGAGGATAACATGTACTTTTCTGGTCCTGAAGCTGCAATATTAGGAAAGAAATGAGGCCAGGAGAATAATTTTCTCAAAAACAAATGTAACCATTCCCTCTCGACTTCTTCAGAAATTTCAGTCTGTCCTTTCTAGCCTCCTATAGTGAGGATAAAGAAGCCTGGTAGAGTAGGTAGAGATGAGAGACTGGCATATGTGATGATACCACATGTAAGAGATGGCTTTAAGGGCAGCTAGGTGGTGCAGTGAGTAGAGCACTGGCTCTGGAGTCAGGAGGACCTGAGTTCAAATCCAGACTCAGACACCTGACACACTTACTAACTGTGTGACCTTGGGCAAGTCAGTTAACCCCAATTGCCCTGCCTACCCTCCTCCAAAAAAAACAAACAAACAAAAAAAAACCAAAAAGAAAAGGGGCAGCTAGGTGGCACAGTGAGTAGAGCACCAGTCCAGGAGTCAGGAGGACCCGAGTTCAAATCCAGCCTCAGACACTTGACACATTTACTAGCTGTGTGACCTTGGGCAAGTCACTTAGCCCCAGTTGCCCTGCCCCCCCCCCAAAAAAAAAACAAAGCTAAAAAGAGATGGCTTTAAGATGCCTCAGGATTCCTAGTTATTAAAACAACTTCTACCTGAAGGTCAGCTGTTGCCTTTGTGTTTCTGTGTAGAGCTACTAGTAGCCACAGGTACTGAAGGCAAATAGATTGTGGGCAGTCTAGGGCAGCTAGATGGTACAGTGGATAGAGTTCTAGGCCTGAAGTCAGAGAGACTCATCTTCTTGAGTTTAAATCTGGCCTCAGACACTAATTAGCTGTGTGACCTCAGGTAAGTCGCTTGACCCTGTTTGTCTTAGTTTCCTTATCTATAAAATGAGCTGGAGAAGGAAATGGCAAACTGTCTTTCCCTTCTGTCAAGATGGCGGACAAAAAGCCCCCAAAGGAACCAAAGGAAAAGAAGGTCAAAAAAGAAAAAAAAAAAAGAACAAAAAGGAAGGTGTGGCTGAACAGGTGGTGAAAAGGCCTTGAAAGCATTGCAGTAGGAACCCAGTCCTGGCCCGAGGGATTGGTAGATACTCCAGGTCTGCAATGTATTCCTGGAGAGCCATGTACAAGCGGAAATATGCTGCACCAAAAACCCGGATTGAAAGGAAAAAGAAAGAGAAGATGCCTGCTACTATCTCAAAGCCAGTTGGTGGTGATAAGAATGGAGGAGCCTGTGTGGTAAAGAGTCACAAAATGCCTCGGTATTACCCTACTGAGGATGTGCCTAGAAAGCTGCTAAAGTCATGGCAAAAAGCCCATCAGCCAGCATGTGAGGAGACTTCGAGCTAGCATCAAGCCAGGCACCATTCTTATCATGTTCACTGGCCGCCACAGGGGCAAGCGAGTGGTTTTCCTGAAGCAGCTAGTTAGTGGCTTGCTACTGGTGACTGGACTTCTGACCATCAACCATGTTCCTCTGAGAATGACCCATCAGAAATTTGTCATTGCCACCTCTACCAGGGTTAACCTTTCAGGTGTAAAAATTCCAAATCATCTTACTGATGCTTACTTCAAGAAGAAGAGGCTCCATAAACCTAGACACCAAGAAGGAGAGATTTTTGACACAAAAAAAGAGAAATACCAGATTACAGAGCAGCACAAGGCTGATCAGAAAACAGTGGACTCTCAGATCTTGCCCCAAATCAAGAAAATTCCTCAGCACTGTGGCTACCTGTGTTCTGTATTCTCTCTCTCCAATGGAGTTTATCCTCCAAACTGGTGTTTTAAATGCCTTCTGGAGAACTCTTATTAAAATATTTGGAATAGCTAAAAAAGAAAAAAGGAAATGGCAAACCACTCCAGTATCTTTGCCAAGAAAACCCTAAATGGGATCATGAAGAGTTGTACACAACTGAACAACAAAAGATTGTATTCTTGAAGAATTAGTCTTGATTTCTGTAGTTTGTGGAGAGTTTGAGTGTATGAATAGACTAAGAGAGAAGCAAAGAAAGATTTATAGTCATAGCTGGGCAACATAAACTTAGCATTTGGGCTTCCCAGGTACATTAGAGGCTACATGACGCAGAAGATAGAATGTTGGGCTTAAAGCCAAGAAGACCTAAGTCTGAATCTTGTTTCAAATACTTAATGCTCAGGTGAAAGGAATTTAATTTCTACCTCAGTTTCCTCATTTGAAAAATGAGAATGATAATAGCATCTTACAGGGTTACTGTGAGAATCAAATGTCATAACATATGGAAAGCTCTTTAAAAACCTTAAAGTTCTATATAAATTCTAGTTATGATGATGATGATGGTGATGATGATGATTGTATATGTGTCCCTACTGGGTAATGTTTATGTGCTTTCCTAATCGGTTTACCTTTGGGAACAGCCTTAGGAAATTGTAGTCTGTTCCCCTAAATGCTTCACGTATGTTTCTAGGCATGCTGACCAACAGCCAGGAACCAACAGTGGACACGTAATTGGAGGGGGTCATGAAAAGACTTAGAACTGAAGAAATGGAGGCCTCAGAAATAGACAACCCAGATGGTGGGTGGGTTTTAGTTTGTGAGAGACTAGGTGATGATTGGATAGGAGGGGAGGGTTGAGAAGGAGACACATAGCTAGAGTTGGCAAAGCTTTGAGGTTGGCAATTTTCTTTAGTGTCCCCATGCCTTCTTCAGTTGCCCATCTCATTCCTGTTCCCAGTCATCTAGAGTCCTTCGGTTGCTCAGTGCTCCCACTATGGATAACAAAACCAAATAAATTTCCCTCCTCTTGTTTCCCCCAAGAGATAATTTGATAAATTGTGCTTTTTATCTTAATGAAGTCTTATGATATTAGTGGATGATAATAGCTTTGTCCATTACCCTTCTCAGATGACTTATTTGCATTTCAGTGGGGGCCTTCTGTGTCTTAGCTCAAAGGAGTAATGTGGGAATTTCTCAGCACTACGATAGGCCATTAGGGGGAGATATTTGTGGGCAGGGAGACCTTCATGGCAATCCTCAAATCACAGTGATGTAGGATGTAGGTAATGGCCTGAGGCCAGCCCTGCTTGCTGATGGGGACTGTCTGAAAATGCTGATGGCTAGAGATGATAGTATCATAGATTTAGAGCTGAGAAGGATCTTTAAGGTCATCTAGTCCAGTCCCCTTCATTTTACAAAGGAATAAACCAGGCAAGGCAAGGCCAGAGGAGTGTTTTGTCCAAGGCCATGAAGGTTAAAAGTAGTAGAGAGAATTAGGAAACAGGTCCTCTGACTGGCAATTTTTCACTGTACCAGATGAGAAGAGAGAAATGTGTGATGTAAGAGGACCCTGGGCTGAAAAAGAGTCCTGGAAGGGAGGTGGGGATGGGGGTGGGAAATATAACCAAATCTTTACCTGCTACCCAGGTTGTTGATGCTATCCTGCCTGGAAACTACTTTGTATACATGTTATAGTTACTTTTCTAAATTGTTTTCCTTCTAAAGCAATTTAAATTTACTAGAGGCAAGGAGTAATATTTTTGCTTGTTTCTTTTTTAACACTGTCTGGCATACAGTGGTCACTTAATAAATGTTTGTTGAAAGATTGAATGAGTAAATGATGGCTAGGTATTAAGGAAATTACACTTTAACAAGGATGACAAAATGTAATCAAATGAAATGATTAGACAATAAAACAGGAGGGCTGGGGGCTTGTGAGAATTGTGGTTTATATTGTGTTGGAGAAGCACATATTCCACTCAATAAAATGATGCTTCTATTAGATGAATTGCCCTGTAGAAAATTGCAGCTTGGGTTTTTGACATCTGACGGTGAGGAAATAATTTCCCCTGCTGGTTTATGTAATTAGGCACCACACTGCTGGGAGGCAGGGTGGTATTGCCGAAAAAATACTGAATTTGGAGTTGGAGGACGTAAGTTCGAATGCCAGGTATGCCCCTTCCTTCTGCATAAACTGGGGGAAGTCACTTCACCTTTATGGGCCTCATCTGTAAAATGGGGGTTGGACTAGGTGACCTGTAATTTCCAATTGGACAAGCATGTATTAAGCATTGATTTTCTTCCAGAACTATGTTAGGATCCAGAGATACAAAGACAAAATCATAACAGTCTCTGCTCTCTAGGACCTTACATTCTATTGAGGGGGCTTTGGGGGGAACAAAATAAGATATAAGGATCATAGCTTTAAAGCTACAAGAGATCTTAGAGGTCTAAAGCTATGATTTTATTTACAATAATGCCTAATATGTATACATTGCTTTAAGTTTTGAAAGGTACTTCATATAGATTATCTCATTTATTATTTAGATTTTGACAAGCATTTTTATTTTATTAATTATTTTACTTGTTAATAATATTTTGACATGATTATATTTTATTATTACTATCCAGCTGTAGGCAGCTAGGTGGCTAAGTGGATAGAACTCCAGGCCTGGAAGTTCAGGTCTTGAGACACTTTAGAGCATCAGACACTTACTAGCTACATGAACCTAGAAAAATCACTTAGCTTTTGTTTGCCTCAGTTTCCTCATCTGTAAAATATGGATAATAATGGCACCTACCTGACAGGGTGTGGTGAGTACCAAATGAAATAATAATTATAAAACGCTTAGCACAGTATCTGGCATAGAGTAAGTCCTATATAAATGTTACTGTTGTTATTATATACTAAAGGTTGCTAGAGGATGCAGTGGATAAAACATTGGGTTTGGAGTCAGGACAACCTGAATTCAAATTCAAATGTGGTCTCAGACACTCACTAGCTGTGTGACCCTGGGCAAGTTATTTAACCTATCTGCTTCAGCTTCCTTGACTGTGAAATGAAGATACCTCCCAGGGTTGTTGTAAAGATCAAATCACATAATATTTGTAAAGTGTTTAGCACAGGGCCTGACACAGAGTAAGTGCTTAAGAATTGTTTCCTTCTTTCCTTCCTTCCTCCCTTCCTCCCTCCCTCCCTACCTCCTTCCCTTCCCCTCTCCTTCCCTCCCTCCCTCCCTGCCTTCCTTCCTTCCTTCCTCCTTCCCTCCCTCCCTTCCTTCCTCCTTCCCTCCCTGTCTTCCTTCTTTCCTTTCTCCCTCCCTCCCTCCTTCCTTCCTTCTTTCCTCCTTCCCTCCCTCCCTTCTTTCCTCCTTCCCTCCTTCCCTCCCTGTCTTCCTTCTTTCCTTTCTCCCTCCCTCCCTCCTTCCCTCTTTCTCTCCCTCCCTCCTTCCTTCCTTCTTTCCTTCCTTCCTTTCCCCACAACAATTAGAGGAGGTAGGTGCTATTATATTAACCATTTTACATATGGAGAAACTGAGGCAGATAGAAACTAAATGAATGACTTGTCCAGGGTCACACAGCTAGTAAGTGTCTGAGGTGAGATTTGGATTCAGGTCTTCTTGATTCCATGTCCAGCACTCTATCCACTGGGCCACTAGATCTTTATTGAGTACCTACTATGTGGTTAGACAGAAAAAGAATAAGAGAGGGTTCCTTCCCTCAGGGTGATTATGTTTTCTTTTTTAAAGAACATTAGACTATAAAAGTCCTTTGCTCCATCCTGCCACTCATTATTCCCAGCTCAACCCTATAAACCCTCCAGCTCAGGGACCTATTTCATTCTCTTCTATGCCCCAATTCTTCACCAGATTTATCGAGGACTCTGCTCCAAGAAGGATTTGGAAGGCACAATTGACTCCCACTTAGCAGCCATAACTCATGGAATCTTTAAGCAGGACACTTGACTAGCCAAACCAGAATCATAGAGCCTCAGGGCTGGGAGAGACTTCAGAGTCATCTTGTCCAACCTGTACTTGAACAGGAATCCTTTCCCCAACATCTCCAATAAGTAGCCACCTATGCTCCACTTAGAAGCCTCCAGTGAACAGGAATCTGTTATTTCCGGAAGCAGCACATTCAACTTTTGGACACTTGTAATTCTTGGGAAGTTCTTCATCATATTGAGCCAAAATTGCCTTTCTGAAACCTCTTCCCCTTTCTCCTAGGTCTGCCCCTTGAGACCAAACAGAACAAGACTACTCCTTCCACATGGGAAAAATATCCCCAGTCTCTTCAGTTAGTCCTCATATGGTATGGTCTTTACTCACCAAACTGGGCTTCCTTATCTTAATGCTTTCCAGATTACCAATGTCTCTTGTAAAACATGGTCCCCAGAACTGAAGGTAATACATACTCTGATCAGGCTGAAAACCTCCATCAATGTAGCCTAAGGTTGCATTACCTTTTTTTGACTATCATGTCACACAGTTGATGCATATCTACCTTGCAGTTTACTAAAATCCACTGATTTATTTTTGGCATGCAACCTGTTGTCTAGCCATACCTCCCCCATTCTCTACTTGTAAAGTTGATGTGCTGAAACTAAATGTAGAACTTTACATTTGTCCTTATTAAACTTCACTTGATTATATTTAGTCTATTATTTTAGCCTTTCAAGGTCTTTCTGACTGCCATCCAACATGTCAATTGGCTCTCCCAACATTGTATTATCTGGAGTTTTGAGAAGTTTGCCATCCATACCTTCATTTATGCCATTTATTAGAAATGTTGAACAGCACAGGGCCAAGGACTGATTCCTGAAATCATCCACTAAACACCTGCTGCCAAGCTCACGTAGAGCCATTATAGACACCTTTTGGGACCTGCTCATTCAACCAGTTCTGAATCCAACTAACTGTTGGATTCTAATTCTAACTAATAACAATAACTAATTCTAGTCCATATTTTTCCGTCTTAAGCACAAGGAGAGATTGAGACATCTTGCCAAATACTTTGTGGAATTCTTAGTATATGGTATTGTCTTGATCTACCAGTTTAGTAATCCTATAATTCAAAGGCTTAGCTCTCTTCTCTTTTTTTGAATATTGGGGTAACCCTTGTTTCTCTCCTTTCTTACTCCCATCTCTCCCATTCTTCATGATTTTCCAAAGATCATTGATAGTAGTTTAGCAATAAAATCCACCAGCTCTTTCAGCATCTTTGGATGTGGTTTGTTTAGGTCTATTGACAATTTATTGAGGAAAGCTAGGTGTACTCGGAGTATTTACTTATTTACTTTGGGCTTCAATTCTCTGTTAACCACTTTTTATTCATTCTCCTCTATTCTGACTATTAATTAACCAGAGGAAAAAAGAAGAAAACCAGAAGAAAAAAGAAGCATGAGAAAGAAGTACTTGGTAGTTCTGTTTTCTTCCTGATGCCTTTGATCATAGTTTCATCCACTTCCAGTTTCAGTCCTTTCCCTTCTTTGATCATCCCCCTGGCTCCAGCATAAGCCCTTTTGTTATCCTCAACATTTATCACCAACCTCAGCCTATTCTGGGCTTTGTTGCTCACACCATGGTTCTTTTTTTAAATTAAGTTTTTATTGATATCTTTTATTTCTTACATCATCATAGTTATCCCATGCAATTGTCCTCATTCCCCTCCCAGAAAGCCATTCTATATACAGTAACAAATAGTATTTTTGAAGAGGGAAAAATCAGCACAATTGATTGATACATTGAAAAAGTCCAAAAATATATGCAAGGACTTCCCAACTCCACAAAGGGATAAATTGGGGGTGTCCCCTCATATTTCTTCATTCCTTTATTCCTCACACACATCATTTTTCACAGCACAGTAACATTTCATTACACTCACATATCACAATTTTGTTTAGCCATTTAAACAATGGGCATCTGCTTTGTTTCCAATTCTTTGCTATTACAAAAAAGTTTACTACAAATATTGTGTTTTATATGAGGACTTTCTTCTTGTCACTAGCTTCCTTGAGGTATAAACCAGTAATGGAGTCTCTGGTTCAAAGGGCATGGACAGTTTAGTAACTTTATTTGCATAATTCTAAATTGCTTTCCAAAACGGTTTTTATCATTTCATAGCTCCACTGACACCATGGTTCTTATAGAACCATGTCATTCATTTCTATATATCCTCCATTACTTACCCTTGCTTCTATTTATATGTACTTTAAAAATCCAAGATGGTCACTGACCTCTCTATGCATCTACCTCATTGTGATAGTGTATCAGAAGGCAATAAACAGAACATCAGTAATCATGATGATGCCTATGTAGTTCTCTATCACAAAGTATGAGAGATTCTCCATAAAAAAGGTAGAAGTATAACATTTATTCAGACACCAGAGAACCATATCCTATAACCAAATGTTCAGCTTCCGCAACCAGTTAGCCCACTTTATCATAACAGCAAGGAACTTAAAACAGGATATCAGAACATGGAGCCTCACCATCTTAAAACCTCTCTGACTCTCTGCTGGGATCTTCCCAAAAACAAACTCACAGTACAGCTAAGTAAGTCTGTTCAACTCTAGCTATCATGCTGGCCATTAGCAGCCATAACTGCTCTCTCTCTCTCTCTCTCTCTCTCTCTCTCTCTCTCTCTTTCAGCATTTCCTGTGACATAACTTCCTTTTCCTGTCAGGAAGCTCCTCCTACCACATGTGACTTAGGCTTCCTGTGATGTAAGCAGGTCACATGGCCTATTAATGGGTGGGAAAGATCTTCAAATCTAAATTGCTATTTCAGAGACAGATACTTTTGTTCTGGAGGGAAGAGAAAGATGTTTAGTGAGAACCTATGAGTTTATAGACTTTCAGAAGAATATCAAATTTAGTTTGAACAGGCAGATCCATCAAAAATATAAATTGAAGATGAAATTTTCAACAGTAATTCTAAAGATAGAGATCTTTCAAATGGACCTGTGACTTGATACATTTGGGATGATCCTTCTAATGTTATAGATTACAACCCACCTATGCCTTCCCATCCATTATAACTCTTATCCAGGTCATCTCATAAGTTCGCCATCAAGCATCAGTTAGTCAGTCAATTGGTATTTATTAAGCATCTACTATGTGCCAGGAACCCAATGTATTAGAGCCCCTCCTCAATTTTTTCAGAAATTGTGAGGCTAAAAGAGGAACACTCAGGCTGTCCATTTGTCATCCCTTGCCCTCGGTATGTGATAGCTCACCCTCATTTTCTATCATACAGATCCCTGATGACACACTTCACTCTAGTTCTTCTTTTAGGTTCCTCATTTGTTATATTATTTGCTATATGTACCTTACTCATTCTCACCATTCACTTCTCCATTGAGTTTCAGCTAAAGTCCCACCTTCTACAGGAAACCTTTCCCAGTCTTCCTTAATCTTTGTGCTTTCTCTTTGACTGTATATAATATAGATATATAATATATACATTATATATACACATACATACATACATATCTATATCTACTTTATGTAACCCTAGCACTTAGCACAGAGCCCAGTACATAGTAGGTGCTTAATAAATGCTAGTTGATTGATTTCTTCATTCATTTCCAATTCTTTGTAGAACATTGTGCTTCATATTCGATAGCCATATAACTTAAGGGAGCTCACAGAAGATAAAACAGATAATTTTTATAATATCAAATTGAAAAGATTTTTGTAGAACCAAAATCAGTGTACTAGAATGAAAGAAATACCAAATGGAAAAATCTTTGCATTAAATATCTCTGATAAAAGTCTGACATTCAAGATATGTAAGGACTCAACACAAATAAAGCTAAGAATCGTTTCTCAGTAGCTCAGAAGTCTAAGGACATGGACAAATAGTTTTCCAAAGAAAAGAAATGAAAACTGTCAACAACCATATTTTTAAAATGCTCCAAATCACTCATGAATAAGATAAATGCAAATTAAAACAATTTGGAGGTTTTACTTCATACCTCTCAAAACTATCAAAAGATGGAAATGGTTTTGGGAGAAATGATAGTGAGGAATTCAGAGACATGGAAAGACTTTTATAAACTGATACAAGGTAAAACCAGGAAATGAATATACACAATGATTGCATTAATGCAAATGAAAACAATACTAAAAGGAAGCTGATCTTAGATTAAATACAAAGACTAACCTTGGTTCTGGAGGACATATTCTGAACATACTTCTCTTAGCAGAGAGAAGTATGAATGCACAATGTGCTATCTGGTACAATCATTTTGTCAGTTAGTTTTGCTTAACTGTTTTTCTTTGTTGAAAGGGAGGAGTATATTGGGCAATGACTGTGGTTTTTAAAAAAAGCCATCCACGCTACTTAAACAAAACAAAACAAAAATACTACGCCAAATAACCCTAAGTAAACACAAAAGAGTAAAACCCAACCTATACCCAGGTTCAAAGTACTGTCTTGGGTAACATGTATTCAAACTGCAGCCCATATCCCTACTTGGTATATTACCCTAATATAGGAATACTAGACACAGAAATTATATGTATATATGTATGCATCTATCTATACACACACACATTGAATTAAAACATGAAACAATGTAAGTAATAAGGAAAAAAATCAAGAAATAAAATATTCTTGAAATCTCTAACCGAGAAGATATTAATGTCTTATACCTACAGGGGGTTCTAATCTAATTCTTTAATCTTTTCCCCAGTATAGGAGGACGTAGTCACTTTCTACTCATAAATTAAAGGGCAGATACTTAGGAGCATACTGTTTCTGTTTCTTGAAGTCTTCCCTCAGGGCAGGTTGAAAATAGCTGACAGCTTTTTTTTTTTTCCTTCTTTATCTCTGTATTCATCACCAGCATATTTCAGAGAAAGGGTGCTGGATGCAGAATACCATGACCACTGCTGCACTTCCTTCATGGTCTCTCTTCTTCTGACTATGGTTTTACTAGTTTTACTATCTACTTATTCCCCAAAGTGCTGTCCCTCTGGTTCTCTCAGGCCTGCCTTTTAAAATATCCCACCCTTCACCCAATCAGATTTCTCAGTGGATGATATCACCATGCTGGGGGACCATGTAAACCTTCTGGGAAATGTAGTCCAGGTGATTTCCCCCAATGAATGAGGTTCTCTCGTCCTCAAGCATTGTGGGAAATCGAAGCCATGGATAAGTCCCGAAAATGAACTAAAATTGGATCATCTTTTGGACTCAGGTTAACCCACCTTGACACAAGGCAATATAGGCTTCCCAGCTCTGAAGTAAGAGCAGGGGGTGGTGGTGGTGGTGGAGAGGGAGAGACAGGGAAAGACACAGACACAGACAGAGATAAGAGAGACAGGAGAGAGAGATAGACAGAGACAGAGAGACAGAGACAGAGAGAGACAGAGATACGGAGATAGAGAATTGAAAGAAAGCTCTGTAAGGTGTTGTTTCCTGTTCTTCCACTTACAATAGAAGGACCTAAGGACTGATGGGCAAGAAGAATGCACAGAAATCTTTTGTGTCCTCATGTCCTTCCTACTATAGTCACACCATGTGTAACTTCTTACTTTCCGGAGTTTCTGTAGCCAACTCCTCAGGAACTCTCGAGGTTCACAAGTGCCACTCCTTTCTGTGAGACAAGTCAATTTTGAATTTAAAAACTCCAAACCTGTTAACTACAGAGAGCAAAGTTTTCAACACAGTTATGTGACTTGTTTTTGCACCTCCTGTTCCAGAGGCATTGCTCTGGTTGGAGCTGAGCAAGAGAGGAACAAATTATTATTATCCGCTCCCATTTCCATTCTGAGTAACTTGAAAAAAAAATGAAAGGAGAAATAATTAACCCATTCACACTGAGTTTATAAATTAGATAAGAATCTATCCAAAGAAGAGGGACTAGGGTGGTGATCTCAAAATTCAAAGCTACACTTGAAAAATGGTTAAAAGAACACGGAATGTTTAGCCTAGAGAAGGGGTAGGGCAGTGAAGGAAGAAAGGAGGAAAATAAAAGAAGGGCTTTCTCACGATAGTGGGATGAGACTTGTTCTGTATGTCCATAGAGGGCAGAGGAAATAATGGTTAGATGTTTTAGAGACACAAATCTAGGCTTTATATAAGGAAAAACTCCCTAAATTTGGCCTGTTCCAAAGTAAAATGGCCTGCCTCCATGAGTTTCTCACCCCTGGAGATCTTCAAGTGGAGACTGGATGACCATTTGTCAGAGATGTTGTGGAGAGGGTGAAATCAAAGGTGAGGCTTAGAGAGGACCATTGAAAGAAAACATTCAAAACTCTGAAAGGGCTTCCATGAATCTTGTGGTAAGCTGGGTACATGAGAGAAGCATCTAAAGAGACTTTCCATTTCTTAAAAATTAACCAAAACATAGAATTTTGACAGGAAGCCAAAGGATGTCTGCCAAGTACCAATGCTCTGCCCCAACGTGTCAGCCCACATTCAAGCTGATGATTAAAGTTGTTGATGCCAGACCTTTCTGGAACTGCCAAGTGATGTAGACCTGCCAGATACAACACCCAGACTCTACTGGAGTCAGGGAGATGAGAAAGGCTCATTGGGTTGGCTTCAAAAGAACTGGCACCTTAGGACAGAGTGCAAAATCCTAGGGTTCCCATGGGGAAAGAAAGATGGGCTTTCAGCCTTGCGGGTTTTTGCTGTCTGAGAGCAATGCCTAGCAATCACAGTTGGAGACTCAGCTCCTTTACACTACTCTGACAAAGTCTACCATGTAGTGATTTCTGAATTCCTTTAGCACTCATGTGCATTAGCTGTGTAAACACAAACATGTACATGCTCTCTATATGTCCAGAGAATTATCCTTATGTAGAGGCTAAGAACTGACCACCTACAATGATCTGTAGTTTCAGGGCCTTTAGTCAGCCTTCTTTACCTACAGATAACTCCTTCACAAGGCCTGCCATAGGGCTTGAAATTTATTATTCACTCCTTTGAATTAAGGCATGAAAAGGTCACTGCTGCCTCCAGGGTTCCCCTTTAGTTACCTTGGAGCATCTAGCCAAGGACACTCCCCTAGATGTTTGCCTTCCAAATATACACTAGTTCCTGACGTAGAATCTCAAGACTAGGGATTATGTTCTCTTTTTACAACTGGCCCATTTGTTTCTCCCCAATCTCTGCACTCCATTTCTTTCCTTCTGTCTTTTTGCCTAAATGGTCCCCCACACCTACAATGCATTTCCTCTTCATCTCCCTCTCTTAAAATCCCTAGCCTTCTTCAAAATTCAAGCCTACCCTGAGGAAATACTGCAAGAAATATGTACTATGTCCTATGGGGGTGGGGGAGAAGGAATCTTCCCTAATCCCTTTAGTTGCCAGTACTCTTTTCCTCTTCCTCAGATGACCCTGTATAAATTTATTAGAGCACATACTGCTCTGCCTCCCAGCCCACTGTGCCCCACCCCCATAGAATGCAAACTTAAAGGTAGGGTCTGGTTTTGCTTTTTGTTTATCACCATCATTTAACACAGTGTTTTGCATTGGAGTAGGTGTTTAGCAAATACTTGTTGGATTATATTGGCTCAGATTGGAAGGTACTAAGTGATAATGTAATAGTAACTATTATCAATAAAAAGTTATTTAATAGAAACTTAGTAGAGGCTCAGGAAGGTTGGTCATATAGCTAATAAGTGTCAGAAGTAGGATCTGAGCCAAGATCTTCCTTGATGCCAGCTTCAACATCCTATCTCCTACACCACAGTGCTTCTTAATAAAAAATAATAATCATCCCTTGTATTTGTATAGCAGTTTTCCTGTTTAAAGACCTCTCATACTCATTAGATTCTCATGACAAGGCAAACATTATTGTTATTCCCATCACAAAACATAAAGTGAAGTGACTTACCCATATTCCCATAGCAAATCAATAGGGAGCTAAGAGCAGAATCCGAGCATCCCATGATGCCTAGGGCCTTTGTCCACCATATCTCTGCATACCATACCATACCATACCGTACCATACCATACCATACCGTACCGTACCATACCATACCGTACCGTACCGTACCATACCGTACCGTACCATACCATACTATAATGTAATGTGGCAGTTTTGTTCCATGAGGCTCTGATAATTTGGACAGGAGTCGGACTGAAGGCTACTTTGTACCATCTGTGAAGAAAGAATTTACTTAGAAAATTAAGAGTTTGAACAACATGAAGGATGAGGAGGGAGGAAGATTTTCCTCCTTAGAGAGCCAACTATTTTCAAGAACTTCAGAAAGACTTATTTACGTGCAAGCAATTTAAGCCATTCATTAATACAGGTCTACTTGACAGCCTTTTTATTATGCATTGGGTTGTGTTAAATTGTCTTCTTGAAAATAACACTGCACTTCTTTTTTATGAGTTTTTAATTCTGATTTCTCCATAACCCAAACTAGGCCAACTCCCTCTCCACTCCCTAGTCTTGCAGAATCAGTGAGGTTTGCCCAAAGCACCCACTGTTCTAAGGACCCAGGCCAGAAGGTAGCAGGCAGTTTTGGCAGGTGTGAGCAAGTTATAACTCATGGAAGCACCAGGAGATCAGACACTCACAGCTGGGATTAGATTATTGCTCCGAAGGCTCTCTGGGGAGTTCTATAGCAAATACAAATCTGAGAGTCTTCACTGTCTACCACTGCAAGTCCAAATTCCTTTACCTGCCACTCAAAGCTCTTTATGATCATGACCAAATCTATTTCTCCAACCTTATCTTCCATGTTAGCCAACTTATGCTTTTTTATTTTAGTCAGGCTATTTATTTTAGTCATTGTTTTTCAAACATATTAGCCCAATTCCTGCCTCTCCTTCTTTGTTTATATCTCATGTCATCTACTCTTCACCAACTCCCATCCCCTCTCTCCCCTGTAATTCAAGGAATGTGACCTGGGGTTCAAACCCGGCTATTGGCATAAGACTTTCCTCATTGGTAGAAAGAATGCTTACTTATTGCCTTTCTCCTATGTGAGACGAAGAGTTAGAGGGTGCTTAGGAGAGGAGATTTGTTCTTTTGACTTATTGCTGGGCATCCAGAGGCAGAGGAATGGTTGAAATGACCTTTCCCAGTCTAATGATCCAATAATTCTATTCACTTCTAGTGCGATGTCCTAGTAACTTCATTTAATATAATAGAAACATAGCCCTTTGACAGGCCTAATTTCCTTTTAGTGAGAAAGGCCAACTTTAAAAAATAATGTGTATGTGTGCATGTGTGTGTGAGCGTGCGCATGCATGCACATGCCTGTGAAAGATCTGGGCCAGGAGTGGGGAACCTGCGGCCTTGAGGCCACATGTGGCTTTCTAGCTTCTCAAGTGTGGCACTTTGACTGAATTCAAACCTC
The DNA here is from genome assembly GCF_011100635.1 of Trichosurus vulpecula. Taxonomy (NCBI): domain Eukaryota; kingdom Metazoa; phylum Chordata; class Mammalia; order Diprotodontia; family Phalangeridae; genus Trichosurus; species Trichosurus vulpecula. Next base: position 316,838,076 of record NC_050574.1, on the reverse strand, counting down.
ACAGAACAAGTCCCCTTGATAAAAGGATTTGTTCTGTAAAACTTAGACTCAGTCAAAAGGCTGTACCCAGGGACCTAGAAGGCCACATGTGGCCTCTTGAGGCCACAGGTTCCCCATTCCTGAGGCTTTTCATTTGATTTATTTCCCTGTAAATAAGATCTCTGTGTGTGTATCTTTTAAATAATTGGAGATGGAGGGTAAGTATTCCTGCCAAAATTTGTATAATGCGGCTGATGACATCAGCTTCCCTTTCAGGGAACATCTCTCAGAATTCATTCATTTTAGTGCCTACCCAGGATCTATAGTTAGAATGGGAAGAGAAGGGAAGGGAAGAGAAACCATTAGAAATTTACTGCAGGCTTGATCTAAGCGAATGAAAAGTTTTTGACAAAACCTGCATCCCAGGAAGCCTGAGCAATATAAGAGTTCAAGAAACTCAGGACCCTGCTGTGGGCTTCAGGAAAGGCGCCAAACAGTAGCTCATGCTTTGGAAACAAAGCCCTCTGGTGTTCAGGGAGTTGAATAAAACACATTTATTGCCTAGATTGTAGTTTTCTGTGGGTGGTGAGAATAAGGATGAGGTTAAGACTGGGGAGTGCAATAGGATTAAGCAATTTATTATCTATTGCTTTATCCTTCTCCTCTTTTCTCTCTCTCTTTTTCTTTCCTCTCCTTTCCTCTCTTTTCCTCTCCTCCCCTCTCTTCCTCCTTTCCTTCCTTGTCCTCCATTCAACTTCCTTCTCCTTTCCTCCCCTTCTTTTTCTCCTTTCCTTCCTTTTTTCTTTCCTTCTTTCTTTCCTTCCTTCCTTCTTTTCTATGTCTCTTTTTCTCCCTTCCTCTCTCCCTCCTATTATATGTATCAAGTTTCTTCAGTCTTGTCACCATGAGAATCCAAAGTCATCCCCCATCCAATCTCAGTGTCTACTGCCCATCAATAATGAATCCAGGCGTCGCTGTCCACTGCACAAATACCCTGATCAGACCAGAGCTAAATTTGTCATTGAAATGAGGCAGTGGCTGGGAATGATTCTCTGATGGCGAGTGTTGCCTAGGTAATAGAAGGCTTTCAGAAGCTCTGCTCATGGTCTCCCTCTCTGTGTCCCCTAGCCTTGAAACTTGGCACCAGCAGTCCTCTGGCTGAGTTTCTGTGAAATCTTTGCCCAAGGATGTTACCCTGCTTAGCTCACAGTCTGTAGCAGCCTGGAGAAAGAGAAGGGAAGGTGTTTGAGGTGTGCATGTGTGTTTGTGGAGATGACAGAAAGGTCTAAGAAGACTTTGGTAAAGCTTCAGTGAACAAAAATTTTACTAGGGATGAAGACTTAGGAATCAGGAGAAATGAATTCTAGTCCCAAGTCTAATGCTTGTTGAAACCTTGGGAAAATCACTTTTATAGTTAATTGGAGGAAAAAAAATTCTTTGCAGCCAATATCACTGACAAAGTACAGTAATCATATCTAAGACTTATAGGAATTGATATGACTACATGAGAGCAAGAGTCATTCTCCAATAGATACCAGCAAACAATTCTCTAAATAAGGATGATAAGTTCTCAACAACAATATAAAAGTTATTCAAGTCACTGACAATAAATGAAAATTAAAACAACTCTTAGGTTTCACCTAATACTTATCAGACTGACATTGTAACAAAGAAGAAAATTTTAAATACTGGGAGGCCTGGGGGAAGATAAGCATATTTAGTCACTCTTGGTGGAGATGTGAATTGTTCTAAGCATTTGGGAAAATAATTTGGAACTATATCCTCAAAATCACTAACCTACACATACTCTTTGACCTAGAGGGCCACATGTGGCCTCTTGAGGCCACAGGTTCCTCACTCCTGAGGCTTTTCATTTGATTTATTTCCCTGTAAATGAGATCTGTGGCATATTCCTTAAGGAGAGCAAAAATAGAGGGAACGATCCCATGCATACAGGAATATTTATAGTAATATTTTTTGTAGTAAAAAACAACTAGAAACAAAGTGTCTGTGGTTGGAGGGAATGACAGCAAGTAGTAGGACATGATTGTTGTAGAATATTATTAAACCATAAGTAATTACAAACATGAATTATTCAGAGAAACTTGAGGTTTGAATGAATTAATGCAGAATGCAGAAATCAGAACCAAAACAACTAATGCAATAGTCACAGTAACGTAAAGGAAAACAGTAAAAGATCAGAACTTTTAACAGTGCAGTGACCAATCATGACTTCAGTTAACTGATACTGAAAGATGCCTCCCACCTTTTGACAGAGAGGTGGTGGACTAGAGGTGAGGAATGAAGCATGCATTTTCAGATATGGCCACTGTGCTGACTTATTTTGCTCAAAACCACTTATTTGTTAGAATGGAGGTGGAGAAATGGCAGTGATTTTAAAAAGATTAAAAACATTATTAAAAACTTTTTAAAAAGTTATCTGGGAGCGTTAAGAGGTTAATTGACTTGTCACACAGCCAGCATGTCTAGCAATGGGATTTAAATGCGTGTTCTTCTGATTCATAGGCCAGCCCTCTAACCACTGTAAAAAACCACTCTGAACTTCATAAGAGTATAATAAATATTTCTTGATAACAAGAAAAGTAATTTCAACTCTTCTGAGTCACAATAACCTCACCTATAAAATAACAGATTAAATTGAATGACTTTTAAAGGTCTCTTCTAGTTCAATAACTCACCTACTGAGTTGGGATGGTTATAATCATTGGCATTTATATAGCTCTTTGAGTTCATTATCTCATTTGCGTCTCACAGCAACACTGTGGAAGAGGTTCTACAAAAATTAAATGAGGTATTTTATAGATAAAGACACTAAAGCTCAGGAAGGCCCTTGGATCCACAGCTAGCAGGTATCAGAGGAAGGAACCAAACCAAGGTCTTCCTGACTCTTGAGTCCAGTATTTTGTCCACTGTACCATATGACAATCTGCTTCAGAAATGAACTACACTTCTTCTGGGCCAAGGAGCCGTAGGGGAAGAACATTAAATTAGGAATTAGAAGTTCTAATACAATACTTGTTTGTAGGAAATGGGGGCTTTGACAGGTAACACAACCCAACCATGGCCCTATAGCTAGTACGTACATGAGGCAGAATTTCAACTCAGGTCTCCTGACTTCTGATTCCCACTATCCCATGACTTTCCTTAAACTTCTTGCATACTTGCCTGACTTTAACCCATCTACTCATACTTTGTCCTCTCTTGAGCCTAGTCTAGCACTTACCATTTGGAGCATTTATTCCCGTGGTATAGAACAAGTGTCTTGTTCATGAGCGGGACACAAATTGTTTTTGTGTATCCTGTTGTCATCTGTCTTGTCACTTGAAGGATTTATCTGGAGTGGCTTCCCCATGGAAAGTGTTTACTTAGATTAAGCCAGTTTCATGGTACAGGGGTAACTTATTAAGAAGACAAATTCAACAAAGACAGTTTTTCAGAGGGAGAGAAGAATTTTCTGAAGAAACGATGTTTCCTGTACACCCCAGGAGACCAGGGGCCTAACTTGGAATGGTTAATGACAGGGTGAACTTGACAATTAAGAACAAATATATAGCCAAGCTTGGAGTCTTTCTCCAAAATATAAATAAACCATGGTGTTTTCTAACACCCAGGGACTGCTGAGCATGATTGGGAACCTCATAAAAGCAGACTTTGGGATAATGAATTCACATTTTCCTTGTTGTGTTCCCTTTTCTGAAGCTTCTACTTTTACCTGAAGCTTAGCTCCCGGATCGAAGGGGTAAAAATTAAGCAGCCTCTGTGTGGTGTATGGGTGCATATTGAAAATGTAGACTTTGAAATTTGCCAGGGTGTTTGACTTCAGAGATGTTCCACATTCAGTGAGGGTTCAGAGTGAAGATAGAATTGAATGATTTCATGTGGATCCTTCTCTCTTCCCTTTGCCATCCTCCCCTTATTCTCAAAAGAAAAAAGGAGGCCCTCATAGAACAGATGGAGTACCATGGAGCCTTTGACATAGGAAACAGGGAATTCAACAAATAGACCTGAGGTCAGCCTAAAAGAGGACTAAGAAATGAAAGGCAGCCACTAAAAAGTGGAGCCAGGTTGGCAGTCTCTCTCCAGAGAACTGGAGCACAGCAGGGAGGGAAAGACTGGCCCACTGGGTAGACAAAGCCAAATAAGCTGGAGAGAAAGAGAAGGTCCAGTTTACTCAGCGGAGAATGTCCCACAGGAATGAGCTCATAGGGAAGTCCTTAGACTCAGCAAGTCATCAAAGACCCTTACTTCATACTTTACTGAGAAAAGCTTTTTCATTCAAATAGAAGCTATTCACTGCTCCCTCTTCTCTGTTCTTCAACTCAAAACCCTTTGACATCATCCCCATTCTCTCCTTTATTTGCTCGGATGAAGAGTTGGCCATTCTCCTCACCAAGGTCAACCTGTATCTTTGATCCCATACCCTCCAGTAGATTGCTCCCATATTCATCGCCTCCACCTCACATACCTCTAATCTTCTATTCTAGGTATGTTCAGCACATTCCATTAGGCTGTATACCCTGAGAGTTTTATATATTTTTAATACTTAATCATTAAAAAAAAAACCCATGTCTATCAAATCAACCAAAGAAATTAAACTTAACTAGACAATTTTTTGAGGTTAACAACTAAACTTTCAAAATATAAACAAAAAACAAGATGCACAATACCAAACTTTTGCTGTAGTGATGAGGCATTCACAAAGATAAAAATAGATTTTCATGATCCTTATCTTTAATCAGACAATGATCTAACGTGATAAAAGGAGATTAAATATCCTCATCTTTCTGTCTTGATACTTCACAGTTATGTGACACAGTCAGGGAGACCTGAGTTCAAATTTGGCCTCAGATATTAGCTGTGACCCTGTCATTTAAACTATGTCTGCCTAAATTTCCTCATCTATAAATTGGGGATCATAACAGTACCTACCTCCCAGGGCTGTTGTGAGTATCAGATGAGATAACAGTAGCAAAGTGCTTAGCGTTGTGCTTGGCAAAAAGTATGCAGCTAATAATGGGTAGGATTAGCTGACAAAGCCAATTTTCAATATAAAAAATCATGACTAAGTTAAGGCACTATTGGAACATCGCATTTCTTTGTTTTCTTGTCTAGTTTTAACATGCCCTAGTTTCTTTCCTTTTTTTTTCTTTTCCTTTATTTTTGTGAGGCCGTCAGAGTTAAGTGACTTGGCCAGGGTCACATAGCTAGTAAGTGTCAAGTGTTTAAGGCCAGATTTGAACTCCAGTCCTCCTTACTCCAGGGCCATAACATGTCCTAGTTTCAAAAAGGCTCTTTCCCATGAACAGCTTGTAATGGGTAAGACTGCAGAGAATTTGTAAAATTTGTAGATTTGTAAAAGACCTGGAACCTCTTAGCCCATTAAGCCACTCTCTGTTGGAATATGCAGTCCTGCCTTTATGAACAAATCCAGCCTAACCCCTAAGCAATCCAAATTCAGTTTCCAACTTATTCAAGGACACTCTGAATTTGTTGGCGATGATTCTTGTATCCTGAGCTCAGCAGTTTTCTCACTGCAGTGGCAGTTTTATAAATCTTCTGTCTAAATAGTCAATACTGGTATATCACTGAGTCTGGGGCTATGTAAAATGAAGTTATTTTCTCCTGCTGGCCCTCAAACATATCATCAATATGAGTGGGCATTTTTCCCCTTCTTAACTGGGGAAATCCATATACCACTATCCAGACACAGTCTTGAAAATAGATTAAAAATATTTCAGGCCACTTCTTGTCACAGCCAAAGATTATACAAGATTTTCATCCCTGTCATTGCAGTAAGTTGGTACACAGTGGGCACTTAATAATTAATAGCTGATTGGTTGATATCTGGAGATTGAAGGGCCTTACATTTAGCATCATCTGAAGTATTGGGTGCATCATATTAAAAGTAAAGACAAACTTGAATGAATTTAATTCGTAGATCAGGCCCCTGGCTTGTATTTGCTATCAGTATGATGAGTTCTTTTGGTAATCTCTTGTTAAGGTTCCAAAGTGATGGAGTCATTTTATTCATAGTCAGTATGACTTCTGCTCTGCATACTTGGTTCCTGTTTGGTGGTGACTTTAAAATCATAAAGACTTCTACATTTACTACATTTTGCATAGGACTCCCCTCCGTGAAGGAATAAAGAGTCTGAATAACACCAGAAAACTTAAAGGCAGTTCTGTTTTTTTTTTATGTGAAGTACATGCATGTACTAGGACAGGGTTCACATAATAGGCATGACAATGCACATAGAACATTTCATTGTTAGTTTCTTCATTTAATTTGAAGTTCCTCAGGGCATGCAGATACAATAGGCATGCCATCAAAACCGACAGACGTTGGCGATGACCAGTCAGTTTAAAGAATGCCAAGGACATCATTTAACTGGCCAAAAAGCAGACTGAGCTTTAGTTGTTAGTCTTTGAATAGACCTAAAATGTTCAATTGGACTATGTTTTTCATTGTCAAAACACCACAATGGACTTCTGTTAATGGTGCCCACAGTCAGTAATGTTGTTGGCGGTTAGTAAGACTATTTTTTTATTTAGTGAAGACGTAATCTTTTGTAGCCCAACTTCACAGAAGGCCATGATGAAATAATTTTGGATACTTCTAGGCAACTAAATGTAGTAGATTAGAAGTGCTGGGCCTGGAAGGATTTCAGAACTGGGCTATGTGATTCTGGACAAATCACTTAACCTCAGTTGGCCTCTATTTCTTCAATTGTAAAGTAGAGATAATAAAAGTACCCATCTTCCAGGGTTGTTGTGGGAACAAAACGAGATAATATTTTTAGAGTTCTCCACATATCCTTCCTTATTATTCAAATAAAGTAGCATTTTGAGAGGATGCTTTATCATTACATTTATCATCATTACACATGCTTTATCATTACAGTGGGGATCATGAATGTGTTTAAATTGTTTTGATAATTGTATTTCAATATAATTGATTTCTTTTATAATCCTATGCATTTTATTCTATTCATTTAAAAACATTGTTCTGGGAAGGTTTCCATAGCCTTCACCACACTACCTTCCAAAGGGGTCCTTGACTTGAAAAGGGTTAAGAAGCCTTGTATCATAGAATCATATTTTTGGAGCATATTAATAAAATGAACAAGCCTTTCTCAAAACTATGAGATTTTTCAGATTGACCCCTGAATGATCTCCCACTTTTTGCCAAATACAGAACAATCAAATCACTTCATTACACTTGGGTTATGACACTGTTCTTATTTAGACAAATAAGCCTGCCTGCTTTCATCTAACAATACACGATGGGTTTTCCTTTATTAAAAACTGGCAATCAATAGGCATTTATTAAACACCATTATTTGCTAGGCACTGTGCGGGGTGATGAGGGTAAAAATATTTAAAAAAAACTACTGTCAAGGAGTTGATGTTCTAAGAGGGGAGACAACAAGCACACATAACAAGTATATAGAGAATAAATGTAGAGGAAATAAATAGGTGGAAATCCAAGTAAATACAATGTAGTTAAAGAGGGGAGGCACTAGGAGTTGGGCGAATCAGAAAAAGCTTCACATAGAAGCTAGTCCTGGAGCAGGTTCTCGAAGGAAGAGGAAGAGTGTGCAAAGGCAGAGGTGAGGAAGCAGTTCATTCCAGTTACAAGGGACAGTCAGTGTAAAGGCACAACTAGGATAATAACCATAGCTAATATTTATATAGCGCCTTATGCTCTAAAAAGCATTATAAATGTGCTCCCTCATCTGATGCTCACAACAGCCCTGGGAGGTGGGTGCTATTATTATCCCGATTTTATAGATGAGGGGACTGAAAATGAGAGAAATTAAGTGATTTGCTCAGAGACACACAGATAGCACCAGTCTGAGATGGGATTTGAACGCAGGTCTATCCTAATTCTTAACCATTTCACCACTTGGCTGCCTCCAAGACATTGCACAGAGATGGGAGAGACAATATCACGTGAGAGGGGCAGAGAGAAGGGCAATTTAGTTCATTGAAAAGTTTAGGAAAACAGTATAAAGTTGGACATTGTCGTGTCCGACGAGACTAGAAAGCTAGGTAGGGAGCCACATTATGGAGGTCTTTAAAAGCTAAACGGAAGAGTTTACACAGGATATGCTTCATTCATGAACCTATATTCCCAGAGAGAATGCCTATATGCCTTATTGAGTCAATCAACTGATCACCAAGCCTGTACTGATGTGTTTGTACTCCTGGAGTCATCCTTGATTCTTTGGTCTTTTTCCCACTCACATTGACTCACACTGGCATTGCTGATTGATTGTAGTGATCACATATCTCTCATCTTTGCCCTTCTCTTCACTCAAATGGCTGCCACTCTAGTTCATTCTTTCGTCATCTCTTCTCTAGACTGGTGTATCAGCTTCGTAATTGATGTCCTGCTTTCAGTTTCTCCCTGCTGCAATTCAGTCTTCATACAGCTGCCAAAATCATTTTCCTAAGGCTTAGGTTTGACCATGTCACTCCCCTGCTCAAAAAAATCTTTGGCTCCCTATTGCTTCTATGAGAAAGTACAAACTCATCAGTCTGGCATGTAAAGCTTTCTACAACATGGTTCTCATTGAGATTAACAGATTTTTTTTTTGGCAGGGGGTAGGTAGGAGGAGGTTGGGAAGCTGTGATTTTAATCAATGTATGGAACTCCCAGTGTGGAAATTCCCCCTACCAAGGCAAAATAGCAACTTTTCTGAAATTTATGGATTTATCTAGAGCTTTCTCACAGACTATCAGTGTCAGAGGCAGGACCAGAACCCAGAAATTCCTGACTTTAAGAATGACTGTCTGGACACTGAACCTCATTGCCTCTCTCTTTCCAGGATTATTTCACATTTTTCATTGTATATTCCACTTCTTGACCCTTTACATTTCCTCAGGCCATCTCCTTTGCTTCTCATCTTTGCCTCTCAGAACCCTTTAAAGCTCAGTTCAAATTCTCTATGAAGCCTTCCTTAATCATACCAATTGTTAATGCTCTCTCCTTTCTCAAATGACCTTATTTCTAATTATTTGTGTACATTCTATACCTTCCTCCTCCATCTCCCCCAAGGATGTAAGTTCCTTAAGATCAAAGATTATTTTGATTTTTGTATTTGTATCTGTAGCACCTACCTCAGTGCACACAATAGACATAATAAATGTTTCTTGAATGGAGAATCTCAGTGCTGGAGGGTCCAACAGAAGCAGGCACCATAAACCCTTTTCCTCAATATTCCTTTTAATGCTCCCCTTTCTCCTTTTTCTTTTCTCCTCCCAGCTAGATGATGATCTCAAATCTCCACACTTCCGGGAGAGATCTTAGACCCCCCACTCTCCTCTGACTTTCAGTCCTACCCTACCCCCCATACCCTACAGTTTTAGACTGGGCTCTTCCAGCTCCAACTCCTCCTGCTTTGCCATATCTACTTACAGGGCAGACATGGCCACTTGCTTCTCTTGGATAAGCAAGGAGTCACTAACTTTAGTTTTTCTGAGAAGATGGAGGACCAATGGCCTTCACAATATGCTCTGCCACTACACCTTTCAGATTCCCAGGCACTGACATCTGACTTGCCAATGAACCATAAGGACATTTGGGTCTTGCCACTCGCCTTGAAGCCGAACCCTCTTTTATGTATGATTTCCTGCCAATTAGAATGTTACCTGCTTGAGAGCAAGGATTATTTCAATGTTCTATTTGCATCCCTAGCACCTATCAGGGTGCTTAGCACACAGTAAATACCTCATAAATGCTCTTCAGTCATTCATTTCTCCATTCATTTACTCATTATACATACATACATATATGCACACATACACACATAGATAGGTGCTCAATGGCATTCTAAAGCCCTGGAGAAATTAGAGGAGAAGATAGACTCTATTCTTAAGAAACTCATAGTCAAGTGGAGAAATGAGATTACTAATTTTTTGACTAATATAGGAATGCTTTAAATGATTGCACATGTATAATCTATATCAGATTGCTTACCATCTCAGAGAAGGGGGAGGAGAGGGAAAGAGGGATAGAATTTGGAACTCAAAATGTAAAAATAAAGAATGTTAAAATTACTTTTACATGTAATTGGGGGAAAATAAATTATTATTTTTAAAAAGACAAATATATATTTAAAAAAAGCCAAACAAGGAAGCAGGTAATAATAATATGAAATGAGTGGAATAGATTATAGGTGTTGTAGGAAGTCAGAGGAGCAGGAGATCACTACAGGCTAGAGAAATCAGAGAAGGTTTCATAGAGGAAGTAAAATTTAAAGGACGAAAAGGATATAGATAGATTAAGAGAAAGAAAATTAATGGGGGGGGGTGTGGAGGAATGTGGGAAACATGGGCTAAGTCCCTTCCAAATATGTACCATGAGCACAGTGTCAGAGACAAAATACAAAAGAAATGTTTGGGAGACAGTGTGGAGAAAGTTGAGTTGGAAGTTGCATGTAGAGTAAGAGGGGGAGATAAGGTTGGACAAGTAGGTTAGGGTCAATTTGTTGAGAATCTGTTGGACTCCTGCTCTAGGGCTCAGGCATACTTCCCTAACTTGCCTCTGTGATTTCCCCAAATTCCTTTGGTCTACTCTCATCATACCCTACTTGCTGGCTCCCCACATCATCAGCCTAAGATTTATTATTGTCATTTGGCTGCAGACACACTTCACATTCCTATTCCTACATTCTCTCTTAACTTCCAGTCTAGCATCTCTAACTGCCTATTGGACATCTGGCACTGGATATCCTATAGATATTTTAAACTGAACATGTTCGAAATTGAAATCATCTTCCCACCCCTGTCCCCAAACTTTTCCCTTTTCCTAACTTTCTTTTTACTCTCAAGGACATCTTCCAAGTCACCCGACTCACAACCTAGGAATCTTCTTGAGTCCTCCCTCATTCTTACCCCCATATCTAATCAGTTGCCAAACTTTGTCAATTTGTAGCCTGTCTCCTATATACCTCCTTCTCTCTTCTCTGTCTTAGCACATAGTAAATACCTCCTAAATGCTCTTTAGTCATTCATTTCTCCACTCATTTACTCATACATATGGACATACATACATATATACGTACATAAACACATAGGTGCTCAATGGCATTCTACAGCCCTGTCACTGTCACCACCCTGGGAAAGACCCTTATCATCTCGCATTTGGATGATTACAACAGCCTGCTGGTTGGTCTCCATTTTTTAAATCTCTCCCCACTCTAGTCGGTCTTCCATTCTGCTGTCAAACTGAATTGATGATGTCATCCCCTGATTCAGTAAACTCCAGTGGTTCCCTATTGCCTTCAAGATCAAACATAAAACCCTCTGTTTCACTTTTAAATTCCTTTGTAACATGACCCTTTCCTACCTTTCCAGTTTTCTTTTCCTTGCTCCACCTTCCCCCTCTCCCACCCATATATTTGAAATACAATGACTTTAGCCTCCTTGCTGCTGTTCCTTAAACAAGACACTCTGTGTCCACTCTTTAGGCTTTTTTACTGGCTGTCCTCCATGTCCAAAATACTCTCCTTCCTCATTTCTATCTCTTGGTACCTGGCTTTTAGCAAGCTTCAGTTCACAATTGTACCTTCTGCAAGAAGCCTTTGCTTCTTAATCTTAATGCCTTCCCTCTGAGATTGCTGCCAACTTATCGTTTTTATATCATGTTTGTACTGAGTGGTTTGCATGTTGTTTTCCCCCACCCCCACCATTAGACTGTGAACTTCTTGAGAGCAGGGATTCTTTTTTGCCTTTTTAAAATTTCCCTAGCACTTAATAAATGTCTAGTTGGCTGCCTTTTTGATCCTGGGAACAATAGGGAACCACTAGAGTTTATTGAATATGGGGATGGCATGGTTAGACCTATGCTTTAGGAAGAGCACTGACAGCTGGATGGAGGAGAGGCTAGAATAGGGAGAGAGGCTTGAGGTATGGTGACCAAGCAGCAGGCTATGGCAGGGGTCCAGACATGAGGTGATGAGGATCTGCACCAGGGTGTTGGCAGTGTCAGAGAGGAAAGAAGGAGGCATGTGGGAGAGATGTTGGGAAGACAGAAACAACAGTTCCTAGCAACTGATTGGATATAGGGTGGGGGTGGGGCAATAAAGTGGGGTGCTGGGGATGACACCTAGGTTGTGAGCCTGGGAGTCAGGAGATATGGTTTATCTTTTGGATTCTGACATTTACCAGCTATGTGCCCTTGGGCTGGTCACCCTCCTTCTCTCAGCCTTAGTTTCATCATTTTTAAAATGAAGGGCTACACTAGATGAACCCTAAAATCCCTACCGGCTCTAACATTTTATTAGTCTGTGATGAGGGAGTAAAGGGAGTGAGGCATGGTCTGAAGCCTGTGGCGTTACACAATGGGAAGCCTTCCACAGTCCCTCCTAACTGGACTGTACTGCTTCCTCACCTCTGCCTTCACAGACTCTGCTCAAGTACTAGCTTCTACATGAAGCAAATAAAAAAACACCCGACAGAAAAAAATACAAACTTGCTAAAACAGATAAACTAGGTGCTGATTATACTCATCACAAATGTATTCTTCACCTTACAAAAAAAGATCCCTTTCAGGGTTTCTTCTTAAATATTGGTCTTTAGGTTATTCTAAAAAGCTGATGAGAAGAAGGCAGATTAAACCTTAGAAAACAAAGGCAAGAAGCTCTCCAAGAAGCCACCGGGGGAAAAAAGTATCTCAAAACAAGAGTTAATGGTGAACTTAAAACCACTTGATAAGGATTGGTACCCATCTTTTCAAGAGCATAGAAATTTCGTAAAATAGAGGTATACCAGGGTACCTATTAAATATGAAGCTTGACAACATGAGAGAGTCTGGAAGAAGAAAACTATGAGAAGGCCCATACAATAGGAGATAATTGCTCCACATATAATAGAGCCACAGAAGAGGTGTCTGCTGTCAGCACATGCCTGAGATAACATGGAAGAGGAATCAGATTTGCTCTGCTTGGTCTCAGAGGGGGCTGAAATAAGAGCAACAGGTGGGTTTTCAGAGAAGCCAATTTTGTCTCAACTTAAAGAGAAACTCTCTGACAATTAAGAGGTGTAGATAAACAACTGCCTTCCCAAGCATTGAGTTTTTGATTTAACTGGGTTTCTTCAAATAGAAGCTGATTGACCACTTGCTTGCTGGGGAAATTGTAGGCTGGCAGCCTGGTTGAAGGGCCACATGGCTCCAGAAAGCCTGCCAACCTACTTTACTCCACCTTTCCTCAACAGGGGTGGTTCATCTGTAAAACAAGATGGTATTATCTATCCGCCCTACCTACAATTTATTTTTTGTTCTCCCTGGCATGGAAAGTCCTTCTCCAATAAGTCCCATTTTACCTCTTTGACTTTTTGACTTTTTCAGTCAATATTTCTATAGCATTCATTCTCCCTTCTGGTCCAGCCAGACCAATTCTCTCTCTGTCTCTCTCTCTCTGTCTCTCTCTCTCTGTGTCTCTCTGTGTCTGTGTGTCTCTGTGTCTTTTTGTCTCTGTCTCTGTCTCTCTCTCTCTCTCTCTCTCATTTACCATGTACGTTTCTATCCAAATTTTTACCCTTGCTCAGACTATTGCCTAGAAAGCCTTCCTGCTCTCTCTCCACTTCTCCAAATCCTACCTGTCATTCTGAAACCAATTCAAGTGTCACTACTCCCAAGATGCCTTGCCTTACTTCTCTGTGACAAGGCAATCATAGCATTAAGGAGCATAGATAGATTTAGAGGTCATTTAGTCCAACTTCCTCATTTTACAAATGAGAAACCTGAGCTCAGAGAGGTTGAGTAATTTGTTCAGGGTCATACAGGTAGTTTATGGTCGAAATGCAATTCAAACTCAAATCCTGTGCCTACAAATTTAGCCTTCTCCATATTGTACCACAGCCAAAAGGAATCACCCAGTTCCTAGGAGTCTAGTTTTTCTAATCTGTAAAATAGGGATTAAGTCTTATATAAATGGCAGCTACTATTATTGACTCGCCTAAAGCCATACACATTGTAAGCCATGGAAGTGTGATTTTAAGCCAGATATCCTGATTACAAATAAAGTGGCCTTTCTACTACCAGGGTTGGGGAACCTGCTGCACTTGGCCTTATTTCTAACCTTTATGATGTTTGTAGCCCTCATGAACTAGACTATGCATTTTAGCACCGAACTGTGTCCTGTTTCGCATTATTCTCTGACTTTTCGTGTGTGCTAATCTTATTTCCTTAACTAGCTGGAAAGCGCCTTGAAGATAGGCATGGCAGCTTTTATTTTAGGACGCGATGTAGCATAGTGGAAAGATCACTAGTCTTGGAATCAGATCAGAGTTTGAGACCCAGCTCTCACACTTAATAGCTGTTTGACTGTGGGAAAGATGCTTCTGAGTCTCAGTTTTCACCTCTGTAAAATGGTGATAATAATATATGCTCTATCTATTTCACAAGGTTGTTGTGAGGAGATTGCTATATAAACTTTAAAGCCCCATATAAATGTTTATAATTATTATCATTAATGAAAAGGAATGACTGGTGCCCCTCAACCTCAGAGCCTTGCCTCTGAATGCACCCTCTTTCTTTCATCTTCCCACAGAAGGCAGTTGATAAGAAGCCAATGCCATTGTTTTTCTAATTCTTGCATGATCTATGAGAGTTAATTTGATATTAATGACTTTGACTGAGGTGTGGAAACTTCTCATGATCAATACCAATGTTCTGCAACCTTAACTTTGTCTTCTCAAGCTGATTTGTCAAAATGTGAAGTCAGCATAATGAAGAATACCGATTTAATCTTTTTTTAATTAACTAAAATTATTAATTACAAGGCTCCATTTTATATAAGAGGGTCCTTGACTAAGAGGAAACTGCGTGTAGTGTGAGAGTCTCCAGACTACTCTTGGTTCTGACCCTAACTAGCTGTGTAACCTTGGGCAAACTACTTTACCACCTTGATGGACCTCTCATCTGTAAAACAGGGATAGTAATAGCTGCCCTACACATGTAAGAGAGATGATAACGTTCAAGAGCTGGAGCGTAAGACCACAGATTTACAGGCAGAAGTAGCTTTAGATGTTATTTAATCCAAATCTCTAATTTTTTAGATGAGCAAATTGAGGCCCAGTGAAAGTAAATTATTACCCAACATCATAAAGAGCCAGGCCTTGAACTTGGGTTCTGTGACTACAAAGTCAACGTGTTGTTCACCGTACCATTTCTTATGTGGTTATACTATATGATCCTGTAGACTTTATCGGACTGCAAACTCAGTGTGTGTGAAGCTATTGCGATTTTATGCCGCGTGGTTCGGGAGGGCATGAGTACTAAAAATTGCAAGAGAGGTAGATTTTGGCTTAACATAGTGAAAAACTTCCCAACAATTAGAACTTTCTGAAAGTGGAATGGGATGTCTTAGGTGGTAGTGGACTCCCTGTCACTAGACGTCTTCAAGCAAGAAGATGTGGGCAACTATCTCAAATTGGCTGCTAGAGGTTCTGTTGGAAATTCTGTTTGGAAATCAGCAATTTCTACAAATCAGGGATTGGTTTACTGGTTTTCTGATTGTCTGGACTTAAGAAAGTTGATGTAAAAATGTTAATAATGAAGATTAAACTTAAAAGTATGTCCTGCTACCTTTTTTATTTTTATTTTTTTGAGAACTGATTGTTAAACATTAACCAGCACACCTGTGAGGCTTCAGGCAGAGACTGGATGATAACTTTTCAGGAATGTTGTAGACAGGATCTTGGTCAGATTTAAACTACATGATGTCTAAGCACCCTTCCACCTCAGCTCATGAATTTATAAAAGTACTATATTAGCATAAAGTATTACAGCTATTAAAGGCAGTAGGAGTAGCAGATAGGATGCTCAACTTGGAACCACAAAGACCTAGATTTGCCTTAGATAAGACATTTAACTTCTATCTACTTGGGGGACTCTCTACGATCTGAGGAGGCCAACAAAGGACTTACACAGAATTTCCTATTCTGAAGCAAACAGGTGGTACAGTGGTTAGAGCACTATACTAGTGACAAACTCAAATAGAAATGGGGACCATGAAATGGTACATAAAGTCCCCTGTGGGCTGCATATTGACTTGGAAAACTACATATTAATATTATCCGCGTTTAATTGTATTTATTTTGTTGAATATTTCCCAATTACATTTTAATCTGATTCAGGCCACACCTCAAAGTTTTCCAGGTCATATATGCCTGGCTGTTGGCCAGGCTTGTTTGACATCTTTGGATCACTGGACCAGCACTGAGGAAGACCTGAGTTGAAATTCATCTTCAGATACTTACTAGTTGTGTGGTTCTGGCCAAGTCACTTAATCACTGTCTGCCTCAGTTTCCTTATCTGTAAAATGGAGATGTTAATAGCACCTACCTCTCAGAGTTGTTGGGAAAGATCAAATGAGATGGTCGTGAAACGCTTTGCAAACTATAATCTCTATATGAGTTCTATTTATGATGATGATGATAATGAAAGTATAGATTCTTCCATATTTCTTCCTTTTGTCAACATCAGTTGAAGGTCAAGGTATTAAGTACAGATATTATCTCTAACTCTAAAGTTTTAAAAGGTGTTAAATTACAGTTATTATCTCTAACTCTAATGTTTTAAAAGGAACAGAACTGGAAAGCTTTACAACTCTCTAAGATCTTCAAATGAAGATTATTTTGTTTGCTTTTCAAATAAATTTCTATAAAGTCAGGTGTTTTGCTTACACCAAGGAAGAAGCAACTCTACCTGTCATGGTTTCAGAAATCCAGGAAAAATCAGCTTGTGTTTTTATTATTCTTGTCTTGGATTATGCAGAAAATGACTAAGTATGTGACTCTGGGTAAATCTCTGAACCTCTGGGCCTCAGTTTTCTTATCTGTAAAATATGGACAGGACTGTGGTGGAGAATCTGTTCTGCGAACCTTAAAATGTTTTTATCAGATGGATTGCTGTTATTATTATATGGCTTCCCATTGTACTCAGAGTAGTAGCATGTAACTGACCCAATTTTAAAGTGTTGACAGTTTCACCAGGTTTCACTCACCAACCTTGATTCTCCCACGATCTCTGTGTCCTGTTTATTTGTCAGCCCAGCCCAAAGGTAGAGAACACAAAATCCTTTTTCAACCCTCCTTCATCCTATCTGGGAATCTTGCGAATCACTCAGCCAGAATAATGCCTTATCTAATTCAATTAGACTCAATGCAATTCAACGAAGATTTAGTAAAGGGCTCAGAGACAGGCAGCCTGGTATGATGGAAAGGATTCTGCAGCTTGAGCGAGAGAACATGGGTTCAAATCCCAGCTCTGTCACCAGAAGCAGATGCTAAGCTACTCAGCCTCAGTTTCCACATTTGTAAAATGAGGTCGGAGATGGGGGGGGCAGGAAGAGGTTGGACTGGATCATCTCAAAAGAAGTTCCTTTCACCCTGTGATCCTCTATTAAGGCCTTTTGCTAAGAGCAAACGTGCCTAGAGGTAAGTTTCCCTAAGTATTCCCATGGAAGAGTTGACCAAAGTCCCCTCCTCCTTTCCCACATTCGGGATTAGCTTAACGTGAGGCCAACTAGGTGACTACAGGTACTAGGGTGGCTAGAGAGTCCTCGGGAAGGGGCCTCCCTGACTTTACAACATAACTGCCTGACTTCACTGCAAGGACTCTCCTCTCCACACTAAGAGAGTCATGCCTGTTGGTTACAGCTGCCTCTGCTTTTTTTTTTTTTAAATGCAAAGGCCTTTGGGAAGGAGAACGCATTTCAGTAAAAACAACTTTGGGTGATGGAATTTATCCTGCCCCTTTCCTTTCATGTAGGTGGGTCCTAGATCAGAATGTAAGAGACCTGGAAACCTAGAAGAGAGAGAGCAGGTATTGGAAGAGGAGTAAGTAAAGGATGCAGAGAGGGGAGGCTGAGGGCACCAATGACAGACCACCAAGTCACAGTTTTGCTAAGGGCCAGATTTGGCACATGATAAAATACCAGGGTTGAAAGGAACTGAGGGAGATCATGTTATCCAAGCCCCTGTTGCCAAGAGGTGAACGGTGCCCTGTATCTTTCCATGACAGAGCGTGTCTCCAAAATCTTAGTGCAGTTTTAAGCTGTTAAAGCTTGATTCTGCACTAAGACTTTTGGGACACTCAGTAGAATAGTTATAGTTTATAGTCATAGATGCTTTACAGTTTTACAAAATGCTTTCCTCAAAACAACAACCCCGTGAGAGACAAAACACGAGGCAATGTAATACAGTATATAGCAGGTAAGACTTAAAAGTAGAAAGATCTGGGTTTGAATCTCACCAAGGACAAATAGTAGTTGTAACACCTTGCAAGGCATGGAACCTCTGAACCTAAGTTTTCTCCTCTGTGAAATCAGGCTAATGTTAACACCCAGCTCACCTGATTGTTAAGAGACGCAAAGAAGCATAAATGTGTAAAGGCCTTTGCCACCCTTCATATCTATATAAATATCAGCTATTATAATACAAGTATCATCACCATTTTATGATGTTGACATTGATCAAGATAAAGGGACTTGACCATGGTCCTATAGCTGGTAAGTGGCAGAACTTGGACTCTTGTCCTGCTCCATCATCCTGCCTCCCGTAGGACAGCTTCTCTCATATTTCCAAGGCTGGATGCCTTGAAAAAGGCATTAATTGAACCTTGGAGGTTGGATGGAGGTACCCATGAGAATAGGCAGTGGAGTCTAGAAGAAGGGGTCCCAGCCATTAGTCCCAGATATTGGGCTGTACATTCATTGCTAGTAATCGTGGAAATTTGTCTCTGAAGAGTATAATATAGCAGAAAGCATTTAACCAGGAGTCAACAGACTTTGCTTATGATCTTGACTATGTCTGTGACTCTTTGCATCACCTTCAGCACATCTCTTGATCTTTCTGAGCCTCATCTTTAAATACGGGAATAATTCCTGCCCTACTTATATCCCTGAGTTGTTCATTTGTTTGTTTTAGGGTGTGTGTGTGGGGGCAGATGTGTGATTTAAATAGGATAGAGAATTCCTCCACCAATGTGGATGGTCTAGATAAGGCAATAAGCATTTATTACAATGTTCCAGGTACGATACTAAGTTCTGGCCATACACAAAGAAGTACAATCCCTTCCTTCAAGGATCTTGCATTTTAACGGGGGAAGACAACATACAATAGGGAGCTTAAAAGGGAGGTGGGTGGGGGACAAAGGACGCATGCAGGGGCACACAGTGAAAGTCTAGAAAATCATAAACAGAGCCTGGGAATAAATGGGGACCAGCTTAAATGTCTGTCTGAAATGGAGACCCTGCAATTGACTCACCAATGGGAGAAGGGGTGTTCCAGGGTAAAGTGGCTCTAGGCAGTAAAGGAAGTTGCGGAGTGAGATGGCAGCTGAGGCATGCTAGCCAAGTCTGGAAGGCCAGGAGTAAAGCAGGGAGGAGAATGAGATGGGTACCTGCTCTCCAACTTAGAGTCTTAGAGAGTTATCCGAGGGCACCGAAAGGTCGAATGACTTGCCCAGGATTACAGAGTCACTATGTGTCAGAGGCAGACCTTGACTTTCTGACTCTCATACAGTCTCTCTATCTCCTACAGGAAGATGCCTCTCCTAGATTAGTGTGAGAATAAAATTCTGATTGAAAGGAAATCACTTTGTAATAGGTAAAAGTGCTATACAAATAAAAAGCATTGTTATTTTAAAAATTTAATAAAACTACTATTTTAAAATTATTGTTATTATTATTTATTGTATTTTCTTTTGGTCTGAATCTGTGATTTCATCTGTGTGGGGAAACCCCCTTTATCCATATAACTGGACATTTATAATTTATTATCTTAAGGAGTTGCCCAGGTCATTGAAAGGTCAAGTGACTTGCCTATAGTCTGTCAAGAATTGAACCCAGGTCTTTCTGACTCCAAGGCCAGCCTCGAATTGACTAGGTTCTGCTACCTCTATGATCCCTGAGCTGTATTGCATTCACCTCCCGGGGCAAAGGATGGAAGCACATTCCACTCTCCATTTGTTTCTCTCTCAAAAGTCTGTCAACAAAGAACTGAAACTTGAATGGGCTGCACCACTCCTAAGTGGTCTAGACTCTAAGATGAGTCATCCCATGAGGCACTCTGAATAGTTTGACGTTCCAGAAAACAGTGAATGGGTTCTGTATGGACCAATTAGGAAGGGGTTTAGAGATGTGTGTGTGTGTGTGTGTGTGTGTGTCCATCTGTCTTCCAGCCCATGTATATTATGAGTGGAAAAAAATTAAAAGAAAAACCAATTGCAACTGCAAATGACAAATGCAAAAAGGATTACATTTAATTAGCACCAAGCAAGAAGTTTGAAGCAGGGATTTACAAGTATTTATTTTTGGGGAGCTCTGGCATGCTGCTTCATGTTTGCTTCCCAGCCTGTAACAATTAATGATAGTTAATATGTGATTTGTTCGTTCCGGAGAAATCTCGGTACAATGTACAATTACTACTGACAGTCTAATACTTAATGTTGAGAATCCAATAGAGCTGATGGAGTTGGGGCCACAGCTGGAGAATTAGGCTATGTCTTTTGGCATTCACTGTTATAATTATAGTAGCCCAAGAAATGCTATGGCATTATTTGCATATGAAAAGCTGGTACAGTGGAAACAAGATATTTTCCCCCTAATATATCTTTCTCTGTTTACCACTCCCCTTCTTTCTTTAAAATATGGAGACCAGATATTCCCTCTGGTATCCAGGGCGTCACTACCTTTGAAGAGTTTCCTGAAGACACAAATTAAATTGTAGTTTAAGATTTAGAGACACAAGGGATGTTTAACTCCTTTTTTCCCAGACGAGGAACCTGAGGCCCAGGAAACTTGGGATTTGCCCAATAATATACCGGTAGAAAGGGGCAGAGTCAGAATTTGAACCCAGGTTCTCTGACTCTAAAGCTGGCCCTCTCCATTGCTCACCTAGCTCATAAATGCAGATATTAGAAAATAAATTGCTAATAACACTTCCCTTGGACAGATGGATGTGAAACTCTAGATGCTGCATGTGCTGTGATATCTAGCACAGAGAAGACACTCAGAAAATTCTTGTTGAAGATATTTCAGACGTGAAGTATGGTGTGACCATAAGGTAATGAGAATGAATTTGTGAAACACACTGGCACATATCCATTGACATGAGTATGGAGACTTTAAAAATAACCCCTTTGAGAACAAAGTTGGGTGATGTAGTGGTGTAGAATGATGGAGTTGGAGTCAAGAGACCTGAGCTCAAATCCTGCCTGAGACACTGGCTTTATGTCCTCGAGTAAGTCATTTAACCTCTGTATACTTCAGTTTGTCCATCTGTAAAATGGGGTTGGTAAGAGCATCTGCCTCACAAGTTTGTTGTGAAGATCACATGAGAAAATATTTGTAAGGCATTTAGACTGGCACGTTGTTGTTCAATGGTGTCTGATTCTTCATGTCCCAATGTACTACACTGTCCATGGGATTTTCTTGGCAGAGATACTGGAATGGTTTGTTTTTTCCTTCTCCACTAGATTAAGGCAAACAGAGATTAAGTGAGTTGCCCAGGGTCACACAACTAGTAAGAGTCTGAGGGTAGATTTGAACTCAAGTCTTTCTGGCTCCAGGTCCGGTGCTCTATCCAGTGAGCCACCTCTAGACTGCCGTATAGTAGACATTTAATAAATGTTAGTTCCTATTCCCTTCTCCTTTCCCCTACTTAATTCTTCTATGACTTTGGTCAGCTCTTGGGGTCTCAGTTTCCTCATTTGTGAAGTTATGGAGTTGGCCTAGATGATCTCTGCAGTCCCCTTCCAGGTCTATATTCCATTATCTTATAATTGCCTTGAACAGCTAAAAAACTGCCTCTGAAGGTGCTTCCAAAACAAAGAGTCTCCCAAATAGTCTCTCTTTGATATCCACATCAAATTAGTTGCCTGTTGATTCTCTCTCCACAAGACTTCTTTCCTGTGCCTTCTTCTTTCCACTCATACAGCTGTCAATCCAGTCCAGACCTTCAACATCATTTGCCCGGACTGTTGTAAAAGCCTCCTAGTTGGGTATCCGGTCTCTCCTTCCACCAGTCTTTCACACCATCCATAAGATCTTGTAGGCCAGGCTTTATATAGCCAAATAGAAAAAACAAGGGACTTTCACCGATAAACAGCCCTCTGAATTTAGAGTATTACACAAGGTGGTAGGCCGTCCTCTCCAAAAAAAAAGGAAAATACTCAAGATGGATAAAGTCAAGCAACTTCCTCTCCAGTGAGCCCCACCGCTAACTGTAATAATCATCCATACTTATTAAATTATCCTGGCACCAAGGTCCGTCTACAATGGGAATTACATTCAGGATTGACAGAGGGTCGATCTACTTCCCTTGACTTACCTAGTCCACACACCAGACAAGGGCCTGGTTTGTTCCTCTCTATCTGTTGTGTCAAACCATTGATATAGAAACATAGAAACAGGGGCCATTAAACCAAACATATCATAAGGATCTCTGCAGACCACATATTGACTCAGAAAACCACACATTGATATTATTTATATTTTATTGTATTATTTATTTTGTTAAATATTTCCCAGTTACATTTAAATTGTTTTGGCAGTACTGGAGAGTGTTGTGGGCCATGTGTGGGCTGGCAGTATTTTGATGCCACTGCTCTACATCATTGTTTTGTTCTTACTGCCCCTCAGTTCTATGATCAGCTTGAATATAGTCCAGAAATTCCTCTACTTGTTCAAATAACTTCGTATGGTCTGAGATTTCCTCTGTTGAATTCAAGAGGCTTGGTCCAGACTCTCTTCTGTTGCTCTTCCATTGTCTCTCCAATGCCACCAGATTACATCCTTACCATTACCATCTTTGCCCAGTAGGTCCTCTCTATCTTACAACTGCCATTGTGGTTCCCTAGAGTGGTGCACTCCAAAACTTTTGATCATATATCCCTATCATTTATATTAAAAAAATTATTGTGCATCCCAATATATGTATGTTTACTTATTTGTAAATTATATACATATAGTACCATATCAATTAAACATGTAACATAAATTATACAAAAAATGAAAACTTAAAAAGAATGCAACAAAGATGAAATATTTAGTCCTAGAGTGAATATGGAGACTCTGGAGTAGGGGAGTGGAATGATCAGATCTATTTTGGCAGTTGTGTGGAAGAAAAACTGGAGAGGGGAGAGATGGGAAGTGGGGACGCCAATTCGGAGGCTATTGTAGGAGTCCAGAGGAGAGTTACTGAAGGTCTGAATTAGGACAATGGCTGTTTGATTAGAGAAAAGGGGACAGATATGAGAGAGGTTGTGGAGATGGAAATGACAAAATCTGGCAACCAATTGAATAGGTAGAGAGAAAAAGTGTGAAGAGTCAAGGACAAAACTGAGATCTTGAGCCAGGGTGACTGGAAGGGTGGTAGTACCCTACACTGAAATAAGAAAGTTCAGAAGAAGAGGCAATTTGAGAAGAAATAGAATGTAATGAGATTTGAGTTGCACATTGCAATTCATTCGCTACCTCGGACTGCTGAAGCCACAAAGTGACTTGAGAGAGAAAGGAATGGGAAATTTTGCCTGCATAGCTATTGAAGATGCTTATATGTAATCATCTGAAAGGTCAAAGCCCTGTACCCTGAGAGATCAGTAGTAGGAAGGGTTATGGTAGAGGCAGGGGTGGTGTTGAGCCATACTGAATGAAGAGGGTACTGTAGTTGGGTGGAATACAAGTCCACTTTTGGCTATGGCTAAGAGGGTTGGATGTAGCCCATTTCCCCTCCCTCCCACAGTTGGATGATCCCACACCTTTTGGGGTCATGCCACAAGCCCCCTTGGAGTCATGTCATAGCCCTCTGGGGATACATGGTCCTCACTTTGGCCAATGTCCTAGAGAACAGGGGTCATTATAGCACCTGGTTCTCTGATGAAGTCATGCATAGACTTCCCTTTAACTCCTGTGTTCAGATTCTGAGGTCTGGCCCTTTGTTACCTATTTGTCTCTGCTCTTCTTATTAAAGGCTAAAGTAAAGGCTGTTCCCTAGTGTTTAATATAATATCAAGAAAACTAGAGGAAAGCCATTGGATAGATCACCTGGAAGAACTTATGGAAGGCCATGAACTTGGCAAGTGCAAGGATAAGAGGGTATGGTTGGATTTCATTCTGCAGAGATTTAGGGAGTGCCCACATCAGTGAGGTCACAGATCCACCAAGTCCTGATTCATCCACATATAACATACTAGGCTTTGCCCTCCTCACCATGCTGCCTATACAGTAGGGCTTTAAATGGGTCCTTTATAAATAAGTCAAGTACAAATGCAATCTGGTGTTGCCATCCTCAGTCCTCTGTCACGTGCATCTGCAGAGGCAGTCTCTTATTAGTCCCCAGTCACCTACAAAATTGTTCAGACTCCTTGACCTGGCATTCAAGGCCCCCACAGCTTGGCTTAAACCTACCTTTCCACAATACTCTCCCTGAAATAATTTACACTTGCCAAGTTGGACGGCTCATAGTTTCCTGGATATGTCCAAGATCCAGGAAAACCCCACAAAGAAAGGAAATGGTGGACAAGATGAAACTTATACACATACAGAAGTGCTCTTCTACTTTGGAAAGACCCTTCTTTTTCACTACCCGAACTTCCTTGCTGCCAAATCCCTTCCCCACTTGTCTTTCATTTCACAACCAGAGACAAAGCTAAAAATGCTTATACACACTTCCCAATTTTGCTTATAACTATATTCCATCACCAATACTGACCAAACCCACGCATGGCCTCACATTGCCTCAACTCCTGGCCCAGGTTGAGCTGGTGGCTGAGCCTACATCTTAGTTATTATTTTAATAGATTCCAGCTGTCCAGCTAACCAAAAGTCAGTGAGGCCCTGGAATGCAGAGTAATTACACTACGAGAAACTCCGGAAAAATTTTTCCCAATCCTTATGCCTCGGCCGAGACCCACCCAGTGGCCCCACAGGCCAGGTCTGCACGAGAATTCCCGCAAATAGTAAGTAATAGCCATCCTTCACACTTGCATTCCATTTCATATTTTCCAAAGTGCTTTCATAGCTATTAGTTCATCTATTTCTCACAACACCCCAGTGAGATAGGCAGGGGAGAGATTACTGTCCCCACTTTCATAGATGAAGAAACTAAAGCCAGGAGAGGTTAAATGTTTGGGCCAAGGTCACTTGGCTAGTTAGTGGTAGAGCCAGAAAGCCTAGAACTCCTTATTCCCATGGAACAGCTCTTTCCATTTTTTAATAGATAGTTTTATGTTAGCACTTAATAGCAACTCACATGTCTATGTACAATCAAAGCCAACAAGCATCTCTATGTTGATGATTTTCAAATCTGCATACTTTGCCCCAGCCTCTCTGCTGACCTCCAGTCTCACATTTCCAACTGCCTTTCAAACATTTCAAACTGGATGACCAATAGACCTCATTGTCAACATACCCAAAACTGAATTCATTATCTCTCCCCTTAAACCCTCCCAATCTCCTACCTTCTCCTCAGGCTCACAAGCTAGAAACTAAGAGGAGTTCCTCATGATCTTTCCCCCTCCTCCCCTCAATCTGTCATCAAGGCTTATCCGTTTCATCTTTGCAATATCTCTTGAATATATTTCCTTCTCTCTGATCTACCATCATTCTGGCTCAGGTTCCCATCATCTCATGCCTAGACTATTGCTGTAGCCTGCTGGTGGGTCTGCCTGCCTCAAGTCCCTTCCCAATTTATCCTCCATTCAGTCACCAAAGTGGTTTTCCTAAAGTGAAGGTCTGAACGTGTCACTCCTCTATTCAATAAAGTCCATCGGCTCCCTATTATCTATAGGATCAAATACTCTCTGTTTAGCATTCAAAACCCTTCATAACCTAGCCCCCTCCTACAATTCCAGTGTTCTTATACCTTATTCCCTGATATGTACTCTTTGATGCAGTGGCACTGGCCTCCTGGCTGTTCTATGAACGAGATGCTCCATCTCTTGGCTCCGGACATTTTCTCTGATTGGTTCCTATGTCTGGAATTCTCTCCCTCCTCTGCTCTAACTACTGACCTCCTTGGCTTCCTTTAAGTCTCAAACAAAATCCTTTCTTTTACTGTAAGCCTTTCCCAATTCCTCTTAATTCTAGTGCCTTCCTTCTATTAATTATTTCTTGTGTATATTCTCTGTATATGTATGTATGTGTATTCCTGTAAATATTTCACACACATACATGTATATATGTTCCTATAAATATTTTCTGTACACATATTCCTATTTATTCTGTATGTAGATTATTTGTTTATATTTGTTTGCTTGTTGCCTTCTGCATTAAATTACAAACTTCTTGAGGTCAAGTACTATCTTTTGCCTCTTTTGCATCCTCAGTGCTTAGCAGAGTGCCTGATATATAGTTGGTACTTAATAAATGTTTATTGACAAAGGGCTATAAAACCTGTACATACCCTTTGACCCAGCAGTACCACTTCTAGGGCTGTATCCGAAAGAGATCATACAAATGGTAAAAGGACCCACATGGACAAAAATATTTATAGCAATTCTTTTCATTGGTGGCCAAGAATTAGAAATTGAGGGTATGCTCATCAATTGGGGAATGGTTGAACAAGCTGTGGAATGTGAATGTAATGGAATACTATTGTGCTATAAGAAATGATGAGCAGGCAGACTTCAGAAAAACCTGGAAAGATGTATATGAACTGATGCTGAGTGAGGGGGACTAGAACCAGGAGAACATCGTACACAGTTACAGCCACTGTGTGTGATGACTGACTTTGATAGACCTGGCTCTTCTCAGCAATGCAAGGTTCTAATACAACTCCAAAAGACTCATGATGGAAAATGCTATCCACATCCAGAGAAAGAATTATGGAGTCTGAATGCAGAACAAAGCATACTATTTGCTCTCTCTCTCTTTTTGTTTTGTTTTTTCTTTCTCATAGTTCATTCCATTGGTTGTAATTCTTCTTTGCAACATGACTAATGTGAAAGTACGTTCAATGTGAATGTGTATGTAGAGCCTATGTTGGATTGCATGACATCTTGGGGAGGGGGGAGAGGGGAGGGAACAGAGGGGGAGAAAATTTGGAACACAAAAGCTTGTGCAACTGAATGTTGTAAACTAAAAATAAACAAATAAATTTTTAAAAGTTGATTGATTGACTAATAATATCTCTCATGCTTCGTAGTTTATTTTCCTCTTGATGATCCAATGAGGCAATATGCTATAGTGGAAAAAGCATTGGATTTGGTGCAGAAAACCTGCATTTGAATCCTGGCTTTTCTACTTCCTGTCTGTGCAATCCCAGGCAAGACACTTTACCTCACTTGTAAGTGAAGGGGTTGGATTGGAAGATTGATCTCTGAGGTTCCTTCCAGCACTACTAAATCCTTTGATCTTTGGGAGAGAAAGAGTGATTATCATAAAAAAAAATCTTGTCTCTTAATTCTATGAGAAAAAACCATTTTTATTTCCCTGAGAATGATTGGTGTCAGAAGTCGAATTCTGGAGACTCCCCAAATGCTCTTTGCTCGGTGTAGTTCTTTAAGGCCAGCCCTGTTAATAGACTAGGGAGGAATTAGTTATATTGAGCACTAGCTGTGCTAGATTCTTGGAGAGAAACAAAAGAAATGCTACATAAAACGAGATTTCAGCCTTCAGGGAACTTACGATATAGTTGTAGAGACGATTCAATTCAACAAGCACTCATTAAAAGGGCCTATTACACGTGAGGTACTACACTAGGTGCTGGAGATGCAAAGACAAAATGATAAATCCGTTCCTGTCCTCAAATAAGTGACATTCTACTGGAAATAAGATGGACATATTGAAACAACCACTCAATCAGTAGGCATCATTGTCTGCTATATTACCAGGCACTAGTTGTTGTTTTCCGATCATTTTTTGGTTGTGTCTGACTCTTTGTGACCCCGTCTGGGGTTTTCCTGGCAAAGACACTAGAGTGGTTTGCCATTTCCTTCTCCAGCTCGTATTACAGATGAAGAAATTGAGGCAAACAGGGTTAAGCGACTTGCCCAGCATCACACAGATAGTGAGTGTCTGAGGCCAGTGTTGAACTCAGGAAGATTCTAGGCCTGGTACTCTATCCACTGCACCACCTAGATGCCCCTACCAGGCTCTAGACCAAGGATAAAATGAGGAAATATTTACAAAGTGCTTAGCACAGTTTCTGGCACATAGTAGGTGCTTAATAAATGCTTAACAGAAGAGAATCAAGTGCTAGATTGTGTGGGACTGATGAGTATCATAAGATTTCCAAAAAAGAAAGAGATCCCCCCTTTTCTGAGGGAGAGCAATGGAAGAGTCCATCAAAGCTTACTGGAGGAAGATTAGTAGGATTTATACTGCTTCTCACCTTTTCCCTCTAGCCAGTCTTTTATGTATCTTGGCCGTGTTCCACTCCCCACCTGCTATTCTGGAATCTCCCTGCCACCATGAGTGCTACTCCGTCAGGAATCTGAGAATATACAAACATGGGAATCTCCCTTAGTTCAGATCCCCAAAATTCTTCTACTCCAGGTTCCAGGGGCAGTTTGGAGGGACTAACTGTCCCACCTTGGGTAAGTCACTTTCTTTCTCTGTCAAGTCAGACTGTTTGTCTAGATGTCTCCTTCCTGTTCTAAGTCCTATGATGTGTCATCCTATGGTCTTAAGTCATAGTCTCCAAATCAAGTCACCATGGTTTGGGTGAGATAGGAGGATCCTTAGGTTCACATCACATTTACAGTTATCCCTGGCACATCACAGAGATTATAAGCACAGTGTCTCCACAATCTGGAAAATCCATGTAAAATTTTTTGGCCCTCCCTTCATATCAGAGAAGTCTGAATTATTATGGTATTAAAAGATAAAGTATGCTGATATTATACAATACTATACGTATGTTTTATGCATTTCTGAGTTTCTAAACTTCTTCTGTGTTATCTGCTGGCCTTCTCATGTCATCTTTGGTTTCCACAAAACTCCCCCCAAATTCCCACTTAATTTCTTGTGCCGACCTGTGATATATTGAAACCAAGATGGGGAAAGTCACGATGTAGAAGGGACAACTGATTTTAGGACAAGGCTTTCCCTGACCCATCCCCTAGATGGGACACTTCCTGAAATTAGGGACAGTCTTCTCTTTCCCTCTTATTTCCCCAGAAGACCTACCATAGTGTAGGGTTTGGCACATTAGAGCTTCCCAGGAAACACTTTTTCACTTACTGGCTTTCCATCTTCTCTTCTATGGCTCCCCATACCTGTAACCCTCCTGTCCCCGTACTGGAGTTACTTCTAGATGCCAGAGGTTGCAAAGTGGACACAATGGTCCAGAATACTTGTGTCAAACTCAAATAGAAACAGGGGCCATACCTGAACCATACATGAGGATCTTTATTGGCTGCATAGTGACTTAGAAAATCATATATTAACATTATCCATGTTCTATTATGTTTTTTATTTATTTTGTTAACTATTTACCATTACATTTGGGAGTATTGTGGGCAGTGTGTTTGACACTCCTGGTCTAGACAATTATATTTTTAAGGCACCTACACTGGTCCGTATAGTCAAAGCTATGGTTTTTCCAGGAGCAATGACTATGACAGTTGGATAATAAGGAAAGCTGAAGGCCACAGAATCCATGCTTTTGAATTGTGGTGCTGTAGAAGACTTTTGAGAGTCTCTTGGACAACAAGAAAACCAAATCAGTCAATATTTAGATTAATTCAGACTATTCGCAAGAAGATCAAATACTGAAGCAGAAGCTTAAATATTTTGGTCCCATAATGAGAAGATAGGACTGATGTTGGGAAAGATTGAAGGTAAAAGGAAAAGAGGTCGGCAGATAATGAGATGGATAGATAGTGTCATGGAAACAAAGAATATGAACTTGGACAGACCAAGAGATAGAAGAGCCTGGCGTGCATACATGGGGTCAGGCAGAGTTGGACGTGACTGAACAACGACACTGGTATCCCCACAGTTATAAAGAAGTAGGAGATAATATCTCTAGACCCCATCTTTCTCTCCCTAAGACAATATCATTAAGGGAAGGAGTATTAAGAGAAAGGAAAAAATATTTAATGGCCAAATGTATGCTGTATATATGCAAAGCTGATGCTTTAGACACACTGTCAATCTTGTATCATCATCATCATTTTTGTCGTCATCATCATTATCAGCTGTTTTGCAAATGAGGAAATTGAAACTTATAGGTGCTAAGTGACTTGAACATGATCTTATAACTACTACTGTGTGGGAAAAAGAATTTGAACCCAGGTTTTATGACTCATATATAATGACAACAGCAACTAACATTTATGTATTGCTTTAAGATTTGCAAAACACGTTGCATATGTTAATTCATTTGATCCTCGCAACAACCCTTGTGGCTAACTGCTGTTAATATCTCCATTTTAGATGAGAGGTAAATGAGGCTGACCAAGGTTAAGTGCCTTGCCCAGAGTCACACAGTTAGGAAGTATCCGAGGCGGGATTTGAACTCAGGTCTGCCAGACTCCAAGTCCAGCAGTTTCTCTGAGATGCTGGTTTGTCAGTTAAAGTGGACATTTAAATAGGTCAAACCTATGCAGAACAACTGTGGTTTGGTGCCTGTTCCGTGGAAGAACTGGGCAGAGAGGTGATTGTTGGCCAGGGATCCACTCAGAACTCTGTTCCAAGGAAAACTAATCCTTTCTCAGAGTTGGAAAGGAGCTAGGTTATTCGCTCTCCAGTCTTTGATCCAGGAAGAGCTTGGCAGCCAGCTAAAGTCAATAGCTCTAGGTCCACCAATATAGACAAGTGAGAGGCAGAAAGTGTGTACATTTCTCATACAATCTATGGGCTTGCAACCTGAAGCTCACTGGCCTGAGCTGCAAGCCAGAAATCCACTCCAAGTCTAGCAGTCAAGCATCTCAAGAGATTAGCTCCCAGTAGGAGGTGGGGGGTTCCCTGAAGAAAACCCAAGAAGAGAAGTATATGTAGAGAGCCCTGAGCTGGTATTCAAAAGACCAGACAGCTGTGGAATGGCTTGCTTTGTGACCTTGGATTTGACTTCTCTGAGGTTTGCTGGCATCTGTCAGATACGAAAGAGACTAAATGCTCTCCCTACTTCACTAGGTTATTTCAAAGGTTAAATGAGATAATAGATGTGAAGGTGCTTTGGAAAACTAAAAAGTCCTAAAGAAGGATCAGTTGTAAGCCAGCGATTCTCAAACTTTTTTGGTCTCAGGATCCCTTTTCACTCTTAAAAAATATTGAGCATCCCTGAAAGAGCTTTTGTTTGCATGGGTTACATCTATAGAGATTTATCCTATTAAAAATGAAAGCATCTTAATATTATTATGAAAATAGTTTTGATCTCAAGGATTCTCCTGAAAGGGTCCTGGGATCCCTAGGGATCCTTAGACCACACTTTGAGAATTACTGGTCCAAACTTTAATTTTAGCTGCTTGATGGTTTTTCCTTGCATGTGCCTGGGTGGGGTCTTTCTTCTCCTTTCTCCTCTCCAACTTTCCTCTCTTTTCCTCTTCAACTAACTATTTACCCCCTTCCTCACTTCCATCTCTCTTTGAAGAAGGAGATGCAGATCTCTGTGCCCTGACAGAAGGGGGGACAGGAAAACCTGCTCCCTGAAGCTGGAGAACTTTCTTCTACTAGTTGTTGCGGCTGAGCTGCTAGAGTTCACAATGAACCTCAACAGTACTGACCGCCGCGGACAGATATCCTTTAGTCGAATATTTTTTTAAAACGTTAGTTATTATCTCTAAGACAGCATTGAGAAATTGTTCTGATGTATTTTGTCCATCGGTACGTAGAAAAATACATAGCTCACATCTATTGTTTATCACATGACTTATTAATTAAGCCATTTGCGCAGTGACCAGCGTCATAATATGAACACATTTATATAGCACTTCAAGGTCTGTAAAGCACTGCTCACGTTAACAGTCTCGAGGGAAGAGTCATCTTTTGCAGAAACTGAGACAGGTTAAAATCACTTGTCCGTGGTCCTACAGCTAGCAAGTGCCTGATGTAGGATTTGAAGCGAAGCCTTCCTAACTCTGCACCCAACGCTCTAACCTCAAGACCGCCTAGCAGCTACAGTGGGGGAAGGGCTTCACCCACTGGGGTCAAGAAGACCTCAATTTAAATCCCATTACTAATACTAGTTGTATTGTTGTTGTCGTTCCATTGTTTTAGTCCTGTCTAACTCTTTGTGACCCCATTTGGGTGTCTTTTGGCCAAGATACTGGAGTGGTTTGTCATTTCCTTCTCTAGCTTATTTTACAGATGAGGAAGCTGAGGCAAACAGGGTGAAGTGACTTGCCCAGGGTCACACAGGGTCTGAGGCTGGATTGGAACTCAGTCTTCCTGACTCAGGGCCCTGCCCTCTATCCACTGTGTCACTTAGCTGCCCTGTTACTAGTCATGTGCCCGTAGGCAAATCACTTAATCTCTCTGTGCCTCAGATAGTGATTACCTCTACAAGGTTGTTGGGAGACCACAAGGAGATAATGCATACCAAGTGCCTTGTAAACTTTAAAGCAATATGTGAATATCAGCTATCATTATTATATATACATTGCCTGGTCCCTAGTAACCCTTAAGATATAAGCATTGTATAAAGTAGCAGTGTTAACTGTTGCTCTTTTGAAATATCTTTATTCCTTGGACACTATTTGGGCCATTCCAATTTCCTTGTTTCTTGCCCCAGTGGAAAGTCATTTGGGCTTCCCAACACATGCCACTTGGAAGGACTTCAGTGCTCTGCTTAAGGATTTAAGCTGGTGTCTGTCTCCCCTGGGCCCAGTGGCTTGGGACAGGACATACCTCTGTCAGTTGCTCAGCTGCCAGGACTGTCTCGCGGTCTGGGTTGTTTACAGGTGAAAGCACGAAGTGAACCAATTTCAGGCTGAGGGAAACATGTGCCTGGGTCCCCAAGGGAAAGCTGCATAGCACTGCTTCTGGGGGTCATTTAGCCAAACCAGATATTATGGAAATCAGGATCACCCTTTTGGTCTCAAGTTCCTTTGTGGGTTGGGTTTTGAGTTGTTTTCTTTTTTTTTTTCCAGTTCAAAATAAGGCTGGATTATGACTCAGCCCAGATTTAAAACCACCGGAATGTGATCAGAGTAAGGAGGTTACTTATTTAAAGAATAGAAGGAATCTGGCAGGACATGGGGAGAAGTTGGCAGAGTTAGAGAGGGTGAGCATAGCTCCTGGTGCGGCAGAGAGACTAAGGGATTGGGGGCCAAAAAGTACTCTGTTCAAATCTCTGTTCAGTCTCATTACCTATGTGACCTCTGGCATGTCACTTAACCCCTGGGGTCCTCAGTTTTCTGTACATGATCTTTACACTTGCTTCCACTTCTAAATCTATGATCCTAATACAGATGGCATATCTGTGGAGCAGAGAGGAAGAAAGGCTACTGTCCCAGTCAGTGAAGTGGCTTCTTCTAACGCTGCTCCTCATGCCCTCTTCCCCTCAGGATTTGGGGGCTCTTTTTGGGGGATGTGACCTTTGGAACATAGGCCTAATCACTGTACAATGCTCTAGCACACCCAGGAGAATGTTAGTACAGTGTTTTAACCATTGGCTCTCTAGGGGTAAGAATGTATGCAAGACATGCTTTTAAGTTTAATCTACATTAACATTTTCTCCAAGACTTCCTTAAGCGTAAGTATTTAGCAAAATGATAAATCAAGCTCTGATTTGTATTTTTGCTGAATTCCAAGGTATAAATGCTCACTGAAGATTTAACAATCTGTTCTCTGGAACCTGAATGGTCTGGCACACCCCTGCCTATACTTTCCACACCCTTCTTTTGGAGTGACAACCTAAACAGAAACTTACCCTCTGGCTAGTCAGGAGTGTGCAAGTCAACAAACATTTTAGAGTACCTACTACGTGCTAGACTCTGTGCTAAGTGTCGGAGATATGAAGAAAGGGAAAAAAAAAATCCAACAGTCCTAGCTCTCAAGGAGTTATAGTCTAATGGAAGAGACAATATACAAATAATTAGGTACAAACCAGATATAGACAGGATATATTGAAAACAATGTTTGAGGAAAGGTATTAGCATTAAGGGGCATCCAGAAAGACTTCTTGTAGAAGGTGGGATTTTAGCTGTGACTTGAAGGAAGCCAGGAGGCAGAGATGAGGAGGGAAAGCATTCTGAGCATGGGGGACAACCAGTGAAAGTGAATAGAACCCAGAGATGGATTATCCTGTTCAAGGAACAGCAAGAGAGCCAGTGTCACTAGATCACAGAGTACCCAGAGAAGGGTAAATTGTGAGAGAACTGGAAAGGTAGACCTGGGCTAGGTGATGAAGGGCTTTAAAAGCCAAAGAGGGGATTTTTAAATTTGATCCTGGAGTTAATAGGGAGCCCTTGGAGTTTGTTAAATAAGAGATCGCCAAGTTAAGGACCTGTGCTATGGATCGATTTGTCAGCTGAAAGATGGGGGGAGAGACCTGAGATGAGGAGACTAACCAGAAGGCTATAGCACTAATCTAGATAAGAGATGAGGGCCTGCACCAGGGTAGTAGTAGTAGTGTGAGAGGAGCGAAGAGGGCATGTGTGAGAGATGTTACAAAGGTAAAATCAGCAGGACTTTGCAACTGATGGTTTAGATATGAGGATCGAGAGAGAAGGAGGAAACAGAACCTCTCTTGCTTTAAGAGTGAGGAATGAAGGTATAAATGCTGCACAAGCAGCAATTACATAAAGGAGACAGAGAGTCCATTCTTGTCCTGATCAAGAGTCATGTCTTCAGCCCTTGTTCACATCCTCTCTGAGCATCTCCTTAAGGGGCTCAAAATCTACTTAACGTCTTCTACTTCTACAACTCATACTCATCTCTCCTTCCTCACAACTCCTTTTTCAGTTGCTGTCTGGACCACGTGATCTGAACTTGATGAGTTCATGTGCTATTCTTCCATCCTCTGATCACAATTTTGTGATTTATCACAGCCAAATTACCCAATACTTGGTAACTTCAGTGCTTCAGCAACCTATGATTAAATCTGTCTGGGGACTCTTTCCACTGTCTCCCTATCATGATAACAGAAGGTCATCAAGGGTCCCTGTGGACTCCAAATTCATCATCTTGGAGTTAGTCTTGACAATGAGCTTCTCCAAACTTAGCCAGGCTGGCTCTTGGATGACATGCAGTCCATCACTGGGCCTGGACTTGAAGCCTTTCCAGCTTGGCAGGTAGGGCCTGACAGAGCTTGTGTTTTGCAGCCTCGAAGCCTTTGGGAATCCAGCAGCAGCCCTATACCATCAGGAGGCATCTGAGTCAAGCTTTAATGGAAGTTTTATGATAATTATAATTTGAGTGGATGTTTTATTATATTGCTAATGTGTGTTTTGAGGAAGCAAGGTGTGTGGGAGAGAGAGAAAGAGAGAGAGAGAGAGAGAGAGAGAGAGAGAGAGAGAGATGGACTGGAAGTTTGTAACACCCAGGTTCAAGTTCCTGTTCCAGCATATAATCACTTTTTGACCCTGAAAAGTCACTTTAGCCTTTCAGGCCTAGACAACTTTCTAAAACTATAAATTGCAGGGGGGAGGGCATATATGCTGTGGCAGAGGGAATTTGCTCATCCAAGGTCCTATACCTAAGAAATCACAGGTCCAGTTAAAAAAAAAAAACCACACACACAGACACACAAACACAGTGTCCCAAAAGCCTTAGTGAAGTTTTAAGTTACACTTGAATTAAGACTTTTGGGACACTGTATGTATACATGTGTGTATTATGTGTATATATTGCATATACATATATTTGTACTACATGTATGTATATGTATGCATGCATAGCATATAGAGAAGTCACATTATGTAGATCAGAAAGGCCCGGGTTCTATTCTTGGCTTTGCTACATACTGCATGGATTCCACATCACTTAATCTCTCAGTGTCCCAGGAAACTTCCCAAGAACAGTTTGTTGCTAATTAACCTATTGGAATTTCTTTGTTGGGAGCTTCTCAAGATAATGAAATCATAAGTATGGACAAAACTCACCAGTGTATGGTATGTTATAATGTCTTGTTAACAAATTAATTCATGCATCTCATTTGTCTCTCCACTTAGACAATATGCCCCTGGAGGGCGGTTAAGAAGCTAAGTGAGAGGGGCGGCTAGATGGCACAGTGAGTACAGCACTTGCCCTAGAGTCAGGAGGACCTGAGTTCAAATCCGGCCTCAGACACTTGACACACTTACTAGCTGTGTGACCTTGGGCAAGTCACTTAACCCCAATTGCCCTGCCAAAAAACAAAAAACAAAAAAAATGAAGCTAAGTGGATTGTAGTGGAAAGAGCACTGACCTTGGAATCTGAAGCCCAAGGTTGGAGTCCTGTCTCTACCACTTAATACGGGCAAGTTCATTTAATCTCCCTGAACTTTCATAACTTCTGTCTGTTTGAGATAGGTTGTTGTGGGTATCAAATGAGATAATGAATTTAAACTATAAGACTATTCAAATATCAGCTATCAGGTTGTGTTTTGGATAGAGTGTGGGGCCTGGAGTCAGGAAGACCTGAGTTCAAATGCTACCTGAGACAGTGGCTTTGTGGCCCTGGTTAACCTCTATGCCTCAATTTCTTCAACTATAAAATGAGAATAACAATTGCACCTATATCTAATAGGGTTATTATAAGAATCAAATTAATTAATATAGACAAAGTACTTTGCAAACCTTAAAGTTCTGTGTAAATGTTGGCTATTATTACTAATGATCCTTTGGCATCTTTCAGCGTATCAGGATTGGGTGCATAGAAGAAACTCAGTAAATACTTGATTTCAGGACTGATATAGGAGAGTAAGAGATAAAAAGATAAAAAGTGGAATAGAAGAAATAGAGAAGTAGAAGAGAAGAAAGAAAGAAACTAATAAAAAGGGCAGGGAAGGGTGTTGAGGGTAAAGAAAGAAACTTAGGTTGGACCAATCCTTCCTTATTGGCTCTGTAACACTTTCTTTTTCACTACCTACCTCAAAGGGTTGTTGTGAGAAAAGCACAGACTTGTTGAGAAAAAAGTCCTGAATTTTGAACAAAAAGTCCCTAGTCAGATGGATCTGTGATATCACCCTTATGGATATTCCCTTCATTGATATGGATTATAATGCTTGTCGACTATATAATTTTTAGCTAGTATTCCTTTTTAAAAATAGATTTTATTGATATTTTGTATTGTTATGTCACTTACATTTTTCCTGTATATCTCCCTCAAGCCATCCCCCTAAAACAAAGAATTTTTTAAAGGATAAATAAAAAGGGAATATTTTTAGAAAATCAGCAAAACCAATCAATACATTAAAAACACAACCCTAGAGATATATATGCAATGCTGCAAAGGACTTTATTCCTTTTTTCTTCTCTGGGGATATGGTTAGCTTGTATCCTTATAAATTAATCTCTATTATCATGTTAATGACAAGCAATGGTTTAATAGGTCATCATTTGCATCTTTTAAAACCTGTTGAACCAGAGAAATAATTTTGAATTAAATTATACTTTGAAATCTGTATTTTAGTTACAGTGACAGGCTAGTGGTTAGTGGCCTTGGAGGCAAGCTTTAGGGGAACCTTTCCCAGGACTTTCAGATGATACTCTGCCTATACCTAGGGTTGGCCCTTTCTCTCTTGCTTTCCCCTATGTTTTTAAGACCTTGTGGATTTCTCCTTCCAACAGCTTTCCCCAAATGGTGTGTTTTTTCCCTTGCTTTGCCTGACCACACCCTTTCCAGAGCCTGCTGGTGGACCACTCTTTTTAGGCCTGTAAAATTAGAAGCATTCCCCACCCCCTCACCGCAGTAGCTAAGGTCCCCCGGAGCTGGCAGTTAGCTCTGGGTCAGAGGATGGAAGAAGCCTGTTGAGATTAAATACACCCTGGCCTTCTTCCAGCCCATCAGGATCCACTCTGCTATTTAGCACCCAGCCTGGCACTTGGTATTTCCAATGAGCTTTTTTCCAGGACAGAGATCTCACTTAACAACATAGCATTCACTTTCCTAAAAAGCTGCACAGGAAGCTAGTGTGTAGGGCAGCCTGGTCTAGTCAAAAGAGCATTAGACTTTATGACCTAAATTTGAGTACTGACTCTGGCCCTGCCACCTATTAGCCATGAGACCATAGGCAAATGACTTCATCTCTTCCAAGCCTCAGTTTACTCATCTGTAAGGGAGGGTGAGGGAAGGAGAGGAGGTCCTACCTACCTCACCAGGGTAATTTTAAGAAAAGTGCTTTGTATTTTGTTATTATCATAGACTTGTAAATGTGAGTTCTTATTATTTTTTGAAATAACACAGTACCATGAAACAGACCGGACAGTGCAGTCAGGAGACCTGAGTTCATGGTATTTAGAGCTAGAAGAGGTTATAGGGTTGTAGGATCATAGATCTGGAGTTAAAATGGACCTTAGAGGCAGTGAAGTACCATGGAAAGAGTAATGGGCTTTTCAGTCAAAGCAACAGATGCAATAGCTACCTCCAATGTTCATTATGTTGGTGATCTTGGGCTGATTACTTGACTTCTCAATGACCCAGCAAATTCAAGTCTTTCCTCACTCTAGTCTTTTCTCTACTTAATTGTCAAATTAATTTTCATCATGTGCAAATCTGACCATGTCACTCCCTGTACTCTCACTCCATAAACTTCAGTGGCTCCTTATCACCTATAGCATCTGTTTGGCATTCAAAGCCTTCACAATGTGGCCTCTCCCTTCCTTTCCAGTTTACTTGTACCTCACTCCTCCACCCCAATATTCTACGTGATCCACTGACACTGTCCTCCTTGCTCTTCCTCAGACAAGACATTCCATCTCTCCACTCTCATAAGATGCTCCGTTTCCAGATTTCAGGCATTTTCAATGGCTATCTCCCATGCCTGGAATATTCCCCCTCTTCATCTCTGCCTCCTTTCTTTCCTTTGCTTCCTTCAAGCCCAACCCTGTCTTCTATAAGAAGCCTTTTCTGATTCCCCTTTAATGCTGGTATCTTCTCTCTATTGATTATTTCCAAATTATCAGAGTTATAGCTTCTTTGTACATAGTTGTTTGCATGTTGTCTACCCCATTAGACTTTGAGCACTTTAAGAGAAGAGGCTGTCTTTTGCCTTTCTTTGAATCCCCAGAGGTTAGCACAGTGACTGGCACAAATTGGTGCTTAATAAATGCTTATTGTCTGACTGTAAATTTCAGATGAGTTGCCATTCTACATAGATGGCCAGGTCCCCACACCTGGAATTTCCTGCCTTCAGTTTCCCTCTTCTCCTTCACAGATCAGAACTATTTGCAATTTATAGTCTTAGAAATTTGCCTGAGGCCCTAAAGGGTTGTGACTTTCCTGGGGTCACACAGATAGTTTGTGTCAGACATAAGACTTGAACCCAAATCTTCCTCAGTACAAGGATGACCCTATATCCACTATGGCACCATGGAGGTGCCAAGAGAATGACTGGATGGGAGAGCAGCATGTTATAGTAGAAGGAACCCTGAACTTGGGATCAGTAGACATCTCTTTGTTAGGATTATAGCTCTTTCTGACTGTCAGTGTGATTGTGGACAAGTGACTTCACTCCTTTGAGCTTCAAGCTTCTTCAAATTTAAAGTGGGCCTAATCATACTTATACCTACCCCACAGAGATATTGGGAGCAAAGCACTTTGTAAACCTTAAAGTACTCTAGAAATGTGAGAAGATGCTATTGTTCCAGCTCCCCTGCCTGGAATGTGCTCTGTTCTCACCTTGTCACACCCCTTGTTCCCTTCAGGACCCTGTCCAAGTACTACCTTCTACATAAGGTCTTTCCTGGTCCCTCACAGCTGATAATGTCCTCCTTCTCCAACTTTCTAGTATTTACATTGCGGATATTCTGTTTATATGTATAGATGTTCATATTGTCTTCCTCCATGGAATGTGTGTATATAAGGCATAGACTTTGCCTTTTCGAAGGTAAAGACGATTTCAATTTTTGCCTTTGTAGCCCTAGCACCTAGTCAGTGCCTGGACATGGTAGCCACTTAGTAAATGTTTGTCAACTGATTGATGGGAGAGAATATTTATGTTAATGAGATGATGGATCCAAGTGAGTGTATGATAGATAAAGATAGCACCCCCTCGGGGGCCACTCTGCAACTTGGCTCATACAAGGTTGACTCCCCAAGGTCAATGGGTTCATACTCCTAAAAATCTTACTCATGAGCACCTACCTTTAATAGTCATCTAGTAGATGTAATTAAATCCAAACAAAGGCATATAATGGTGGTACAGTGGATAGAGAGCACTAGACCTGGATTCAGGAAAATCTGAGTTTAAATCTAGCTTCAGACACTTGCTAGCTGTGTGACCCTGGATAAGTCATTTAACCTCTGTCTGTTTCAGTTTTCCCATCTATAAAATGGGTATAATAATAGTACCTACCTCTCAGGGTTCTTATGAAGACAAAATGAGATAATATTTATAAAGTCTTTGCAAGTTGTAAAGTGCTACATAAATGCTAGCTATGATTAAGATGGCATAGAGAAAGAAGTGATAAATAGAAGTATATATAGAATGGTTTTACATATATATGTGTGTGTATATATATGTATATATATGCAAATATATATATATATATATATGTATGTATGTATGTATACTTGTATCTAATGGTAGCCAACACTGGGGCAGGGGAAGGGAGGGAAGAAAAAAAAGAAATTTACATGATAACTTTATTATATATTTAAAAGGAATAGCAAGTTGTATATTTGCACCTTCATATGCAATCATTTTTTAAATTATACTTATATATTTATATTATGAAAATGCTTGTTTAATTCCATAATTTTAAAAAAATAAGTAAATTTTTTTTAAAAGATGGCCTAGTAAAAACAGCAGCTACAATTAACACCACTCCTTACAAACCTTGGCACTCTCTCCATGAACACACATGATGTCAATAGGAAGAATATGTACAAATTTAGAGAACCCCGTTAGTGAGGTACATGTATATGTGACTAAGGGAACTCACACATCAGGTATAGCAAGGTCCTGATATCTTTTCTTCTCTTCTTGTGGTGTCCTCATGCTGTTTACCTCTGGGTGAAATGTCTTTGCTGGGTAAATAATTCTGCTGTAAGACACCATGGGAAATTCCCCCTCCTGTTGCCTTCTGGTAGAGGAGGCCAGGATCACACTCCTCAAAGCTGCTTCTTGCTTCCAGTGTCTCAGAGCTGGCAAGCTTAGTTTTTGAATGATCATCATGGGCATGATGTCAAGCTCCCCTTCCCAACTCTATCAGGAATTTTTTTCTCACGGTTTCCTATAGGCATATTAGGGCTTAGGCAGGTTTGGTTATTTTTTTTTTGGCTCTGAGTTTAACATATTAACACTTCATTATTTCTGTTATCCTGCTCTATAA
Organism: Trichosurus vulpecula; assembly: GCF_011100635.1. Taxonomy (NCBI): domain Eukaryota; kingdom Metazoa; phylum Chordata; class Mammalia; order Diprotodontia; family Phalangeridae; genus Trichosurus; species Trichosurus vulpecula. Next base: position 316,796,698 of record NC_050574.1, on the reverse strand, counting down.
TTCTGTCTTTCATTTGCCCCTTACTTTCTGTGTTTAATTAACTTGGGGGCGGAGGGGGAGAGGAGAGGAAAACTAATTTCCCTCCTCCCCTTACAATAATATATAAAATCACTGATGTGGGTAAATACACAATTGTACATATACATAGTGGAATTGTAGGATGGTTGTAACACTTAAGGTATTGTTGTTGTGACATTTAAGGTATCCTAGAAATATGTGTGTAGATGTGGGTGTTGGATATATTTCTGTAGCTCAGGGAGAGACACTTTTGTTCATAGTTAGGTCTCAACCTTAGATTCACTTTGAATAGATAAGTTACAAAGCTGGATTTTGTAGATGGGGCTGACATAGGGACACATCCCCGCCCCTCTCACACCCCTTACTGCTAAATAGGTTTCTGGACACCAGCTGATTCTCTCTCTGAAGCCTGGCACAGACAGTAAATAAGGAGCAACTTCCACCCCCCACCTCTTTTCCAATTTGCATTTCCTCAATGGTGCTGAATTCCCTAGCAAAGAACTGGCTGAAGCTTTTAATAAACATGAGAAGGCAGGGCTCGGGGAGGGGTGCGGAGCAGGATGGTGAGGGAGGGAGATTGGGAATTCTGTACCCACTGCAAACCCACACAAGAGACTCTCACCCATTGACTGGAGCTCAGGGCTGGCAAAAATTCAGAAGCCGAGCTTGTAGGAGAACATGTGCTTTCCCTGGGAGATTCTCCAGCCACCAGGCACTTCGGAAGGGCTCACAAGCAGCCGTCCTTGCGTGAGTTCCTTGGGCATGGCATCATTCCGGGCATGCCTACTCAGACAGCTCTGGGGCCAGTAAGCTGTGAACAAACCTGTTTGCTTTGCCTGCGTATAGTACAGTGCAGCTCCGGCAGATAAGCCCTAATTGTTATGCAACTCCTTAGCATAAGCTCCTGGCATGGCTCTTATACTTCACTTGGGCTGAGACCATTCAAAATAGCAACAAGAAAGCATGTAACGAAAGGCCGGGCAGAAAAGGACGAAATCCCCTTTGCCTTGAAAGATCTAGGAATCAGCCAGTTCCTGACCTGAAGCCTCCAAAATGCTCAGTGTGATGTATTTTCTCCGGAGCTTCTTCAAGGTAAGCCAAGAACTTTTCCTGGGCTGTTTTGGGTTTCCTTGACTGTACAGAAAAGGGAGGGGAAGCGAAATCTCAGAAGAGGAATGTGGGAAGTAGCTCATGGGGACCAGTGCCTGGTGCCCTTCTCTTGGCTGCAATTGGGTAGGGTTCAGAGCAGTTCGGTGTAGTGAAGATGGTTATTTGCTTTAGTGTGTGTTTCAGTAGGCAAAAAAAAAAAAAAAAAAAGGAAGGGAGGGATAGGGTGGGTTAGGACCAGAGCCCCAGCAAAATAAGTTTGTTGGGTGAGTAGCCAATGGCAAGCATGTTGGAATAATAAGAATAGCTGACATTTCTACAGAACTTCATATTTTACAAAGAATTTTCCTTCTATAGGGGTAGGTGTTAAACCTGCAAGTTTTATTAGACAGGTAAGAGAGGTGACATCACCTGTCTGTAATCACACAGCCAGTTAGTGTAAGAATCAGAATTCAAAACAAGGCATGTCAAGTGACCCCAGGTCTGGTGTCCCCCTCACTACACCATGTTGCCTTCCTGTCCAGTTGTTCTCTGGGTACCTCCAGAACGCCAGGTGCTTTCTCAGAACACCTTATTTCTAAGGAAGTCTTCAGATGATCAATCACCTTTGGTGTTTTCACTTTGAGTATGCCCTTTTTGCCACACACATGGGTGGAAGCATAGTACAAGACAGAGAGATATTTGGGTTTCCAGTGCGAGTAGTTAGGTACTTCCTACATTAGAACTGAAAAGAACTATAATTTTAGACTTAGCCACAAAGGATGAATTATCCCTACCTAATGATTTGAACTTTTTGAAAGCCAAGTTCAAATCCCACTTCTACGCCTTATTACCTATTTGACTTTGGGCAAATCTCTTAGCTTCTCTTGGGCCTCAATTTTGATGGTCCTAGGTCCCTTCAAGCTTGAAATATATGATCTTCTGGACACAGATAAGAACTGAAGTCGCCCATGGCTCACTTTCTGGTTTTGCCTTTCTTTGTACCCCTTTTGCTTGGCACAGTGCCTGGCACACAGTAAAGACTTAATAAATGCTTGTTGACAGATCATTGACAGATTTCTAGTATGTCCTTGGTTATAGAGGTTCTAACACCTATCAGAAGCTCCATTTCATCGTAGAATGATTAGAGAGGGTATTTGCAAAGTGGCCCTTGCTAGAGTGCCTGGTCTTACAGAACACTCAATAACACCAATGAGGGCTGAATTAAATGCTTTTTGGTTCCTGGGTGAGAGAATATTACAACAAAAGGTGGCTTTGTTACCATGTACAAAATGAAAGTGATATAAGAAGCTTCACTGGGAGAAGAAAGCCAGCCTCTTGGATGAGATGGTCTGTCCTAATCAGTTGGTCTAACCTACAATGTGTGATAGATAGTCACCCTAAAACCAGCTTTCCATATAACTGGTTGGCATTTGGAAAACTATTCCCTTTTTTTTTTTCTGTTTCCACCTCTCCTGTCACCAGCCCTATCTCCTCCCTTGCCCTTCTTTCCAGCTAGTCCTATCCCAACAATGTGTGGTAATGACTATTAACTCATTTTTAAAAAAATTTTAAAAAGTCAGAAAAGAAAACTGTCTCGATATTTAGCCACTGTGACTGACTAGGGCTCAGGGGAACAGAGATTGTGAGTATGTGAGAAGGATGTGAAAACATCTGTCTCACAAAGCCAGACTAGAATTTCAAACTGACAGATCTGCGAGGGTAAGATGAAGTTCAAAGCTTCCAGGGTAGGAAAATCCCACACTTGTCCTCCCGTCCAACTGTAAGGTCACTACTGTGGGGAGAACGTCCATGAAACAGTTCATCCATAATGTCGTTGTTCTTTTCATTTTGTTTCAGTAGTGTCCAACTCTTCATGACCCTGTTTGAGGTTTTCTTGGCAAAGACACTGGAGTGGTTTGCCATTCTCTTTTCCAGCTCATTTTACAGACAAGGAAACTGAGGCAAACAGGGTTAAGTGACTTGTCTAGGGTTACACAGCTAGTAAGTGTCTGAGGCTAGATTTCAACTCAGGAAGATAAATCTTTCTGACTTCAAGCCAGGCACTCTATCCATCATGCCACACCTAACTGCCCCATCCATGATGAACCTTCAACAAAATCATGAAGTACGTATAATTTGTCATAGCAATGTCTCTTCTTCCTGCTTGCTCTCTGTTTTCAGACACTCAGTTCTCTTGTCACAGGGGCTCTATTGTTAAGGTAATGTCTAGTAAGCTGTTAGTAATTGCATGTGGTCCCCTTTTTAGAAATATTCATAATGAAAGAGGATTTGGAAAGGAACACCCAAAGGAATGCATTTCTAAGGGGAAAAATTTCTAATGGAAGCTTACTTACATAAAGTGAGGGGAGATTTTTTAGGAAAGGGAGCCTTCCCAGTACCCCTTAAATTGCACTATATAGACTGAATCTTATTGTATCTGTGAATCCATCCTAGGGTCCTTTTAAATAGAGAGGCAAGCCATTAACTCCACTTGGTGTTGCTAGTGGTCTCTCACCAGAAAACAGAGAAGAGAACTTTGGGTTTATTTTCAGCAGTAAATAGTCTTAGCAGAAGGCAGCACTGGAAAGAGCAGTGGTAAGAGAGATACTGTTGAACTCCACCTCTCTTGAAGAAGCTTCCCCCCCACAACCTCCCCCCACCCCAAAGAATATAGTAACTTAGGAGAAGCTTTCCATTAAAGGTAATTCTTGCTTATTTGAATAGCACCTATCTGGGATTGCTTAAGGGCACAGGCACAGATTTCTGAGAAGTGGACCGATTCTTTTGTTCAGAAAGCAATACCATTAGTATTCTCTTAGTAACATTTTGATATGATCCATTACACTCCCTCCCATCCCATCTAATGCCATTCATATTTCCTGAGTTTACCTTGTCTTGTGCTAGCTGCAATGACATAAGACACTAAGCTTACCCTTATCAGATCACAGAACATTAGGAATAGGAGGGCTCATAGATATCATCTAGTCCAAGACCATCCCCCATTTTATAGATGAGGAAATAGAAGCCTAAATAAGTGAAGTGATAAACATAATTACACTAACTTTCTAAGTCAGGGCTGTAGTGAATAGTGGGACAAAAAGTGAAAGGAAAGACCAGAGAAAGGAAAGATAACTTTGGGTTAGATTAGGCAAGAAAAAATTTCATAAAGGAGATGTGGCATGAAATGGATTTTGTATTCAGCATCAGACATCTGGATAAAAAGCAAAAAAAAAAAAGTAGTAAATCATCCAGCTATTTCCAGATATCACAATGTTTTGGAATTGTATAGAAGTGTTCCTTTCTTTGGCTCTCTGTGTCAACATGGAGGTGAGAAATCATTAAGAAACAAACTCAGGACCAAATCTCTCTAGGGGTTTATAATGAAGTTGGGAATGGGTAGTATGGGAATGGTAATACAATGATGGTGTCACTCGATATATTTTGAGGTCAGACTTGAACTCAGGTCTTCCTGACTCTGGATCCAGCACTCTACCCACCATGCCACCTAGCTGCCCCCAAGAAAGAATAGACTATACTTAACATATTTTCTTATAATATATGGGGACAGGGACTGTGTCGGTGATTTCATGGGTACAGGGCAATATTGGATGAAGAAGCTCTCTCTACTCTTCAGATCAGCCCTTTCTGTGCAATTTGTAATCTAATAGTTTAGAGAATTGCCTAGGACACGGAGAGGTTAAGTCATTTTCCTAGGATCACACAACCACTTTCAATTAGAGGTGGAACTAGAATGTGTATCTTCCTGGCTTTGAGACAGATTCTTTATTCATTACACCAAATCTCTGCCCCACCTTTTCTTTCTTTCTCTCACCTTCTTCCCCCTTCTTCTATATACATATGTGTGTCTATACACACATAATTCAGAGCTGGCTGTATAGAAATTATACACACACACACCTGCCTCTTCAACTAGATTCTTTAAAGTTCTTTGAAGGTAAGGATTGGTGTCTTTTCCTATATGCTGCTGAACGTGGTCACTCAACTAGGCCCTCAATAAATACAAAGGAGACAAGCAAAGAAACCTGCATAGCCAGCTGTGAGTTAGTTGGGGGTGGGTTATCTCTTTTGTTATCTCTATAGGCCCCTTGTTTTGCTACTTCTTTCTGCTTCCTGTGATTTAGGTACTTTGCTGTTCCCAGAAAAAATAGCAAAGAGGGTGGGAAGGAAATGCATTTCAAAGAAGCCCATTACGCTGTTTGATGATCTACTTAGAAAAGCAGATTGTAACTTAGCTGGGATATACAGTAAGAGAAGGAGAGTATGTAAGGTAAGTTTCTGCAATCATCCAGATGTTTACAAATATCTGAATGTCATATTATGATAATAGTATATGAAGTGAGAAGAAATGAGTGTTGGAACTAGGGTGGTAGCAGTAGAGATGGAGAGGAGACACAAGATTTGAGAGATTTCAGAAGCAGATGTGATAGATCTTGGCAACAAATTGGATTTATAAGCTAGGGGACAAGGGCAAGTCAAAGTTGACTTCAAATGACTGTGTTATTGAAAAGATTATGCTGCCATTCATAGAAATAGGTAAGGCAGGAAAAGATTTAGTTGGGAAGTTGTTCAATTGAGTGTTAAACATATTAAGTTTGAGGGGCTGATGGTACATCTTGGTAAAGATGTGGAGTAGTTAGTTGGAGTTATGTGACTGAAATTCAGAGACAGAGGTTAGGGATTGAGACACAGATTTGGGAGTAATCTACATAGATGTGATAATTGAAGTCACAGGAGTAAATAAGATTCCCAACCGAGAAAGGTTGGAAAGACCACAGAAGTGAGATCATATTCATGGCAAACTCTGAATTTTAAGGAAAAGAAGGAGCTGGCAAAAGATGCAGAGAAAGATTAATTAGCAATAAGAGAACCATGAAGGTTCAGTGCCTCAGAATTTAGGACAGGGCTGTCCAACCTTAGGTTTTTATTGAAACAATAGACAATATATTTTGATTTGCCATTTTTGTGAGAGCTCTGCTGTAGCTCAGCTTAGCTTACTAAAGCATTTATGTAAATTTCTATGCTTGTAGGCAGGCTGCATGTGGCCCATGGGCCACATTTTGGACAGCCCTGATTTAGGGGAAAAGAGGATATCAAATAGGAAGGGTGATGACCCACAGGGTCCAATGTTACAGAGAAATCAAAGAGGAGAGTAGAAAAAAGACTGTAGGATTTGGGTATGAGGAAGTCTGTAGTGACTTTGGAGAGGATGGTTTTAATAGATTAGTGAAGATGAGAGAACAGCTCACAAAATGCTAAGTAGTGAGTAGGTGTTGAGGAAATAGAGATATTAAGTATAGTCTATCCTTCTTGGGGGCAATTAAGTGGCACAGTGGCTAGAGTGCTGGGCCTAGAGTCAAGAAGACCTGAGTTCAAATATGACGTCAGAGACTTACTAGTTGTGTTACCCTGGGCAAGTCACCTAATATTGTTTGCTTCAGTTTCTCATCTGTAAAATGAGCTGGAGAAAGAAATGACTCCAGTTTTTTGCCAAGAAAACCCCAAAAGGGGTCATGAAGAGTTGAACACAACTGAAGAAATGATTAAATAAAAAAATTGTTTCTAGGAGTTTGGTGGTGAGGAGAGAGATGGCATTTTAGCTCGAAGGGCTGGTAGAGTCAAGGACAATTTTTTTTTTCTTTTCATAATAAAGGAGACCTGAACTTGTTGGTTGGATATGGGGAAGGAGTCATTGGAGGGGGAGGGATATTGAAGATTTGTGAAAGGAAATAATTGATGGAAAAAGTTCATGGAGAAAAATATGATGAGATGGGATCATGAGCACAGGCTTCCTTCAGCCAAGAGGGTCACCTCTTTTTTTGAGTTTGGAGGAAAAGAGACAATAGATGAGGCTGTAAAGAGATATTCAACAATAGAATGAGAATGCCTTGTTAAGTAGTAAGCTCCTCATAGCTTCCTCTATAAATACAGGTCATGACCTATTCTGAAATTTATAATTTTAGAGAGCTGTCTAGAATACCGAGAGATCAAATGACTTGTGCAAAGTCATATAACCAGTATGTATCAGAAGTGGGATTTGAACTCAGGTCTTCTTGACTTCAAGGCCAGCTCTCTATCCACAAGAAAAACTTTCAATATTATTATTTTTAAGGCTCTTCTATCTCTCCCCTCCACAAGTGTTCATAATGCTTAATATAATTCTCTTTGAAGGAAATCTCTGTCATGCGCAGTTCCCCAGGACCCACTAGAATCAGGAGTACAAAGGGTTAACCCAACAGAAAATAACATCATCATACTAAGTCCTTTATATTTGAGCCTATGAACTAATCTGTGAGGTGGCATAGTGGAAAGAGGACAGGACTTGTAGTCATAATGACTGAGGTTGAACTGCACCTACCTCACAGAATTGTTGAGGGGATCAACTGAGAGAGTATATGTCTATTTTTACAAAGCAAGGGATTGAAACTCAGAGAGGCTGCAGCCCATGTGTTCACACAGCTAACAAATACCAGGGGCAAGATTGAAATCCAGGTCTTCTGACTCCAAGGCCAACATATTATTCATTATATCACATTCAATCTCATTTTTTATTAATAAAATAATCCTGTGTATCTGGTACTTATTTCTGTGGCTAACTTGTTATTGGTTTCTCTCTATTAACAAACCAGAAATTCAGCCATATCTATGTAGCATCTTCATCTATGTATAATCTCAATTTTTCCTAGGCCTTAAAGAGTTAATAGTAATTCTCATCCCCTCTCTGATGTAGTTTTTCCAAATGCTTAATCCAAGGGGCAATGAAATACTTAGAATTAAGGAGTCATAAAGATTCCCCCTTATCATCTTTAATTCCAAGCTCTGGTAATAATCTCTATAGTAATTTAACTTTTTCAAAGCACTTTCAAGTCTCTTTTCCCTTTGGATCCTCATGACAGCCTTTTGAGGTAAGTGGGATAGAATTATTGCCATTTTACAAATGGGGAAACCAAACCTCAGAGAGATGAGATGACTTGCCCAAGGTGGTGACAGGGGTAGGACCAAAATTCAGGTCTTTTAACTCATCTTCTTTCATTTTTTATTTTTCCATACCACCTTTCATAGGGGAAAATAAGATAGCTTTGCCCCAGATAGCTAAGTTATTTCTTTGAGATTTCCAGGCTCCAATTTTCCAGTAAGATACACAGCCCTTAAACATTTAATGCACTCAACATGAATTTTCCCAGATACTGGGAACAATTAGCATGGTGATAGCTTTAGTTCCAGAAGTAACAGATCAGCTGGGCAACTGTAGTGACAGAGTGCATTGTACCCAAGGCTCCCCCATTAGCCTGGGAGCGAAGGAGCCAGTGAATTAAATATAGAACTGGCAATGCAATGTGCAGTCAAAGTTTCAGCTGTCTTCCGGCTGTTATGAGCCAATATGGAGCATGGAATGTGTTAGGGAATACCCGGGCTTCCAGACATGCCCTACCATGCCAACCATCTTTACCATCTTTGCTTAGGTTCAGTTTGGTTGCCCTGATACTCTCAAATACTCAGAGGCAGCCATGATCTTATCAATGTGGGTATCCCCTCCAATGGTGCAGAACACAACCCATTCATGCCTGCTTATCATCTATAACTATTGTTCAGATCCTCTCTTGAGCTTCCTAGTGTTTCCTAAAGTCCAACTAATCAGGAATCAGAGGACCAGCCTTCCTGGATTTCCCTGGACATTTCAAAGAATAAACGGGCTGTCTGCTGGTTATCCCCCACTCTTATTGCATGACCAGCCCATCTTTATTTTTTGCTCAGAGTCCTTTAATGACATCTCTTACTCTAGGTCTTCCATTTGTAATTTGTCTGTTCACATTCACTCCTCTGTCCCTTTCTGTTGCCCTCTGGGTGATTGATACTCATTTCCAATTCTTCAGAGACTGTAGTGTTCTATGGCTCTACAGCCATACAACAATACCTATAAAATATTGGCTTTAATCTGGCTAGTTAGTAGGAGAGCTGGGGCTGAAACTGATGCCTCCTGATTCCTAACTCAGTGTTCTTTTCCCTATACTGCAAATAAGTACCCATCCCACCCCCAAAATTCTATTGTGAAGGAATCCAATCTTCACACTCAAATGTGAATGACTGAAAAAAACTCTGAAAGTCTCCTGGACACTTGGAGAAGGAAAGTCTGAACCCAAAGGAATGAATTTAATGATGCTCTTATCTACCTGGTTCCACCTACCATCACCACCAAGGAAGATGAAATCTCATTGCTAGTTTCACCAAAGGCTTGATTCTGCTACCATTTATAGGAATCTTGTTTAATCTACCTCTATTCTCTTACTCCCTAATACCCAGGACTCACTTATAACTGTATCTTTGGAAAAATTAGCTGGGGGTGGGAAGTGTAGCATAGAAGACAGTCCCTTCATCAGTACAGTAAGGCTAGGAGGAATGGGCTATCACCCAGAGAGTTCGGCTCTTGCTCCGGTGGGGATTAAGGAAGAAAGTAGACCCTTGGAAATGGGACCCTGGGGATGGTGCCTACATACAGCTCCCCATGTGCTAACTGAAGGACCACCAAGCAAAATACTAGAATGACAGTTACCACAAGGAGGAAGAATATTCCCCTGCTCAGAAAAACAAAACCCCCAGATGTCAATACTTTTATGCAAAGCTCAATTCGGGCCAAGTTTCTTGGAAGTTTGCCCAAACCCTTGACTTTGGCATCGCACCACTGCTAGGGAATCCTCTTTCTACTTCCTAGGACCCTCTTATTTGCTGAGATTGCCTCCCAAGACTCCCTTTTAAAGTCTAACATCCCCAGGAATCTTGATGTGACAATCATGACCCTGTATCCATCCTCTCCCCCACAACCATAGTCCAGAGAAGTAACCTTTGTGGAGGTATGACCAAGTATTACCTGTGTAGGTGCTACAACACCCATCTTCTCAACAATCTCAGCTACTGAAGACCTAGAAAAGAAAGTCCTCACCACTAATGTCCTCGGCAAAGTCAAATGTTGGGCCCATCATCAGAGACATGGTTTTATTAATTGAAATGATGTTAAAGAGTATGCATTACCATTGGCTTTTCTACTGAAGTCTTTGAGGCCTTTCCACGTGACTTGTGGTTGAAACCTCCTCCATGTATTGTCTCCCCCATTAGAACATCATCCCCTAGAGAACAGGGACTGATTTACTATTCTGTTGGTAAATGTAGAGCTTAATACAGTGCCTGGCTCATAGTAAGCATCTGATAAATTAATTTTTGTTCATTCATGTTTGGTATAAGGGTTGATGGACTCATGAAGGTAAAGTTAGAAGGGATTTTAGAGCTGATTTGACCTAAATCTATCCCATTACAGATAAGGAAACAGAGAGGTTGAGTGACTTACCCAGGGTCATGTAGGCAATGAGTGGCAGAACTGGGTTTCAAGTCTACATCTTCTGACTCCGGATCCAAGACTCGTTCCTCTAGGTGGCAAAAGAAAGGAGTCCCTACTCTCATCTTCTGGGCTCCTGGGATGAAAAGTAGAGTGTTTGTGTAAAGCATAGTATAGGGAAGAGGGAGTTCTGGATCTGGTGTCATTTGGTCTGGGGTTCAAATTCTGACCCTGTTGCTTACTACTTTTGTGCTCCTGGGTAAGTCTTAGCCTCTCTCAGCCTCATTTTCTTTGTCTGCAAAATAAGGAGGTTGGATTAGATGGTCACTGAGGCCCCTCCCAGCTCTAGGTCTGGGATTCTTGAGCTTAAATGATGGTTTGGTTCAGTAGTATTGATAGAGAAAATTGTACTGAATTTAGAATCAGGAAGGCCTGAGTTCAAATACAGCCTCTGATCCTGACTAGCTCTATGACCATGGGCAAATCACTTAAACTCTGAGCCTTAGTTTCCTCCTCTGATAATAATATCTATAGTACTGTATCAGTAAGGCAATAAACACAACATCAATGATAATCATGAAAATGCCTATGTAGTTCTGTATTGCAAAGTATGAGAGACTCTCCACATAGAAGATAAAAGAAGTATAACACTTATTCAAACACCAGAGAACCATATCCCATAACCAAGTGTTCAGTTCCCACAGCTAGTTGGCCCACTTCATCATAACAGCAAGGTACCTAAAACATGATATCACAACATGGAGCATCACCATCCCAAAACCTCTCTGACCCCCTGCTGGGGGCCTCCCAAAAACAAACTCACAGTACAGCTAAGTCAGCCTGTTCAGTTCTCATAATCACAAGGGCGGCCATTAGCAGCCATTAGCAGCCATAATTGCATTCTCTCTCTCTCTTTCCCTCTCTCCCCATTTCCTGTGATATAACTTCCTTTTCCTGTCAGGAAGCTCTTCCCACTACATGTGACTTAGGCTTCCTGTGACATAAGCAGGTCACATGGCCCATTAATGGGTGGGAAAGATCTTCAAATCTAAATTGCTACTACAAGTACCCACCTCCAGAGTTGATAGTTTTATATAAAGTATTTTGTGTCAGTTATTATTATGATAGTTCAGCTATATTACAGGTTAAACAGGCTTTTAGAGTCCTAGTAAGCAGGCCCCTTGTTAAATCCTTGGTGACTGAGACTTTACCCCAGGCTTCTGAAATGTGGGATGAGGGTCCTAGCTGTGTTTCCAATCTTTCAACAGCATGGAAGCAACTAAACGCAGCACTTAGTGATGGAGAATAATTAGTTCAAATAAGAAGGTACCAGGCTGAGGATTCTCCCCTCTGCTCTCCTCTCCCCCATCCCCAGCTCCTTCTTGGGCAGGCCTTCCTCTGAAGTTCTCCCTGACCCTCCATGCCCCCAGTGACCTCTCCAGCAGCAGCCTCATGGTGTCCCAAGAAGCAACTCTTCCTCAGTTGATCTACATTGGGCGTGCTAGTCTTAGGAAAGGTTTTTTGTTTTAACAATTTATATAAAATCTTTTTATTCCTTGTCCCAGATACTAACGTTTTTACTTATGGCTCTGCTTAGAGGCCAATATCAGTGGTCAATAGCACAAAAAGTGAGGTAAAAGACTACTGAAGGGGGGGGGTGTCTTTTAAACCTGGAGGTACTGACTAGGTGACAGAAGACTTCAGAGAGCTGGTGGAGAAAAAACTGACCAGGAGTTCTCTTTGATTCCAGAGTAGGGGTTCTTAACCTCTTTTTGTGTCATGGCCAAAGAAAGACCCTTTCTCAGAATAATATTTTTAAGTAATTAGAGGAAATGCTCATTTTTAGTTAAAGGGTATGAAAATACAAATTTAAATTTAATTTTTTTTCCCATCCAAGGTTAAGAAGTTCTGCTCTAAACTCTGTCCCTGCCCTCTGGATTTGGTCTGTGAAGTTTGGATTCAGTCAAAGGGCCACACTTGAGCACCTAGAGGGCCACATGTGGCCCAGAGGCCGCAGGTTCCCCACCCCTGCTCTAGACATTTTGGATGCTACCTTGGTGTTTCAAATTGAGAACTATGCCTCTTCATGCTGGCCCTGCTACTTCACAGTGACCACTTAAGCCAGCTACTTGACTGAACTTGTGTCTAAGTGCTTAACCTCTCATCACCTGCATACATCCTTTAACCCTTGGCTGATCAGGTGGCCTAGATGCATAAATGGCCCATGAACCTAACCATATTTATAATAATGCTCTAATGGAAAAATATGTTCCAATCTGGAACTATAACATGGAGATAATAATACTTGTACTTGCTATTCATAAAGTTATTATGAGGATGACATAAAATAATGCATGTGAAGGTGCTTTTTAACCATAAATGCTATTTAAACATCAGTTATGGCCTTTTGGTGCCTAGTATAGATTGTGTCTCTAAGTAGATGTATGACCTTGTTCAAGTCTCTTCCCCTGAGCCTTAGCTTCTTCAACTGTAAAATGATAGAGGTACCCTCTTCCCGTTCTAAACCTCTATGAGTTCATAGCATGTGTCCTGAACTAGGAGATAAACTAGAGAGGGAGCATGCCATACTTACACCCTTATTTGCTCACACCTTAGTAGGACTAGTTTACTGATACATGGGAATAAATTCCCATAGGCATGGGATACAGTAGAGGAGCCTGGGAGAGCTGAGGTTTCAAAGGGTCAGGAGAGGTGCTAGTGAAGAAGCAGCCTGGCTAGGTATTTACCACTCTAATGAGAGCCAGACTAAAAAAGGGACAGTAGCAGTCTTGGGATATCCTTTTGGTAAAAGCTCTGCTGCTTAGTTAGCCCTAGGGAAAATGTTAGTCTCAGCTGGTCCACTTCCATTTGGAAACATTTTCTGCTGAAAAGCCTAACATATTTTGGCTGTGAAAAAGGACTGCAAAACCAACAGAGCTTAAAGAAAACAGCTTTACGGTAAATCTAACTTCAAGCGTGTCCTGGAAAACTACATCAAAATCAAATGCTATAATGGAATCCTATGACAAATATTTTGGAAAAGGAAAAATTTGCCATAAGTCTTGAGCAATATAAATATGACTTTGTGTATATTGGATTGGCTTAAAGTGAGGTACACCTGTGACTGGGAGCTTTGTCTTTAAGGCTATAGACTGGAGAAGATCCTGTGATGATCCTGTTAGTAAGAGATATCATACAGATGGGTCCTAAAGAGTCTTGGCTCTGTCATTTACTAGCTGTGGGATCTCATGGGCAAGTCACTTAGAGGATTATAAATTTAGAGGTGTTAAAGAACCTTAGAAAGCATCCAACCCCTACCCCTTCTAATTGATGAGGAAACAAGCCTAGAGAAGTGACTTGTCCAAGGTCACCAAGGCACCAGAGAGAGGACTTGAACCCAAGTCTGCCCACCCCAAAACCAATGAGTTTTCCCACTGTCCCACAATGCCCATCAAATTTACCCATTCTGAATCTCAGTGTCCTCATCTGTAGCATGAGAATTATTTGCAAGACCTACCTAACTGTGTTGTTATGAAGAAAACACTATGAAAACCTTTAAGTATTGTTAAATGTGATCTTATTACCATTTTTCTCACCCAGTGACTTCCAAACTTGGAGGCAAAGCTACGTCTTTGGGGTTTTCTGCTCTATAGTTTTGAACTCTCAAATGCCCCATTTACCTCTCAAACTAGAACCAGGAGTGGAATGAATTCAGAACCCCCTAAAAGAACAAACGCTGTCTGCGCAGTGTAAACCAATCTGGCAGTGCCTGACAGCCCAGAGGAATCTGGGACTGGGCCACCTGCCTTTGATATCTACCCTGTTAATTTGGATAGAGCTTGAATTCTTCAGCCTCAGGCTCTCAGCCATTTGCCTGAGAGATAGCGATCTCAGGAAACAAATACATCTCAGGTTTTTTAGGAGAGGAGGAGCTGGGGGGTGAGGGAGAGAGCACTTTTTGTTGGCTTTTCTAGTTCAGGGAGGGAGGTCCTTATAATTCATGAACCGCTGGTCTGCTCTCCTCATTCCACTGTCCTCCCATGACCTTTACAAAAACCTGCTCTCAAACTTCGCATTGCCCAGCAATCGACATTCAGGAAGTCCCCAATACTTCCCGGGAACTTAAGCCTCCAAAATTAGATTGCAGGGGGGCGGAACCCCCTTTTCATTCTAAACGAATTACAGGTTTGTGAGAATGTGTGTTGTTGTAGACTCATATAGAGCATAGATTGTGTCTTGCTTGTACTTCTCTTGAATCCCCCACAACAACTAATAAAGATTGGGGTGCATAATTTTGTCTTCTTGTCTTGTTTCTCTCTACTTCAGTCTATCCTCCACATGGCTGCTAAAGTGATTTTCCTTAAGCACAGACCCTGTCAGTCTCCTCCTCAATAAACTCAATAAACTGTCTTTTAAAGCCCTTTCCAACCTATCTTTCCAGGCTTATAGTATTTCTCCTCCTATACTCTGCAAATCAACCTTTTTTTCTATTCTTCACACATACCATTCCATCTCTTTGTCTCTGCTTTTTCCCTCACCATCAAAAAAGCCTGTAATGCATTCTCTCCTTACCCCTGCCTGCCCATTACAATCTGTCTCTTCCTTCAATATGCATCTCTAGCACTACCTTTTATAGGAAACCTTTCCTGATCCTCCCCACACTGACAAATGCCCTCCTTCTCAAAACTGCCTTGTGTTTAACTACTTTGTATTTATTCAGTATATATTTATATGTGTCCCTAATGAGAATGTAGCATCTTGAGAATAGGGACTGTTTCATTTTTGAATTTATATCCTATCTGGTTCAGGACTTAGCTCACAGTAGACCCTTATTAATGTTGATAAGATTGATTGACATCCAAATAATATTTATTGAATTGAAAATACCTTGTGAAATTACAACGTAGCAGAAAGAGTCCTTACTTGGGAATCAAGAGACTTGGGTTCTAATCTCAGCTTTGCCACTAACCAGCAACGAAATCTTGGGGAAACTGTCCAATAGATCTCCTTGTCCCCATAACAGCTGCACTCTGTGATTCTCATCTGATGTCTAGATAAATTGGGACTGGTTTGAAATTATAAATCTATTTATAGTCCCATATAAACTTGAAGCTTAGGGATTGTCCAGCTCAACCTTATTTTACAGATGAGGAAACTGAGGCCAAGAGAGGGAAAGTGATTTATCCAGGGTCAAACACGTGGTTAATAGCAAAACCTGGATTCACATTTAGGCCTTTTCTCCTTGCCTCCCATTATTCACTTCTTCCTTCCTTCCTCCCTCTCTCCTTCTTTCTTTCCTCCCTCCCTCCCTCCCTCCCTTTCTACCTTCCTCCCTTCTTCCCTTTATCCCTTCCTCCCTTCCTTCCTCCCTCCCTCCCTTCCTTCCTTCCTTCCTTCCTTCTTTTTTTCCTTTTTTCCTTCCTTCTTTCTTCCCCTCATTCATTCATTTGTTTAACAAACATTTATCAAGTGCTTGATATATAGAAAAGGGCAGTTAAATGGTTCAGTGGATAGATCACAGGGCCTAGAATCAGGAAGACCTGAGTTCAAATCTGGCTTCAGATATTCACTGGCTGTGTGACCCTGGGTAAGTCACTTAAACTCTGTTTGCCTTAATCCACTAGGGAAGGAAATGAAAAAATCACTCTAGTATCTTTGCCAAGAAAACCTCTTGGACAGCATGGTCCACAAGGTCATGAAGAGTCAGCCATGACTGAAGAACATAATAAATAGCACTGAAGTAGAGGAATTCTCCTAGAGTTCTCAGAGGTTCAGAAAAGCATTGATTTTGAAGAAAATATATTTTGAAGAAAGAAACCCTGTCCTCAAAGAGCTAATAATGATAGAATTGAGCTAGAAAAATTCAAGATACAGAAAATACAATACTATATAAAATTAAATGTTATTGTACACATTAACAGCAACACTGTGCAATGACTAACTTTGATAGACTTACCTCTTCTTAGCAATGCAAGGATCTAAGACGACTCTAAAAGACTCATGATGGAAATTGGTATCCACATCCAGAGAAAGAAATATCGAGTCCGGATGCAGATCAAAGCAAACTATTTGCTTTCTCTCTTTCTTTGTTCATTTCTCCTTTCTTGTGGTTCCTCCTCTTGGTTCTAATTCTTCTTAATGTGCAAATATGTTTAATGTGAATGTATATGTAGAGCCTATATCAGATTGCACACTATCTTGAGGAAAGGGGTGGGGAGGGAGGGGGAGAAAATTTGGAACACAAAATCTTATGGAAGTGAATGTTGAAAACTAAGAATAAATAAATAAATTTTTAAATAATTAAATGTTAAATTTTGGATTGGCTTATAAAAGTTGAGAGGAAAGGAAGCTCATTAAGGGTTGGAATCATTAGGAAATGTTCTATCCAAAAGAATGAAGGACAGGAGGCATAATAATGATAGAATCATAAACTCATAGAATTGCGGAACTGGTTGAGGTTTTAGGAATCATCTATTCCAAACCCTTTCTCTGTGAGGCCTTCCAGAAATTAGATTGTCCCAGATCAGCTCTAGAACTAAATGTAGTCTTTCTGACCTCAGATTTCCCAAGCCACTTTGTTTGACTGCTCCTACATAGATGATCCCTTTTGCAATTTATAGTTATTTTGAATATTACACATAAGTAAGTACCTCATGGGTAAGAACTATGTAATTTTTTATCTTTGTATCACTAATGCTTCACATATAGTAGGCATGCAATCAGTGTTTAGGGAACTGAATTGAAACTTACCAGCCTATGGCCTGAAAAGTATACCTTCTTCCCCCTTTAAAATAATAGAACTTTTATCTGTCACTAATCCTGGAGTGTTTCTCCCACCCTCTATATTCCTCAAAGCTCATTGCTGGTGGCTCAGCCAGGTTCAGGCCACAAGTTCTTTCCATACCCTTGGGTTGGATTTCCACTGGGCCTTGTAACTTGAACTTACTAAGGACAACTGTCTAACTATCTTCTCATCCGGAAATTCAATTCTTGGCTATCCATTTTTGTTCTGGTCCTTCCAGCTGGAAGGTCATTCCTTTCGGTATAGAAAACAAAAGCATATTTGGAGTTAATGAAAACAGACAAACCCCATCCCATGAAAAAAAAAAGACCCACAACAATCCAAATGAAGTCACAGAAAAAATAGTCAATAAAATAACATTTGATGAAGTTGGTTTGGAATATCGACCCCAAATTCTCTTTTTGCATAAAAGAAAATGAGATGGATGAGTATGGAGAAAGGCATTTAAAACAGATGTAAGGGACCACTTCAGTTCCAGGAGGGAACATTTAAATCTTAAGCCAAAAATGCTTTGTCTGATGGAAAAGCTAGGACCTACACACAGTGAGGCAACCACTACCTTTCCCAGCTCTTAAGTGTTTCTTCCCTTGATCCTGGTAGAAGATCATCTGAGGGCATCTGGCCTCCTAGATAAATGGTTGGCTCCCCTCTGACTTGGTGCCATTAACCCTCTAAAATGCCCTGAACATAATTCTAGGATCTGCCCACTCACTATTTTTCACCCTAAAAATAGGCCCCATTCTGTTCTCCACCCCACTCCCTCCCCTTTTGGCGGCAAACTCTGCATGGAGAAAACTGTCACTGAGCTGACAGCTCAACAATACAGTGAATTAGCTGTATTCCAGAGGCCTATCCCTGCTCTTCTCTCTGAGGCCACAGACAAAAATAGTAACAAGGCCTGCCAAGTGTGAGCTCCATCTCCCACAGCTCTGTCACCGGAAGCTGGGATAGGGGCTGTGGCAGTATTGTACCACAGGGTCTAATTATTCATCAAACCCATCTGTGAATGGTTCAGATAGTGCAGCATGCTTTATAGCTTTGGGTAGTCCACTCTGACCCAGGGAGGGATAAAACCAGGCTGAGGCAAGGGAATGTTTTCCGGGAACTCATTACTCAACTATTCTTTACCTTGTCATCAAATCTCATCTGGTTTGCCAAGAGGCTGCTCAAAGCTGAGTTGTGAGGTATGTTAGGTTACTCCTCTGTCTTCCTGTATCACCATATTTTGTTGTACTCTCTCTTCTTTTAATGTCCCTTCCTTCTCCATTGTTCAGGTGCCTGAATATCCTCTCAGGGTCCAGGGATGATCACCTAAACCTGTCTTCCCTGAACTTGGGCAATGCCTTACGCTCCAGACTTTTTCTACATATGTTAAGCCCTTGCAGATAAGAATGCTGGCCCTATAGTCAGAATAACCAGAATTCAAATCTTACCTCAGATATGTACTAATTGTATGATGCTGGGCAAGTCACTTAACTTTTGTTTTCCTCAGTTTCCTCATCTGTAAAAGGGTGATGGGTTGTTGTGAGGATCAAACTAGATAAAATAATATATGTAAAACACTTTGTAAACCTTAAAACACTATAAAAATGTCAGCTGTTATTATGATTATTACCTGGTTCATACTTCAGTTGAGAGTGAGCAGCAGCTTTTAAGTGGCAGAAACTGATCATTTAATTTATAAGAGGTCAATTATGATGAATACTGATTTTTAAAAATGTTTTACCAATACCTTTAATCTTTATATCATATCATTTCCCACTCCCACTTCCCAAACTGAACCCTCCCTTGTAATAAAGGAAAATAATTGAGCAAAAATATCTGATAAGGAAACCTTGTCTGACAATGTATACAATATTCTGTCCTAGTAGTCTCCCACCTCTCTGTTTAAGGAAGAATTTCTGTTTTGCTTTGGTATCTCTTTGGACTTTCTCCCACCCCTCCCCCACCAACCCCATCCCACACCCATTACTCAGTTCAACAGCCTTTTGGGAATCTTTTCATTTACATTGTTGTGGTCAATATGAATATCATTTTCTTGGTTCTGCTTATTTCAGTCAGTATCAGTTTACACAAATTTTCTTAGATTTCTCTGAATTATTCATATTCATCATTTTACTGCATATTAATACTATACTACATTCATATATCATAATTTTTTCACCCACTCTCCAATGTATAGGATGTACTCCCACCCTGTGTCCAGTTCTTTACTACAACCATGAATACCATGATGATATCCTTTTTTTTCTTTTTTTTTTTTTGCAGGGGGGAAGGCAGGGCAATTGGGGTTAAGTGACTTGCCCAAGGTCACACAGCTAGTAAGTGTGTCAAGTATCTGAGGCTTGATTTGAACTCAGGTCCTCCTGACTCCAGGGCCGGTGCTCTACTCACTGAGCCCCCATGATGATATTCTTGTCCACATGGGACCTGTATTTCTGCTTTGAACTTCCTTGGGGTATGTGCCTAGCAGTGAGATTGCTGAGTCAACAACTTGTATAATGCCGAACTGATACCCAAAAACGTTAGAATCATATCAGCTCCATCAACAGCGATCATGTGTTTTCAGTGCCTTTGACAAGCCCCCACTCCCCCCGCCCATGACATTTTACACCTTTGCCAAGGACCTCTGTAATGAGCAATAAGACAAGAATTTCGGGCCTCGTCCCCAAAAGTCTCCATCAAGCTTTGGATGCGGAGGGTATCCTGGCTTCTCTAAGGTTATGTCAAGGAAGTGGTAGCACAGACTGCCTACACAGACTACTAGGAAGACATTTTCCCAAGCTGGAAAAGGCTTCAGATTTAGACCAGGTGAGTCTGTTGGCAGAGGACCAACATAGCCAAAGATTGTGATCATAGATTAATGAATTTGTCTTGTACCTCTTGATGACCATCTGCTGGGTGGCAGAAGGATTGTAATAGTTCTGTTTCAGTGGAGGGAGTATACATACTGATGAATAGGATCATGGGATCCTGGAACTAGAGCTGGAAGGGATCTCAGAGAACATTTAGTCCAATGTCCTCATTTTACAGATGAGGAAACTGAGTCCCAGAGAAGCTCAGTGACTTCCTTAAGGTCCCACAGGCAGTTAAGTGAGAGGATTCGAACTCAAGCCTTGTACCATGCTCCATGAAATATTACATTAAGAACTAGCTTGTCTGTGGTGGAGAGCTTTATGGAGGTGGTGTGAAAAGTAGTTTGGGGGTGGTCCTCTCTAAGTGTGAGATTTGGGATTTCAAGGAACAGAGACATGGCAGCAATCAACTCAAGCTAAATTGGTCTAACTTTGGGGCTTACTGAATTACATACGAGCCTTTGGCATACACTCATACGGGAAGGTTAGAAGACATGTGCACCAGCCAGGGGGTCCTCATTCTCTGACCCATTGAAATGAAGCTACACATGTAACTGCTCCTAGAAGAGGATCTTTTCAGACTTGGACCGTGCAGGTTTTATCCTGAGTTAAATAAAGGGAGCTGGACCCTCTCACAAAATAGGACAGAGAAGCTAAACACAGGGTTGGTAGAATTCCTTTGGAGTCAAGGGGCTATTCTCATGCATATTCATCTTGTTTCTACATTCGAGTCTCCCCCTCTTCCTCTCCATGAAAGAAAGCCCCTGGTCCAACTGGCCACCTTTAGCTGGGGCAAGCTTGTCACATAGCTTGTATTTACATTACAAAAGCATTCAAATGCATTATCTCTTTTGATCCTCAATTCAATGCCCTCTGAGGTAGGTAAGGTGGTTACCTTAGGAACTTTGGACATTGCACTTCCCAATTGCAAAGTCCTTTGGGTTCTCATTTCATTTGATCCTGACCAGAGAGGTGGGTCGTGGAAATTACAGTGAGTTTTTAGACAGGCCAAACAACTGGCTCAGGTCAGATAATTAATCTCAAACTTAGATTTTCTGACTCCAAGTCAGTACTCATCCTACCATTCCAGCCTTCTTCTCATATGGTTAGTCACTATTCCACCTCAGTGTAAGGCTCCCTCTCTCTGGCAAGTTTAATTAGGAGCCTAAGTTGTTGTTCTGTGTTGAGTTTCTTCCTGGTTCTGTTTCAGTTTCTCTTCTCTCTCTGTAATCTTGGGGTTTGATGAAAAGTTGGGTGTGGATTCATTAGGGAAAATACTGGTTTAGACTAGGAGTGGCCCACAGGTAAGGCTCTGCTAAGTACAGAACCAGAGGAAGGAGGCATTTAAAGAAGTACACACCCTGGTAACTTTACCAAAAAGAACCCAGGGGTCAACATCTGTCCTTCGTTAATACTTGTTTCTATTATTAGGAATTGTCACTAACTCTGATTCTAGTGTGTTGTTGTCATTTAGTGTCTTTTCTATGGCTCAGTGCTTTGGGCTCTGCATTTGGAGTCAGAGGGCTTGGGTTCAAAACCCAATTCTGCCTAGGTAGCCTTAAACAAGTTCTTTGGGCCTCAGTTTCCTCATTTGTAAAATGGTGGTGGTAGTGTTGTTGTGGGGGTGATGTAGATGAATCATAAGTTCTTTTCCACCAACTCTAAATCCTATGATACTATAAAGTTTCTCAGTATGGCAATGACTAGGCCATATGAGAGTGTCCTGAAGCTGTGCCTGATTCTTTCCCAGGTATCGATACTCTCTCCCTCATGAAATTATTTTGTGTATGCTTCTACACATATAAATTGTATTCTCCTCATCCCCTCAATAGAATGTAAGCTTCTCAAGGGCAGGGGGTGATTTTTCTTATCATTTATACTCAACACCTGGCAAATAAACTTCCACATAGCAGGCTCTTTAAAGTATTTGTTGAATTGACTAAACTTTTTCTTGTAATAAACTGTGCATTGCAAAGAAGTTCTCCTGCTCTTCTTGGCAAGACAGGAGTTGTGTTTCTATCGATGCACTCAATTGTCCACAAGTTCACATTATCTTCTGTTGTTTATGTGTGAAACAGATGGCCGGAGCTAACCTAGGTACCTATGGGTTACTCTGTGGCCAAGGTTGGAGACTGAAATCTATAGCTGGGGTTAACTATGGATAATTAGTTACTTATGTTCAGTAACAGAAATCATAAGATCATACAGCTACAGTTGGAAGAGACTTCAGTGGCCATCTAATCCAACCCCTCATTTGACAGATTTTATAATCATGGTGTCCTTTCTAGCTCTAGAGGTCTTATGATACCATAAGAACTAAGAAAAAACAGCTTTTCAAAAGACTGGAAAGAAGTAATCAGTGAGTCAGTTTTGTCCAAGGGTCCTTTGATAGGTTGTGTTGTTTTTTTGAATTGTTTTCAGTCTTGTCTGACTCTTTGTGACCCCATTTGGGGTTTTCTTGGCAAAAATACTAAAGTGGTTTTCCATTTCCTTCTCCAGCTCATTTTACAGATGAGGAAACTGAGGCAAACAGGGTTAAGTGACTTGCCTAGGGTCATACAGCTAGTAAGAGTCTGAGGCAGATTTGAATTCAGGAAAAAGAGTCTTTCTGACTCCAGGCTAAGCACTGTATCCACTATTCACCTAGCTGCCTTAGGTATTGTTACCATAAAAATCATCAACTCACAAAGGCATGGAAAAACTGATTTATTGCATACTTAGAGCATAGACTCACTATATAAAAAAATCAGCGAGCCATGAACAATAGTTTCAGCAACCTTATGTAGATTTTAGATAATAGGAAGGATGGGCACAATGGAGTTTTATACAAGGCAGAAGGGGAGGATAATAACTCACACATAAAAAAAGATCAATAACAATGGGGGAAGATCTATATTAGGTAAAACAGTAAACTAGTCAGTAAACACCAGGGATATAGTTGCAATTTGTAAATTAACACCAGAGCTAAAGTTGATATCTCAGCTTGATTTTGCAGATCCTAGCTCATTTCATGACTTATTCAACTTAAGAAAGTGGTGCTAAGAAAGTTAAGCCAGAAATATTCTTTTCACACAGTCCATAAGCATTTAAATTCTGCTATGTGTCAGGCACTGTGCTAAACTCTGGGAAAACAAAGAAAGGTAAAAGTCAATCCCTGTTCTCCAGGAGCTCAGAGTCTAATGGGGAGACAAGATGTAAACAACTATATAGACATAACCTACATTGGAAATAGAATATATTGGAAATAGTCAATAGAGGGAAGACACCAGCATTAAAAGCATTAAGGAAGGCTCCCTTTAGAAGGTAGGATTTTAGTTGGGACTTGAAGGAAGCCAGGAAAGCCAGCAGGCAGAGATGAGGAGGGAGAGCATTCCAGGGATGGGGTAACAGCTAGGAAAAATGCCTGGATTCTGAAAATGGAATGTATTATTTGAGGAACAGAAAGAGGGCCGGCATCACTAGAGGGCAGAGTACATGGGGAGGGATTATAGAGAGTAAGACTGTTGTTTGTCCTTCATTCTCCAAGAGGACCATGACATAGAGAAGGTGATGTCATGACTTACAAGTGAATAAGGTGTAAGAAAACTGGAAAGTTAGGAGGGAGACAGATTGAGAAGTGCTTTGATTCCAAATAGAGGATTTTATATTTGGTCCTAGAGGAGATAATGAGCCACTGGAATGGGGAGGGCTGGGTGGCATGGTGAGATCTAGGCTTCAGGAAGATTAATTTGACAGCTGAGTGACTGTTGGATTGGAGTAGGGAGACGCTTGAGGCAAAGAGACCAATCAGAGAAGTAGGAAGAGAACCAGGATTGTGTAACATTTGGGAAGCCCAAAGAAAAGTGTTAAGGAGGATAGTGAACTGTGTGGAAAGCTACAGGGTGGGCTAAAAGGGCGAGGGCTGAAGAAGGTGCCACTGGCTCATGTGAAATGCTTTACCCAAGTTGATGACCAGAGTGCTCCATTGGTACCCTCTTGATGTGGAAAGAAAGCCTTTGGCATATCAGGTGGACCCTTAGTGCTGTAGTTTCGGTAGGAGAAGGATGAGAGTCATACAGGATGGGCAAGCTTGGATGAGTTATGATCAACATCATTGAAGGAGACTCCCAAATCAATGAGATCACAGATCTATTTGAATATTGAATATAGTAGATGAGGGAGGTATATCTGAATGGGGGAGGGTGGGGAGGATACTTCCTTTATAATATTCTAGTTTGGCAGTCCCCTACCTATTTTATGTGAGACAGTGATGCAGAGGGCAGAGGTGGGGAACCTGTGGTCTCAAGGCCTCATGGGGCCTACTAGGTCCTTGGGTGAGGCGTTTAGACTGAGTCCAAGTTTTACAGAACAAATCCTTTTATTGAGGGAATTTGTTCTGTGAAGTTTTGAGTCAGTCATGGGGCTGCACTTGAGAACCTACAGGGCCACATGTGGCCTTGAGGCTGCAGGTTCCCCACCCCTGGTAGAAAATGGGTCTCAAGCCTGGAGTCAGAATGACTTGAGACAAGTCCTGCCACATCCACTGTATGGCCCTGAATGAATCACGACTTTTCAGTGCCTAAGACTATAAACTGAAGTTTGTTCAATCAAAGAGATAGAGAGGGTTTCCTCATCAGGTGCTCCCAATAGGAATGAAATCATAGGACAAGGCAGCCTCCTTTTCTACTCTGGGCTCATCTCATTGTCCATCTGTATTGTCTTTCTTAGATAGACATAATGTTGGACAAGCTCTGTAGAGTGTCTATTCAAATTGAAATCTGAGTAACAGATGTTTTTCATCCACTTGGTCTTTCCTGTATGGATGGACAGGTCAGATTCCTTTGAGTGATTGCATATCTCTTCCAGGAGGCTCTGTAGTGTCTTGGGGCTTGTGATCTGCAAACAGGAACATCTGGAGAACCTCACTAACCATAGGAAATCCCTCCTCAATCTGAATTCTTCTCAGTATCTTTTCTATTATAGTGGAGAATACTTTTGGGGAACATTCTATTTTATGCCTTACCTGCCGGTTATTATCAGAAGGTTACTGAACAGGGTTATTTTTGTTGTTCCGAGGAATCTTGAATGATCTTGATATGTGAATGGGAGACACTTGTAAAAGAGCTTTTATCACTGCAATTTGTTCGATTAAGTCAATCTGCCATAGTATCTGAAATTCTTATGACTTTAAGGCACTGTATTCTCGACTTCTCTTTTAAATTGGAAGGTATGGCCCATTAGGCAACTATCCATTAATACCTTGGTGTGAAATAATTTGTTGTGTGTGGGTATAATTTTGTAGGCAAGCTATTGAGGATAGAGAACGGACACTGCCTGGCTCTGTGTAGCCTGGGCTAGCGTAATGGTACTGGGTGCCTAGGAGACACTGGCCACTAAAAGATGGGATCAGGATGAAAATAGAAGAGGTGAGAATTCAAGGAAGTCAGACTCTGTTGGTATTACTGATTTTCCCATTCCATTTAGGAATGTGGTGACTAGAAACAGTTGGAGTAGAAACTGTGACTGAGAGAGTTTTGAAAAGGAGACCTTATAATCTCTTAACAGAGGTGAGAAAAGCCCAGGGCAAATGAAGTGCCCTATTAAGAGAGCAAGGGAAATTTTCAAATGTGTTTGCCAGAAGGCAAAGGGATAAGCAGGAATTACTTACTGAGAATGGGTCTCCAAATATGTTTACCAGGAAATGGACATGGCCAAAGACTCATGGCAGAATTCCTGCTAACTACTGAGGGCAGGATTGGTCCTAAGACAAACTGGGAAGTAAGTGATGGATGTCTTTAATGCCTTCTCCATCTACATTCAGCAACTTACCCCTGTCTCTTTCTGGCTTTCTGCCCACTAGTACAGGAAGCCTTACCACTTGATCCTCCCACTCCCAAGAAAATGTCTCATATTCTATATCTATTGATCTCTGACAAAGCTATCATAGTACTGAGCAAACAATTGGAGTTTGATTTTATTTGCCTTAAAACCCACTATCAGAGATTCATTCCTTTGGTTTAAACCTTATCAATTGACTTTTCCCACTGCCCACTCCTCTTTTTAAAATGCCCACTCAAGGGGTGGGTCACATATTAAGTCTCTAATACCAATGATGTGAATGTTAGTCTGATCTGCTTTATTCCTGACTGAAGGGACAGGTCAACCCTGGATGCTGGGAATGGGAGATGCTGAAAGTTAGAAGGGAGGTATATGTAGAAAGGGGAAGCTGAGGGGTGCTAAGAACCAACCACCTGCCTCGAAGTTTTCCTGAAGGCTCACTGTGATGTTCATAGAATTTCCAAGTTGGAAGGGACCTTTGTGGTCACTTAGTCTTGTCCCTGTTGTAAGCTTGAATTCCTTCCACAACGTTCCTGCAAGTGCATTTCCAGCCTCCACTTGAATATCTCTAGTGACAGGAACTCATTGCCTCCTAAGGCATTCCATTCCACTTCAGGACAGTTCTACTCTCTTTGATCAAGTGACCTTTCGCTGCAACCCATAACTAAGACTTGTCTCTTTTCATGCTTCCCTACACTACTCCTCCTCCCTCCTCCCCCCATTAAAAACTTTCCCATCCTATTGCCTTCTGAGAGGCCAATCAATCTGCGCTATTGGAAGAAGGCTAGGAAGCATCTCTGGAGCAACTAGGTGGTATATTACATAGAGTGTTGGGCCTGGAGAAAGGAAAACCTGAGTTCAAATGTGAACTGAGACAGTCATTAGCTGTGGGACCCTGGCAAGTCAGGTAACCTGTGTTTGCCTCAGTTTCCTCAGACGGAGATAATGATAGCACTTACTTTGCAGGATTGTTTGATGATCAAATAAGTTAATTTTTGTAAAAAGCGTTTAGCATAACACCTGATGCATAGTAAGCATTATATAAAACCTCTTTCCCTATGCATTTTCAATGCCCCTGCCTTTTTTTGTTTTATTCATTAGCAACTGATAGTAAGGATATCAGGTCAGGTAAGAGGGAGAGAAGATCAGTATGGTAGGTCCCTAGAAGAGAAATTTTGGGCATAGGATGAGATTTATGTTACCCTTCATATGGGCCCCTAACCATGCTGTGGCATTTCAGGGCATTGCTGAGGGTCACTTGGACTCTAGCTGTACATCATTTCACCACACATGCCAAATCACTTAGGAAAAAGCAAGGAGAGCATTTAGCAGCAGTCTATGAATTTAGCAGTATTTACTGTTGCTTGGTTATTTGCAGAGTAGCATACACTTGGCATACTGGGACCACAGCCAGGGGCCTTCTTGTGTGAAATCAGTAGAGGGGAAGGGCAGAAAAAGAATGTGTCCAGCACTCTTGAGAGGGCAGTCAAGGCCAATGGAGCCCCTACAAGAAAACAGATTGAAACCATTGCTATTGACACCTGTGGAAAGAGGAAGAAGTGACTTCCTTTTGTGGTAAATAACACATTTTATATTTCTGGGGCATCGATGGTTCAGAATTCCTTATCTAGCCTACACACATATCACATCATGTGGGCAGTCACCTACATTAGCTATGTGTGGGTTTAACCCTGCTTGTAATGCCAATACCTTAGCCGCTAGGGTGGGAGTGGGAGGCCATGGCTCTGTTCACTCCATCAAGCCATAGAATTATAAAGTCATAGAAATGTTAGAGCTAGAAGGGATTGCAGAGGTTGCCTAGTCTAATGCCCCTCAAAATAATTTAATTCATCAAGGACTTATTAAACACCTACTATGTGCAGAGTACCATGTGACATGAGAGAGTTATCAAATTTAGACATGACATTTTCCCTGGCCTCATGGAATTTATAACCCTTTATGAGAAAAGATATATTGAAAGATAACTAAATACACAATCGTATGGATAAGTATATTAGAGAGGTGCAAAATAAAGTGTTGCATGGGGACTAAGGTGGGGTTTGGGAATCGTGGCGATCAGGAATGGCTTCCTGGAGAAGGAAGCATTTGAAATGGAGTTTTAAAGGATGGGTAGTAATTCACGCATCTAGATGGCTTAGTAGATAGAATGCTGGGCCTGGAGTCAGGAAGACCTGAGTTCAAATTTGGCCTCAGACACTTATTAACTGTGTGACCCTGGGCAAGTCACTTAACCTTTGTTTGCCTTAATTTACTGGAGACAGAAATGGCAAACCACTCCACTATCTTTGCCCAGTGAACCCTATGGACAATGTAGTCCCAGGGTCATGAAGACTGGACACAACTGAACAACAGCAAATGATTCAAAAAGGCACCGCAGAAACAGATCCTAAGGTGAAAGAGAAAATGATTGAGGAAACAATGGTTTACGCTTCCGAGTATATCGATTTATTAGGCAACATAGGCTAATTGCCTACCAGACCTCCTCAGCTTAGGGGCTGAACCCCAAATATAAGGGGAGACAGATTTTTTTAATAATTGAAAACATTTGATCAAATAAGTCCAATGAATGAAAAGAAAACAATCAACCAGGATCCAAAATTAGATAATCCAGTTTCTAATTGGAGGAAAGATCAGGCACTTTCTAAATTGGGAGGCCAAGAGTGAACAGGAGCAATTCCCTGAATTCAGAAAAAGAGGCGTCCCACTTTCCTCAGTATCTACAAAAAAAATCAAAGCAACGTGAGAAGAATAACTGAACAGTTCTGGGCCAGTTTTCAGCTAAGACATATGGATTGCTTGAAATTTATAATTGTGGGAAAACTCCTTGCATCAGTCTTTGGATCTGACTGGGTTTCTGGCGGGCATAACTCAGGCCTATAGTTAAGGGTCTCTAAGCAGCAGGGAGAGGTGGTCCAGCTTCTCAGCCATGCAGGGCTGGGTTCAAACAATCCCCACAACTGAATAAAGTTGTCTCACCAGACAGAAATTGGACTAGACCCATAATTGAATAGAAAGAGAATTGGGCTAGATCCAGAATTGAGTCACAAGATGGAGTCAATGTGGTTCACTTCATTCCCGCTACCATTTGCTGTTCTAATCCCCTCACTTCCAAGCATAAGGAACAGTATTGGCAAAAACATAAAAGGAGGAAGATATCTTATTTTACAGATAATAACAGCGAGCATTTATGTAGTTCATTAAGGTACGCAAAGCACTTTGTACATAAGTTCTCCCATCTGATTCTCTGTACAGTAGGCATTATTATTGTGTCCATTTTACGGATGAGAAACTGAGGCTGAGAGAGGATAAATGTCTTGCCCAGTCATTCAGCTAGTAAATGTTTAGGCAGAATTTGAACTCAGGTCTTCCTGACTTTGCCTTAGACGCTCTATTTACTATGACACCCCTAAGCCACCTTCTAGGTACCCACCCCAAGGGTGTGTGTGTGTGTGTGTGTGTGTGTGTGTGTGTGTGTCACTGCTCTCAGAAGTTTCTTTTCTTCCATTTCCCAATCAAAGACTGAAGGAAACAAAATATTTACAGGCCATTGAAGAGGTAGAGACTCTAAGAAGGCAATTAATCCAATTCCTTTATTCTCAGCCTGATGCTGGATGCTACAGAACTTCGAGAGTCATCATAGTGCAGGGAAAAGAGGGCTGGATTTAGAGTCCAAGGTCCTGGGTTCTAATTTCACTTCTGTCACATGCAGTACTATCTACATGGTCTTGCATGGCTATGTCATTTTATCTTTCTAGGACTCAGTTTCCTTGTCTGTAAAATGAGGAGGTTAGACTAGATGTCCTCTAAGATCCTTCTCAGCCCTAAATCCCGTGATCCTTCCTCGAATAAGTCCTCTAAGATTACACATGGGGAGGTTTAGTTATTGATATATCGCATGGGCCTTAAGGGTCTGGAATATTTCAAAGGCTGGACTCCTATTCCACCTTATCATAATCATTCAATAAACATTTGTTAAGTGGCAACTAGGTGGGCTCGGAGTCAGGAAGACCTGAATTCAAATCTTGCCTCAGACACATACTAGCTGTGTGACCCTAGGCAGGTCACTTATCCTCTACTTGCCTCAGTTTCCTCATCTGAAAGTGGAGATAATAATAGCATCTATCTCCCAGGGTTGTTGTGAGGATCAAAGGAGACAATAGCTATAAAAGTGCCTGGCACACAGTAGGTATGACATAAATGTTAGTTATTATTCTTTTGAGGCAATCAGGGTTAAGTGATTTATCCAGGATCACACAACTAGTAAGGGTCTGAGGCTGGATTTGAACTCAAGTCTTCCTGTCTCCAGGGCTGATGCTTTAACCACTGTGCCACCTAGCTCACTCAATGTTAGTTATTCTTATAAATGGCTACTATGTGCCAAGCACTGCGCTGGATATACACAGCCAAAAAAGAACAAGGCTCAAGGGTAGCGGTACAATTTCTCCCAGAAGTAATATAAATAATCAGGATCCACAGGCATCCCTCTAAAAGCTTTTAGGGAGCCAGTGAATATCCACTGTGACCATTTTTGCAAAGTTGCATATAAGAAGTGAACCATTATGGGAGCAGCTAGGTGGCACAGTGAATTGAACCATTATGGGAGCAGCTAGGTGGCACAGTGAATAGAGCACCAGCTCTGGAGTCAGGAGGACCTGAGTTCAAATCTGGCCTCAGACATTTGACACACTTACTAGCTGTGTGACCTTGGGCAAGTCACTTAACCACAATTGCTCTGCCTCCCACCCTGCAAAAAAGAAAAAAAAGAATTGAACCATTATGGTGGAAAGAGAGAAAGCTAATGTGGTATCCACCTACAACTTAGAAGGGTAATGGAGGAGATCTGGAATCTAGGCTTATGAACAAGACCTACCTTTCCTGGCAGCTTGGGAAATCAGCTGAGTCAAAGCATGAATTTCTCCTTTGACCTCAAGCCTCACAGGATAGTCCCTGGTTGGGTCAGGTACAAAGCTGCTACTCCTGCTTGGAGCAGCCCCAAGCTGGCTCCATATTCCATTGACAGAATCTTTGACCTTCAAAGCACTAGGTGATGATTTAGGAGACCCAGGTTTGAATACTAGCTAGGTGTATGATATTCAACAAGTTACTTCAGTTTTCCATACCTCAGTTTCTTCAGCTGAAAAACAGAGATGGTAATATCTGTTCCTGGGCAGCTAGGTGATACAGAGGATGGAGCTTAGGAAGACATGAGTTTAAATCTGTACTCAGACATTTACTAGCTGTGTGACCCTGGACAAGTCACTTGATCCTGTTTGCCTCAGCTTCCTTGTCTGTAAAATGAGCTGGAGGAGGAAATGGCAAAACCACTCCCGTATCTTTGCCAAGAAAACCCCAAATGGGGTCACAAAGAGTCAGACGTGACTAAACAGCAACAACAAATACCTGTTCCACTCACCTCGTCTGATTGTAGCAAAAGTGAAATGAAATAATGGCTATAAAGAACTTTGAAGAATGTAAGAATGAACTGAAAATGGTGATTTTATCTGAAATTTACAATTTTGCATGAAAACTATCCTTCCTCATAGACTCATAAGATTTAGAGTTAGAGTTGGAGATGATCTAGCTTGGCCCATTTGTTGGACATAGCAAGTTAGAGAGGCAAAACACTGAACCAGCTGTCAGGAAACCTGAGTTCTAGTTTTACCTCGGTCACTCACTGTATGACCCCAGTCAGTTTACTTCTCTGTGCTGTCAATTTAGTCATCTGTAAAACAGAAATGAAAACTTGGAGACACAGGACCCAACAATCAGTTCTTGGCTCTACTACCTGCGGTGTGTTGCTCAAGCATCTGAGCCTGTTTCCTTTTCTGTGAAGTAAGGTGGGTGGGGGTGTTGGACTACGTGACCTCTGAGGTTTTTTCTGGCTCTAAATCTGCCAACCCCTGATTTCACTGTCTGGCCTCTGTATCTGAAAAGATGCTTCTGCTCTAGGAGCTGTGTTTTGACTGATTGGAAGGAATTGAATTGTCATCTATATGCTTGTGCTCTTCTTGTGGGAGGCCTGAGAGAGGTTCTTAAGGGTCCATTTGGGGATAGGGCTGGAGTATGAAGTCTATAGATAGGGTTAACTCTATGTAAGTCTATGTGTTCAGTAACATAGATCATAGGATCATAGATCTATAGCACAAAGGGATCTCAGAGGTCACCTAGGCCAGCCCCCTCATCTTACAGACGAGGAAACTGAGGCCCAGGGAAATTAAACAACTTGTCCAGGGTCATATAGGGCATGAGGACATGAGGAAGTGGTAGAAATCCGAGTTTGGAGTCAAGAAGACCTGTGTTCAAATCCTACCTCAGACATTTACTATCCTTAGACAAATGTGTGAGGTATCAGGGCTGCTCATTTCCCTTTGGTGTCCACCTCTCACCCAACTCTCACCTGTGGCTCTGACCGTTGATGAGTTAGGAGGATGTCTACCCCAAGCATGGGAAGGCTTTCCCCTGGCAGAATGGGCTGATGAGAACAATCTTTTCCAATGACCATGAAGGTGGCTGAAGCAGGCAAGCACAGTGGAGTGGCTTTAGAGCTTGATCGGGCATTGAGGAAGCCAAGGTCATCCACTACATCCCAGGCCATAGCTGGTCATTCTGACTTTTGTGCTGCTACTGGACTTGATGGCTCTGGAGGAGAGAGTGAGGCTGATGACTGTGTAATTCTGCCTTGCTTAGATTCAGTTGATGCCCAAGTCAAGGCATGGGTGACTACGATGTTATTGGTTCTCTTTGAAAACAGAAGATAAATACCAACAATCTTGGACAAGTCATTTAACATCTCCGCCTCAGTTTCTATAGCTGTAAAATGAGGGGGTGGGTGGGTATTGGTAGTTTTTAAGGTCCCTTCTAGCTCTAAATCTATGATTCAATTTAAATCTGGGGTAAATCCTGCCCCTGACATGTGCTAGCTGTGTGGCCTTAACCTGCTGCTGCTGCTCCCACTACTACTGTTATTATCGTTCCTTCTGACTCTTTCTGATCTCATCTGGGGTTTTCATGGCAAAGATACCGGAATGGTTTGCCATTTACTTCTCCAGCTTATCTTACAGATAAGGAAACTGAGCCAAACAGGGTCACACAGCTAGGAAGTGCCTGAGGCTGGATTTGAACTTAGGTCTCCCTGGTTCTCGACTTAGTGCTCTCTCCACTGCACTGCTATCACTACTACTAGTTAGCTGGCATTTATAGCTTTAAGGTCTACAAAGCACTTATATTTGTTGTCTCATTTGGTATTCACAAGAACCTCATAAGATAGGTGCTATTACTACCCTCATTTTAAAGGTGAGGAAATTGAGGCTGAGTAAGGTTAAGTGACTTGCCCAAGGTCATACAGCTAAGTGTCTGAGGCAAGATTTAAACTGAGGTCTTTCTGACTCCAAGTTCAGAGTCTATCCACTGGGCCACCTAGCTGCCAATATTAACATTTATAAAGTGCTTTTAATGTCCCAAAGGACTTTATATCGACTGGCACATTTTCACTTCACAACAACTCTGTGAAGCAGGTTTTGAACCCAGGTCTTCCTGTTTCTGTTTGCCTGATTTCCAGTCCAGCTTTCTGTCCAATTTGTCACCTAACTTCTCGAAGGGATTGCCTATCCTCCCTCCACCCACCCCCTTGGCCAGGTAAGTCTCTAAGACCGTAAGTAAAGAGAAGTTGATGAACTTCATTTGTGGGGAGTGGGACAGAAGACACACTGAAACCAGAGATCTGGCTCTACCACTTCCCTAGCAACAAATAAGGTCTCATTTACACTAGCCACTTCACAGAGTTGTGAGAGAAGTGCTTTGTAAACCTTAAAGGCTATATAAATGTGAATTGTTATCATTACAGACAGGAGCTAAGTTAGCACACACCCCCATACACCTGGACGCTCTCCAGGATCTTTGATCCTCAGGCATAAACTATGACCTAAGAGGAGATGATGGATGTATTTACTGGGATGGCAGGGCCAATGACATCGCATCTGTGGCTGATAACAGGCTGTGAGTATGAGGTTGGTGCCAAGATGCAGTGTGTTTGTTTATTTATTTATTTATTTTTGTTGTTGGCATAAAGTAAAGAAAACAAAATAGGGAGCAGAAAGAAGCAATTTGAACTGGGCCACTGCTTTTCCTGGCTCTCGGGCAACATGCTATTGGCCCAGTTTCCAAAATCAGGGCCAGTTTGTTTTAGCAGCTTTGATGCTTTTAGTCTTTGGACAGCTCAGCCCTTTCAAAAAGCACCAAGCTGACTGAAATGCTTCTCATTGAGATTCATCGTGCTCAGATAACATTTAAAAATAAGAAGGGAGAGACGATGGAATGCTTTGTCTAGGCCAGAAATACGGAGCACTTTCTTTCTTTCTTTCTTTCTTTCTTTCTTTCTCTCTCTCTCTCTCTCTCTCTCTCTCTCTCTCTCTCTCTCTCTCTCTCTCTCTCTCTCCTTTTTCTTTTTATCTCAACCAGTCTGTAGTTTTCTCTCTCTTTCTCTCTGGGAAAATACATCTCCCTCCATTTAAAATATGGAAACATACCCACTGTCATGCCAGTAAGAGGTGAATGTGCAGCCAGAAGCTGGAGAGAGCAACAGCTTAGCTTTGTCTCTGGGGCCCTGGGACATACAAGCATCTGGGTCTTTGACTGCTTTGTGAGCCTTCACAAAGGCTAGTAAAGCTGAAGTCAGAGGGGTTTGCTGGCAGGATGCTTGTGGTTTACATCCACCCTTGTAATCAGATCACATAATGCAGACTCAACATTAATGGAAACTCTGCTTTTCCTTTGGCCTCTAGTCTCATGGAGCACAAGATTGGGAATTAGGAGACCCAAGTTTGATTTCCTGGTTATGACAACCCACTGTGTGATCTGGCCTGTGTCATAGAGCTTCTCTAGTTGTTTCCGCACATATCACCGTGGCACTCATCCCATCCTGACAGTTGTCACCACCACCATCTTTACCACCATCATTGTCAGCACTGTTATCATTACCTAAATACCAGTAACACATCATTACCATCAATACATATGAAGCACCCCTTGTATGGCATGGAAGCATTCCATTAGGCACTAGGAAAGCTACTGTTAGCAACAAACAGGCAAGAAGAGCACCGAGTGGGCAGAGGACCAAGAAGAGCCTAGGTACCTGGCAATACCACCCCTGCAAGGACAGTAATTAGATTCAGCCTGGTTGTTATGCTCATTCAGTTGTTTT
Source organism: Trichosurus vulpecula (assembly GCF_011100635.1). NCBI lineage: Eukaryota > Metazoa > Chordata > Mammalia > Diprotodontia > Phalangeridae > Trichosurus > Trichosurus vulpecula. Next base: position 316,761,551 of record NC_050574.1, on the reverse strand, counting down.
TCAGTCATATCTGACTCTTCATGACCTCATTTGAGGTTTTCTTGGCAAAGATACTGGAGTGGTTTGCCATTTCCTTCTCCAGCTCATTTTTACAGATGAGGAAGCTGAAGCAGGAAGGGTTAAGTGGCTTGCCCAAGGTCACACAGCTAGTAAGTGTCTGAAGCCAGATTTGAACTCAGGAAATTAGTCTTCCTGACTTCAGGTGACTGTGCCACCTAGCTGCCATTGCCCTAGTTAATGACAGGTTTTGGGGGGACGATAAGCTACTGCTATTACAGAAAATGAATGAAAAACAAAACAAAACTTTTTTTTGCTTACGTATTTACTATGTGCCAATCACTGTCCTTAATATCAGGAATATGAATACAAAGTAAAGACAGTGTTTGCTTTTTAAGGAATTTTTACTCTAATAGGAGGAAACAACCCACATAAGGAATGGTGGCCAGGGAAGGGCATTTTGTTTTGGGATGTTTCCAAGACGGCAGTAGTAATGACAGTATTGATTTGAGTTTGGACTGAGAACTAGAAAGTAGAGTAGAAGTGGAGAGGGCAAGGTTATACTTCCTCTCACAAATACTACCTATGTGATCCTGGGGGCAGGTAGGTGGCACAGTGGATGGAACTCCGGGGCCTGGACTCAGGAAAACCTGGGTTCAAATTCAGCCTCAGATACTTACTAGCTGTGTGACCCCAGGCAAGTTGCTTTACCCTGTTTGCCTCAGTTTCCTCATTTGTAAAATGAACTGGAGAAGGAAATGGCAAACCACTTGAGTATCTTTGCCAAGAAAACCCCAAATGGAGTCATGAAGAGTCAGACACGACTGAAAAACGACTGAACATCCCAGGGGTACGATCTTAATAGTACAACTTGTTTCCTCTGATTGGAGCCATAGAAGCAAGAGATACAGAGCACACAGTGGGGGAATCAGGGATACAACCAGGACTCACAAGCCCAATTATCTGTTGTTTTTCTGAAACCTCCTGTTGATATTCTCTCCTTCCTCTGCTTTAAATTTTAAGTATATTTTTGAAGGAAGGATATTAGATTTTTAAAAGAGAGAGAGATTTCTGTGCCCAGGGAAATAAAAAAAAATCATGCTTACCTCTTGTTAAGAGCTTCCATGTTTATTAATAACCAATCAAAAAAGTCTGTGACAGTAAAGAGAAGCATGTCATCAATGACCCTACGTGTAGCCGGTGTATGAGGACTTCCTCCTTGGCATAATTAATGGATGGTCCTCTGCCCCAAATATCCGTATTTGGAAAAATTCCAAATCTGCATTAGAGATTCTTCTAAGGTGTTATCCCTTACACAAGGCAGATATCATACATAAATCTATAATCAGTGATCTAGATTGGGGGTATTGGAGAGAATAGCACTAGACCACTTCTGGGTCACACTTCTGGGCAGCCAAAAAGCTCAGTGGAAGCCAAGGGGAAAAGAGTCAAGTGAAGATCAAAACTATGAAAGGGCACTAAACGCAAGGGTCACCAACTTCATAGTTTGCTTAAGCAGAGTTGTGATCAGGAATTCAAATTAAGCACCTGGGAAAAATTCATTTTAGGGGTGCTGGAAGTGGAGAACCCAGAACCCAATCCATTGAGGTACTGTTGTGTCTGTCCTTGCAGTTTCTGGGGGTCGAGGGGAGGTAGAGAAGACTATTGGAGAGGAGCACTAGGTGGGGCTGAGGGTCATGGGCAGTTTCACCATGTCGATGGGAGGTGAATGGAAGAGGGGGATGGGGACAACTGTTGCCTCCATGAGAAAATGTTTCCTCCCACTCCCTCTGGAAAGCACAATCGTCAGATGCCAGCTCCGTGGGGCACAGCCCCCGTCCCTTGGCACTATGAGCGTTCTGTATGGGAGACCCAGCCCTACACGGGTCTTTGTAGAATACTCACTAGAATTCTTTCAGGCACTCTTTTTCTCTGCCTTGCTTTCTCTTTGTCTCTCAGGGCTTTGGAAACAATGGTTACAGCCCATGCACTTTTTGGATGCCCAGGGCATGGAAACAGAAAGGTACTTAGAGAGAAAAGAGCAAAAGCCATGGGAACCAGGATCAGAAATGTCAGAAGTCACCATGATTGTTTTGGATTGAAAGCAATCTTTATTCTTCCTCTCCTCTCCCAAAGGACCAGGCCACCAAAGCAGTCTCAGGAAGCTTAAGCTTGGTGTGTCCTAGGGGAGATGTGCTCTCCTTCGCCTTCCTTGCCCTGCCTACCATAGAAAATGAACCCATCAGGATGTAACGTTGGCAGTGCAATGGGAACAGGGATCTTTCCGACCATCTCCCAAACTGTGAAGTTGGCAAAGTTTGTTTTCTGGGGCCTTTTGTTCCTTCTGCCTCCAGGGACCCAGTGCCCTCATGCAAGTCTCCTTCTGTGGGGGAGTCTCCTGCCCCAGACTTTCCCTTCCTGAGCAGTAATCCCTGCCTAAACCTTTTCCTTCCTGCTCTCATCGAAACAAATCTGTCCTTTGTTCTAAAACTTTTGTTTTCTGCCTCTAGCTAGAGGTAATTCTATTTGGACTAGGAAATCAATGGGTGATAAGTTTCATATGTGATCCTGTTTATTAGTATACAGCAGATCTATAACATGGCTGACTCTGGCCCCATTCTTTCAGGGCCTGTAAATCCCTGCCCCAACTCCTCACAGGCTCCTCCAGTACCCTGAAGGGGTTGGGGAGTCTCTTTCATCTACTATCAGCTCAAGCTCCTATCACCTACATTCCCCCCACTTTTAAGGGCCCGGTGGCTGGCACTCTAGTTTCAGGCAGCTGGGGATACAATTGGTAGAGTGCTGGGCCTGGAGTCAGGAAGACTTGCATTAAAATCTGGCCTCAGAGACTTAGCAGCTGTGTGACCCTGGGTAAGTCACAAACCTCTGTTTACTTCATTTCCTCATTGGAAAAATGGGAATAGTAATAGCACCTACATCCCAGGGTTATTGTGAGGATCAAAGGAGGAAATCATTGTAAAGTTCCTAACATAGTGCCTGGCACATAGTAAATGCTATGTTATTATTATTATTGTGGCATTACTTTTATAAGGGGCATTTACTTCAAAGATATAGCAAGAGCAAACATATAGACATTTCTCCCAACACTTCAGGGCCATAATAACTTCTACACTCCTAGTGAGGAGTGGCAAACAGGTAGGCTCACAGCTTGGCTGAAGCCCTACATTGCATTAGTTCCACTAAGTTCATGTCCAGAGTTGGCATCAGTGATAGTTTCTAGTGGGCTGCAGTTATAGGACCCTGTTTCTTCGAAGCTTCAGCTGCTCAGCTGGCTGCATCTAAACGGTACCTGGACCCCCATTTCCCTGTGGCTTGATCCTAGGCCAGAATGGAGACTATTTCTTGCACCTAGAATGGAAAAGAATAAACAAAAAGGCCAAAAAAAAAGCCCATTTGCAAGGGCCACATGGCCTCAGGGGGGAAAAGGAGACCCTAAAGCTCTCCCCTTTTACTTCGTGGGTTGAGTGAAGGACTCACCTGCACCCTTTGACTTAATTACAAAAAAAGTCACAGCAGGTGCTGCTGAGTCAGGCTGTTTTTAAAAACAGCACCGGTTTCAGCTATATGATCAATGGAAAAATAGTCCTCCCAACTAACAGATGCTAACGTACGCTCCACTTATCACTAGAGTCTCTCCCAAGCAGGTCCCTAGAGTATAACACCGTCTTAACAAACTGATGGTGTCTGTGCATGCACCTGACCCTCATTATACATCCATGTTAACAGAAGTTTTAACTTTTAAGAGTGTCTTAACCTGATCCCTTCAAGTCTGGCTTTGTCTCTTCCTCTATAGAAAACTCTTCTTTCTAATGTTACCAATGATCTCTTAAATGCTACATTTCATGGACTTTACTCAGTCTTCACCCTTCTTGACTTCTCTGCAGCTTTTGAGAAAAATAATTAACCCTTCCTCACGCTTTGGCACTGAATAAGTGCTTTTTGGTTCTACTTGTCTTTCCTGGGTGGTATCGCTTTTGGCCTGGGTGTGTGTGTGTGTATGTGTGTGTGTGTGTGTGTGTGTGTGTGTGTGTGAGAATGGGTAGATCTACTCAATCAGAATTTTGATTCCATCTCCCACTTATTAATTGACCTCACCTCCGTTTGAAGTACTGAATTTCAAGGAGCACTGGTCAGTCACATGACCTTGGTATAATGGAGTAAGTCCCCTAAGGAGCAGATACTAGAGAGGTGCTTTCTATACTTTTAAACTCTTGACTTTATTATCCTTATCAAGTAAATAAATAATATTTCATAACAAGGTGATAATTCATAATAATAAACAATGAACATCTACTACCAATTTCCTAAACCCTACAAGTCTTTTAAATATAGGAATGATTCAGACCTAGGAATTCTAAGATATGAATAGTTTGAGACTTTTCTTGAGCACACAAAGCAAGGTAATAACACATGTCTTCTGTAATGTAGAGAGCTAAATGGTACAGTGGATAGAGTGCTGGACCTGCAGTCAGGAAAACCTGAGTTCAAATCTGCCTTGGACGCGTTCTAGTTGTATGACCCTGGGCAAGTCACTTAACCTCTATCTGTCTCAGTTTCCACCTCTGTAAAATGGGGATAATACCAGCACCTACTTCCCAGGGTTGTTATGAGCATTAAAGGAAATAATAAATGTAAAGTCCTTAGCATGGTATCTGGTGTATAGTAAGCACTATATTAATAATAATAATAATATACAGCTTGAGTCTTCTGAAAGCAAGGTGACACATTTCTCCTGTAACATAGAGAGCTAAGTGGTGCAGTGGATAGAATGCAACATACACCTGGAGTTAGGAAGACCTGAATTAAAATCCAACCACAGACACTTATTAGCTATGTGACCCTGGGTGAGTCACTTAATCTCTGTTTGCCTCAGTTTCTTCAGCTCTAAAATGGGGATAATAATAGCACCTGCCTTCCAGGATTGTTGTCAGGATCAAATGAGATAATATTTGTAAAGTTCTTTATAAACTTTAAAGTGCTATATAAATACTAGCTATGAATGCTTGCTTTTCTGTTCCCCTCAGACTTCCCTTAGGACTGGCCATCTGTTGTAGATGCAGGAACTCTGGAATCAGGGTCTCAGCTCACTCACAGCATCTCAGCATGGAGTATAGGTCCCCATTTAAAATAGAACTCGGATGAATTAGTCTTTGAAGTGCTTCCCCAACTCAGAGGTCAGGTTACTTACCTTTGACCCCAACTGACTAAAGTGACCCTGTCACAGAAAAGAGTGAGTGGATTAGACAGACAAACCCAACAAGGAACCATTGTACTTCCTGTATCTCTTTCATTCTGACCTTGACCATTGCCCTATGCTGCCACTGTATATACCAAATTTCACCGCATAATTGTCACAGATTTTATGCCAAATTTTTGGCAAAAAAGTGGGGTATGACCAGTATGTGAAACTTTAAAAAAAATTGTGCTGGTATTACTTTAAAATCATTTATTACTAAACTGTCTTTGGTGCAAAATTAGGATGCACAGAATACTTGTGAATATACGTTAAAACTGGGAAGATGCAAGTTTTACCATATCATGTGACTTATTCATGGTAGCTTCACCTGTGGGCCAGCTCCCTTTGCCCCTATGGCTCTTTATTGGGTTGAGTGGCAATACCTTAGTACTACAGCGCTCTAAACAAACCACAACTCAGCTTTCAGAAATACACAGACTGTGCCTGCCATGAGAATTCTAGGCTCGAAGCTCGTAGTGTACAAGAGATAAATGCGTATCCATATGTCACTGTTTACCTTTAAAGGGGCATGGCGAACAGAATTACACCATGCAAAAATTGCGTGATGAAAGATTATAAATCAATTTTTGGACTGAAAAAACAGGGTGCGATGATCACATGGTGGCGATGATCATGTGATGGTGATGATTATGCTGTGAAATACGGTAATCCCTTTCTAGCCCAAGTGCCCAATGGTGCTGTACGGCGGAAAGAACACTAGTTCTGGAGTAGGAGATGTTGATAAAAATCCTGCCTCTGATGCAGAGTGCCTGTGTGACCTTGGACCAGTGCCTTAACCTCCCTGAGTCTCATTTTCTTATCTGTAAAATGATGGGATTAGACTAGATGGTCTCTAATATCACTTCAAGCATTCCAGATTCCTGGTCCTAGGGTTCTCTTCCACATTAGTTTTTTGGTTCCCTCAGGGCAGGGGCTGTGTTATGTTTCATCTTTGTATTCTTAGCACTCGGTATACATTAAGGTAGAAACAAATAAGCTAATGTATGTAAAGTGTTTATAATCCACATATGAGCTCTTCTTCTTCTGCATCATCATTACATATGATTATTGGCAAAAGCATTATGCAAATGTAAGGTGTTACTTTGTGTTTGAGGATAACAGGCAAGAGACCAAGCTCAGTTTTCAGCTGGCACCTCCCAGCCCCTCGTAGAAAGATGGGGGTGGGGTTCTATTTATCGATAGTGTCAGCCAAAGTGCAGGTTACAAAGGTATATTTTGTCCAAGTTCCTGTCTGGGCTCCTGCATGCAGAGACTTGTTTCAAGAAAAGTCAACAGCTTGTTTTATCTTTCCCACTATCACACCCAGGGCTGCATTCCTCACTTCCATATTCTGCATTCCAGGGGATAATTAGAACAAAGCGCTCCAACCTTTCCAGGGGAGTGTCATTGGTTTCTATTTGGTCATGGAGGAAGGCCCAGGGTAACTGCTCAATAGACCAGCACTTGCTTGCCACCCCACCCCCCACCCCCACCCTGCCCAGGCTGGCAGGTCTTCTCTGCAAGGGTTTGTTCGGTGTGGCAGCCAGATAATCAATTGTAAGGTGGCCAGCTGCCAAGAGATATGCCTGGCACCTACTGACCTTGAAGGATGGAAAGTGTACTGGCCTGAGAGTCAGGTTCCCAGTCTTCTAGCATTACCTCTGCTTACCAGCCAGTCAATATGCATTTATTAGACACCTATTATTTTCCAGGCACTGTAAATTGCTTTGTAACCCTAGGCAAGTCACTTTTCTCTCTGAATCTCAGTTCCTTCATCTGTAAAATGAGGATAATAGAATTCGAACTACCAACCTCACAGAGCTGCTGTGCAGATCAATATGACATAAAACACTCCCTGCTTTGAGGATCCTAGAGTCTTAGCACTAGAGAGCTAGAAAGAACCTCAGAGACTCCCTAGCCTAATTCCCTCATTTTACAGATGGGGAAACTGAGGCCCAGGGAGGTTAAATGATACTCTCCAAGGTTACACAGAGAGCAGCACCATATATAAAGTATATAAAGTGTGTAAATGTTAGGTGTCATTACAGTCCATGGTCAGTTGACCTTTGGTACCAGTCCTGCTAGTCACTGAATCTGTTTTGAGGAAGGTTATGTAATTAGGTGTGTACAGTTGTGCTTTTTCTCTTTTAATTATTTCCTATTTATGCTATATATAGCTCACTTCATACATATTTGTTTGCTTATTGTCTGTTCCACTAGATTGCAAGTTCCTTGAGGTCAGGGACTGTCTTTTGCCTCAGTGCTTAGCATAGTGCCTGGCACAGGCTCCTAACAAATATTTATTGAATGAATGAAAGGAAGAACCAGAGAGTTGGAGAAGGAAAACATACATATATTATAAGATGACTTCTAAGAAGCTGGGGTGGAATTATGCAAAATGCTAAACTTGGAGTCAGGAAGATATGGGTTCGAATCCAGCCTCAGACACTCACCAGCAATTTGATCCTGTGCAAGTCTCTTCATCTCTCTGAACTTTTGTTTCTTTATCTGTAAAATGAGAGGGTTGGATTCTATTACCTTTAAGGTCACTCACAGCTCTAAATTAATGACTTATGATCTTATCCAGTCAGTCAACAATCATTTATTAATTATTTACTAAGTGCCTGTTCTGTTCTAAGAGCTGTGGATGTAAATCTAGATAACAAACCACACAATATAAGTGACAAATGAGGAGTGTGGGCAATAGTTGGTTTAGAGGAGTCTAGAGGAACAAGACATTAGTGTGGGCTGAGACAGCCATTTATTAAATGCCTACTGTGTGCCAAGCACTGTGTTTAGTGCTGGGGATACAAAGAAAGCAAAAGATAGTCTCTGCTTTCAGCTCACAATATGATGGGAGAAGACCACACAGACACACACACACACACACACACACACATACACATACACACACACAACTATGTACAAACAAGCTACATACAAGATAAATTGGAGATAATCAACACGGGAAGGCGTTAATCTTTAGGAGGCGAGACCGGAGTTGGATGCTGAAAGATGGATAAGATTTAGGTAGGAGGAGAGTAGTGGGGAAGGTATATCTGGCTGGGATATCCAGACCCATGCCTGGAACAAGGAGAGAGCACATCTAGCACCCTGATGTTATTAAAAACTTTGTTCTCTGGCAGAAAAGTTATATGAAAAAAAAAACCTGTTCTTTTGCTGAAGCCTCCCTTTGTAGTGTGTTATTTCTCACTTGCTCCATGTTATTTCCAGCTTTTGACCATCTCTACTCCTGTCTTGCCCTTGGATTTGATGACCCAAGAACTCTGGCTTTGTATGGCATGGCGTATTGTATACGCAATCCAATGACTTGACTCTTACCTTCTTTCCCTAAGAGCGTTCTCTCTCCTTGAGCTCTGTAAATTGGACCTAAATACCCGTAGGTGTGGGCCTCAATTCCTCCTAGGAAATTAAGATCCAAGGCCAGCTGGAGTGAGTTTCTCTTCTCTCTCCCATAGGATGCTCTCTCTACTCCCTTGTGATTACACTTGCTCTTCCTGTCCATAGCCTACCTAGGCCTGTCCTCCCTAGGAAGCTCTCCAGCTCCAGGGTCTAAATTCTCATCTAGACCTTCTGCTACCTTTTCCGTCCTCTAAGGTCTTAACTGTCCATATCTCTTTTTCTCTGGGTTCTGCTCTCTGCTTTCCATTATTAAACTCAGTTTCTTATTTACTAATTCAACTTGAAGAAATCTCAGTGTGTTTCCCCTCTCTTTGGTAGGTGCATTGTAATGAGGGACAATGCCTTAACCCAAAGTAATAAATCTCTAATGGTGGGATTTCAGATACATTGGCAGATTGCTATCAAGCATCTTATGACCTCTGACCATTGGGTTCCCTCTCTCTACCTCTGGCACAAGTATGACTGAGAAAATAGGGATGGTCTCAGAAGCCAGCTTCTGCTGGCCTTGTGACACATTATTACCAACAAGTCCTACTGGCATATATCATGCCTTTAGACTCTAAGCAGTCTGCATTATAGCACCCTGCATATGACTCTCCCCAGGAAAGCCAGCCACAGATGTACACTGAAAACCACCTAGATTAGCAAATTTCCTCCTTATAACCCTGTAAGATAAATACATTAGGGTTTTGGGTTTTGGGGGATTTTTTTGGTCTGAACCTGTGATTTCATTGATGTAAGAAATTCCAAGTGTGGAACTTTCCTCTACTGATGAAAATAAGCAATTCATTTGTAATTTATATTCTTAGAGAATTGTCTATGGTGCCAAGAAGTTAAAAGAACTGCCCATGATCACATAGTCAACATGTCCAAGGCAGGACTTGGAGTCTCTTTGACTCCAAGGCTGGCATATACATGGTCATACTAAAGCCATATGGAGATAATACTAACAGATATTATTAACTCATTTTACGATGATAAACTGAGTCTCAGAGAGGTTTAAGTGACTTGCCCATGATTATAGAATCTCTAAGCGTCAGAGGCAGGATTCTAACCTAAGTGCGTTCTAATCCAAGTCCAATACCTTTTCTACTATACCACCCTGCCCCTTCCTTCTCTGTGGTAGCAACCAGAATGGGAGATATTTGGGGAATAGGCGGAAATTTTGGTAACCCTCACATTATACCAAGTAGACATAAGGCGTATATAAGTTTTCCTGCCTGGACATTCAGAACTCTGTTGCCTGTCTGTAGTTCATTTGTGATCGCTATCAATACAAATATTGCTGTGGGTATCATTGTAATGGAATGTTGTCAAGGAAAGAAAAATTTCCCTCCAGAAAATATGTTTGATCTTTCGTCTACCAGCCTTCACCCCTAGGAGTTCAGTGGAATTTCCCTTTAACTGCCTATGATGGCACAGCCAGGAAGATGTTAGGGATGTTAATCTCTGTTACTTATCCTCTTATAGGATTAGACATGTGAAAGCCAAATTAATTCTCAAAGGATTCCAGAAACATTGGTTTAAGAAAATGGTCAGTTGTACTAAAACATAAACTTCTTGTAGGTAGACACCAAAATCTATTTCCTTGTGTATTACTTTCTTCTCCAATATCTGGCCTAGGGATCTGAAAAGCATTTTAGAAGAAAGAGCAATGACATAAGAAATGGGATTAAACAATCAACCCCTTCCCATACACACTGGTACCTTTCCTCTCCCTCCCACCCTACTTTTCAAGCTTCCTTTTCTGTTTTTTTTTCCTATTAGATGATAAGCTCCTTGAGGGTCATAGCTATATCCCTAGCACTTAGTACAGAGCCAGGCACATAGTAGGTAATTAATGACTATTGAGTGACTTAAGAAGCACCTGATGGTTTTAAAGATTAAGATACAAGGGCAAGATCCATTCAGGGCCATTTGTTTATAGAACCCACCCTTGCTTGAGGGAATTGTTGGGGTTAAACATCTTATTTCTGTTTTGCCAGCAGGTTAATCAGTGAAGGTGCAACAAATGCATTATCGCCTACAGTTTACCCTCCCTCAGAGGCTCCTTGTGTGAGCCAGACAAGCAACAGCTGCTGGGGGAAGATGGGGAAACAACCACCAAATGGTTCTGGGATTATTGTCTCAGAGCCAGTCACCCCTTGGTCCAAAGTGAACAAGGTGACCCTGGGGAATAAGCTCTCCTGGAGAATTCTTGGAGGAGCGAACACCCCAGCTGTGACTTATTACGAAGGCCTTTGCCCTTTGTGTGAACCATGTACTTATTAGACTATCAGTGTATCCTGGTGAATCCTTACCTGAGGGTAGAATAACTAACTCCTGCCACCCAGACTATGACTTAGCCAGGTCTTAACCCAGAGGGAACTATCCACCAGCCTAGCTGGAAGTGGGAAGGGAAGGCAGGACCTGTAATTCCTGATCTCCTAACCTTACTAATCTATTACCCCCAACGCCTCCCCAGTGCAACCTTATGTCAGAGTGAAAAGGATACGGACTGAGAACAGGAAGAAGGAGTTGGGGGCCGTCTTTAGCCTAGAGAATAAAAGACAGGAGGGTCAGGGGAAGAGGATGGAAATCACAATCTACAAATATTGGAGATAGTGGAGGAGGGATTAGTCTTTTTTGGCTGTAACCAGATGGGAGGTAAGACTAGGGCCACTGGTTTGTACTTATAATGAGAAAGGATTCAACTCAATTGTAAAGAGGGGAACCCTCCCAATGATGAGAACTGTCCCTACATAGAATGGGCTGCTTTTGGCAGCTAGGGGTTTTCCCGTCACCAGAGGTTGTCAAGCAGAGATGGATAGCTGGCTGTTGGGAATATCGAAGATTGATTTCATGATTTTGGTAGGACTTAGACTAGAAAACCTTTGAGTTCCAACAATAGGTCTATGAACCTCATTTTACAGATAAGAAAAATGAGGCTCAAAGAAATCGAGGGAAATGGAGAAACAGAAACTGATGCCAAGTCTGCTTCTCTAATTCTAGGTTGCCCAGGAACAATTGGTTTCTAGTGGGGTTGGCTATGGAGGTTGGGCTTGAGCTGAGTATGGCTAGAATCTGGAGAGTTGGAGGGCAGGGGTGAGCATTCTAGGGGGTGTGTGTGTGTGTGTGTGTGTGTGTGTGTGTGTGTGTGTGTTTGTGTTTGAGAGAGACAGACAGGCAGAGACAGAGACAGACAGACAGACACACACACACACACACACACACACACAGGTGGGGGGCAGGGATGAGCAGACACAGAGGCTGGAGTGAGCATGGAATGGGAAAGATAAATGAGGAGACCCACCTGGAGTCCTTTGTTCAAGTCTGGAGGTTGTGTGAATAGAGTGGTCATTTTAAAGCTAGGAGGTACTTCAGGTGAAGGTGAGCCTTGATAGCTCTCTCCAAGGGCCCCCAGCAGATGCATTTTTATGTGTTTTTCTCTAGGGAGGTCCACACCAACCCACAGTTTCCCCTTTGAGGTTGGCTTTGGTGCCCTGTTCCATCTCTTGTCACATTAGATCCTAGAGCAGGAAAACATTCATTCTACTGCAGTACCTGGTGAGCTAATTTTATTCCTGCTGAGAACCATGGAGTCCCCACCTTGAATATTTATTTAGCTTCTGTCCATACCATTTGCTGCAACAGACACATGTTTTTTCTTCCTTGTTAAATGAGACCAGGCAAAGGCCAAGAGGAAATCGTCAAAGGAGATTCTCATTCAGGGCTGGCCTGATGCATAGAGGAACAACTGGTCATACAGTCAGTGTGATTTCAGGGATATTAGAAAAGCCTTCCTCCTTCATCCCCAAAGCCTCTCACACTAGTCCCACAAATGCCTGAAAGTCATTTAAACAGGAAACAAATAATGATAACTCACACTTCCATAGAGTCTTAAGGTTTACAAGGCACTTTCTTCATAGTGAACTTATGGAATGTGAGGCAGGTATTGCAAATATCTCTGTCCCTATTTAATTTTACTTTTTTAAAAAATATTTTTATTTTCAGCTCCAAGTTCTCTTCCTCTCTCTATCCTTTCCCCACCCATTAAGAAGACAAGAAACATCATAATCACTATACACATGAAGTCAAACAAAACACATTTCTGCATTAGCCATATTCTGTAAAAAAAAGCAAGGAAAGTAAAAGAATAGAAAATAGGCTTCAATCTGCACCTAAGTCCATCAGTTCTTTAGCATTTTATGTCATGAGTCCTTTGGAGTTGTTATCGGTCATTGCATTGATCAGTTACCAAATCTTTCGAAACTGATTATCTTTCTAAAACTACTATTAGTGGATGGATTGTTCTCCTGGTTTCTCTCACTTCACTTTGTAGCAGTTCATAGAAGTCTTCCCAGGCTTTTCTGAAACCATCTCCATCATTTCTTATAGTTCAATAGTATTTTATCATATTTATATGTGTGTGTGTTCAGCCATACCCCAATTGATAGTCACCCCCTTAGTTTCCAGTTCTTTGCCACCACAAAAAGAGTTGCTCTAAATACTTTTGTATGTATTTTTTTTTCTTTGACCTCCTTGGGGTAAAGACCTAGGTCAAACCTGGGTCAAAGGGTATGCACAGTGTTATGGCCCTTTGGGCATGGTTCCGAATTGTTCTCCATAATAGTCCAGAATTCCACCAACAATGCATTAATGCACCTATTTTTGCATATCCCTTCCAGCATTTGTCATTTTCCTTTTCTGTCATCTTAGTCAATCTGATGGTTGTGAGGTGGTACCTGAGTTGTTTAATTTGCATTTCTCTAATTTATTAGTGTTTTAGCACATTTCTTCATATGGCTATTGATAGCTTTGATTTCTTCCCTTGAAAACTGCCTCTTCATAGCCTTTGTCACTGTTACCATTTTATAGATGAAAGAACCAAGGTTTAATGATTTGTCCACTGTGTGACTAGTAAGCTTGGATATACATTCAGAGCTTTCAACTTCAAGTCTGATGTTCTTCTTACTACATCCCATTCATTCTAATTTTATATTAATTTGTAGGTCTGAGCATGCAAATACATCTGAAAGAGAGATAACTGATTTACTTTCAAGAGCGACAGCCATGAGGCAACAGTATGACATAGCAACTAAAAAAAATGAATGTGCTTTCAGGCTGCCCTAGAAACTCAGCCTCCAGAATGATGGGATCTCTCAGTACTCCTTCCTGATCCCACCACATCTGGAATCTTGTGTTTGGCTCCAAGAGCCGCATTTAAGGAAAGATATTGAAAAAGTAGATGTCCATAATGACACCCAGAGGAAGGCAACCAAGATGGTAGATTATAGAACCATGGAATTCAAGACAGAAGAAACCTTTTCTTGGCTCTATTCTCATTTTGTAGATGAGGAAACTGGGGACTCAGAAATCATGAAATACAAGGACCAACTGAATATATCCCTTCTTTCCCCCTTATTCAGCAAACCATTCTTTGTAAGAGAGTATAAAAGAATGAGAAAGAAAGCAGTTAAATGAAACCAACAACAAATTGACCAAGTCTGACAGTATATGTAATGTTTCACACCCATAGTCCCCTACGCCTGCAAACAAGGGAGGGAGAGCTGTACAAAATCACTTTTTCTATGTGATATATAATCAGAAGGAAAGCCCTAGATTCCTAATTCCAGGTATTATTAGCCTAGGGTCCATGAACAGATTTCTGTGAACTTGATTGGGAAAATTGTTTTTGATAATCGTATGTCAGCATAGTTGCTTTCCTTTGTAATCCTACATATTTTATTTTATGCAGTTAAAAACACTATTCTGAGAAGGGGCCCAGGGGCTTTGCCAGACCATAGTCTGGCTGTAGTTCAAAATCTTAACCAGAGCAGAAGTTTTCCTTGCAGAGTCAAGGTCTGGGAATAGAGAGACCATTGGCTTTGAAATATGGAAGATCTGGGTTCAAATCTCATTCCTAACATTTGCTACAGCCATAACATTTTTGTACCTCCACATTCTTATCTGAAAAATAGAGATAGCAATATTGTCACTTCAAAGGGTTACTGTAAGGAAACCACTTTGGAAGCCTTAAGGTACTATGTAAATGTGAGTTGTTGATGATTATTACCATATTCCTGAGAAAAACTCTGCTTGGATATTTTCTGCGATAAAGCATGGACTATCTCATGATGCAGACAATGTAGGGTATCCCTACTTGTTATAAATTGGTTCTTCCATCAGAATGGCACAGTGGATAGAGGACTGGCCTTGGATTCAAGAAGACCTAGGTTCAAGTCCTCTTTCTGACATATGCTATCTGGGTAACCACAGGCAAACCCTTGATGCCAAAGCAACTTTCTAAGAGTAGAAGTTGGGGGCCAGTTAGGTAGCAGAGTAGATAGAGTGCTGGCCCTGGAGTCAGGAGGATCTGAGCTTAAATCCAGCCTGGGACACTTACTAGCTGTGTGACCCTGGGCAAATCACTTAACCTGGATTCCCTCAAAACAAACAAACAAAAAACATACACCAAAAAACTAAGAGTAGATGAAGTTACAAAAAAGTGATATTCTACTTTGGTGGATAGACCTTCCAGATTAGGAGGTAAGTGAATAAATAAAAGAATGAATAAATAATGAGCAAATAAATAAATGGATAGACAGGTCAATAAGTAAAGTAAGTAAATATGCAAGGAAACAAATGGATGAATAGATGCAGAAAGAACCCAGAAATCTTTCCCATTAATCAAAACAAAGAATTCAGCCTTTACAATATTAGGGCAAAGAGAACCACAATTCATTAATTTGCTAAATGTTCTTCTTTTCTGCTTATGCTAGAACTTAAACTATGCACTATGTTTGAGTAAGGACACATCATAATAATTCCTCCCATATGTAGTGAACTTTATAATTTTTAAAGTGTTCTTTAGAGTTTCCTCATCTTTGAGGCATCTAGTGCTCCTTCCAGCTCTGAGTCTCTGACCCCTTTTTGCTAAAGGCCATGAAAATGTATTTGTGACTACACTAAGCAGTTTAAATCTAAACCATTTTACATTTCCCAAATGGGATCTAGACCAGTCAATAGCTACCCACGCAGATAGACAACTTTAGGCAGAGGATGTTACTTAATATAAAGTGAATTCATATTTCTGAATTTGCTAATTGTTCATCTGTTATATACATTATCCTTTTGGTCTTGAATTTTATAATATATGTATATATATACATATACATATGCATATACACATCGAGTTGAATGAATGAAAAAGCATTTATTAAGGACTGACCATGTGTTTACACTGTGCTAAGTCCCTGGGATACAAATACAAAACAGCAAATGATAACAAATAATAATAATAATAAATAACATATATAGCTTTAAGCATTTGTAAATGATTTAAGATTTGCAGAGCACTTTACAGATATTATCTCATTTGATCCTGACAACAATCTTGGAAGGTAGGTGCTATTATTATTCTTGTATTATAGATGAGGAAACTGAGGCAGACAAAAGTTAAGTGACTTGCCCAGCATCATGCAGTTATTAAGTATCTGAGTCTGTATTTGAACTCCTATCTTCCAGACTCAAGGTCCAGTGATCTATTCACTGTACCACCTAAGGATTAAGGACAATCCCTGCCTTCAGGGAGCTTACATTCTAATGAGGGAAACAAGGAGTGCTATAGTTCTCTTAGTGCAAAAGCAGATGGCAACCCCCTAAGCTTTAGTGAAAGGTTTTGCTAAATTTCTGTGACCCTCAAATTTCATCATCTGGTAGCACAACCCACAAGCTGTGACTGCTGGCGTTGTTTTCAAGAGCCTAAACTCCCCACCAATAAGGTACCTGGGAAGGACCTTGGTCAAGGGATAAATGCATGTCTCCACTTAAATTGGGGATGCAACAATTCTTTCTTCTGATCTCTTGTACCCTGGCATGGGCTGCAGATTTCTGGCTGCCTCTGGGATCTTGGCAAGCAACAAGCAGGGCTTTGTCTGACAATACTGCTGTCCCTGGATTCTGCTGTTAGTCATTCCACTCTGGGTCTCCATGGCAGGCACTGGGCTGTGAGCTTGGGGAATGAGAGCCACTTCTCTGAGAGCAGAAAAGCCAAGACCACACAAGCAGAAAATATGATCAAACTCGCCTGTGAGGAACAAAAAATGAAGTAACCTAGGGCTTGATTTACAGAACCCCATCAGCCCACATACTAGATTTTGTAGAACTGGAAGAGACCTTAAAGGTAATTTTTTCTATACTTCCCTCCCCATTTTGTTCAAACAGAATGTATACTGGATAAATCAGTGATAATTGACAGAGAAAAGGAATTACAGGGAATTAGGAAAGGCTTCTTGTGGAAGGTGAAGTTTTAGATTGGACTTGAAGGAAGCCAGGAGGCAGAGATAAGGATGTATTCTAGGTATGGGGAATGACTAGTGAAGATCCATGAAGGTGTGTGTGTGTGTGTGTGTGTGTGTGTAAATAATAGGGAAACTTAGCTCCAAAGAGAAGTGGCTTACCCAATGTTACTAAATGAAAGACAGAATTCAAACCCAGATCTTCTGAATCCAGTACAACTAGGTCTTTCCAGTACAACATGATTAAAGAAACCCTAGGGTAGGGCATGGTCAGCCAACGGATTGGCAAATTCTTACTGAGAGTCCATTATGTGCTAAGCTCTGTTCTAGGTACTAGAGAATGAGGCCAGGTCCTTGCCCTCCAGGAACTCTAGGCTTAGTTGGAGAGGCCATATTAAACAATTATAGAACAATTAAGTAGCAATTTAAATAATTTAAGTAAATTAAGAGTTCAGCAAAAGGTATGTTCAATATGAAATGTAACATGATTTAATGGGTAGAATGTTAGACTTTGAATCAGGAAATTATGGCCTCGAATTTCACCTCTGAAACTTGGGATCCTAAAGCTGAAAGGGACCTCAGAAGCTTTCTAGTCAAATCCCCTTATTTTACAGTTGAGGAAACTGAGGCCCAAGGAGATTTAAATGTTTTACTCAAGATCAAACAACATTTAGTGAGCATCAAAGACAGGAGCTGAATTCAACTGAAGTTCCAGAGTCAGTGTTCTTTCTACCTTGGGCAAATCATTTAACCTCTCTGAACTTAAATTTCTTCATCTGTAAAATAAGTGATGACTAGATGGCCTCTGAGATCCTTTCTGGCTCTAAGTCTATGATCCTATAGTCTGCAGACGTCAAAAGCTTCATGGAGATAGTGGGACTTGACCTGGGCCCTGAAGAACGGGTAGGCTTTATTAGGTGGAGGGGGGAAGAAGGGCATTTCTGGAATAGGAATCAGAACTTCTCTTCCATGATTTCCTTTTGCTGCTGAGAAGTGAATCAAATCATAGAATCTCTGAGTTGAAAGGATTTTACAGGTCATCTGTCCAACCTTCAACCCCAAATCAGACTTCCTTCTATAACATTCCTAACAAATTGTCTTCTGAATTATTTGAACATTTCAAGTGACGTGGAGCTCGCTACTTTTTTTGAGCTTCTGAGCACCGGTACTATATAGCCAACTACCTATTGGACATTTCAAAGTAGATGTCTCTAGGCTTCTCAAACATAACTTCAAAGCAGAATTCATCATCTTCTTCCCCCAGCCCCTCAAATCCACTTCTCTTCTGAATTTATCCATAATTGTTGAGGACATCACCATCCTTTCAGTCACGCAGGTTTTCAACCTTGACTCATTACTCTCACACACTTCACACAATTATTTGCCAGATCTTGTGTTTCCATCTCCACGATATGCCTCACATATGTCTCCTTTCTCCATTCACACACCTTAGTCTGGGCTCTCATAACCTCTCACCAGGACCCCTATTTGTGCCCCACTGTCTCTTCTTTCCCCATTCCAATTGATAACCAACACAGCTGCCAAAGAGATTTTTCTAAAGCACAGGTCTGATCGTGTTGGCCTTGCCCCTACTCAATATACTCCAATGGTTTCCTGTTCTTCTAGGAACAAATGTAAACTTCTCTGCTTGGCATTTAAAACTCCTTACTGGTTCCTTCCTACTTCCTCAGTCTTCTTCCATGTTACCCTTCTTCATTGGCTTTAGGACCCAACCATAATGGAGGACTTGCTAGTCTTCACACATGACCCTGAATTGCTTGTCTCTGCACCTTTGAACTGGTTGTCACTCATTCCTGAAACTCTATTCCTCTACCCCCTCAGACATCCTGGTGTTTTTCAAGAATGAGCTCCACCACTTTCTTCGTGTTCACCCAGCTGTTAGTTCCTTCCCTTCTATGGTTACTTTGTATCTGCTTCGAATGTCTCATACATCTATACACCATCTTCCCTGTTAAAGAAGGGCAGGAACTATTTTGCTTTTGTGTTTGTATCCTTAGTCCCTCACACATTGTTGAGTGCTTGACAAATGCTTGTTGATTGATTGAAGTAACTCATTCAATTTACAGATGAGTCTAATTGTTGGAAAGTTCTTTCTACTGAACTAAAATCTGCCTTCTTATAGCTTCTACCCTTTGGTTTTAAGTCTGTCCTCCTGGTGCAACACAGAGTAAGTTTACTTCTTCCACATGATAGCCTTTCAAATATGTGAAAACATCAATCATGTCTCTCCTGGCACCCACCACCCGACCCCGGTTAGTTTTCTTTTCTCTAGGTTAGACACTTCCAATTCCATCTGCTAATCCTCTGATAATGTGGTTTTCAGACTTCTTAATATTCTGTTTACCCTCAGCTGGGCATACTTCAGTCAACATTCCTTTGTGGTAAAAATAATTAATACAATCAGATATGACCTGTGTTATGCAGGATGGCACAGTACAATTACCTTCCTTTACATGGACATTATGACTTTATTAATGCTCTCTAAGAGTGAGTCCTCCCTCCCTCCATTCCTTACTTTTTTCCCTTCCTCTTTCCCTCCTCCCCCCCCCCTTTCTCTCTCTCTCTCTCTCTCTCTCTCTCTCTCTCTCTCTCTCTCTCTCTCCCTTCCTTCGGAATTCGCATCATGCTGTTGACTCATGTTGATCCAGTAGTCCATTAAAACCCACAAATCTTTTTTCTATCAGCTCCTGTCAAGCTAAGTTTCTCCAGTAGTGTATTTGTATGGTTATTTTTTTAAAAAGTAAATGGAGGACTTTGCATTTATCCCTGTTAAGTTTTATATTGCTTTATTTCAATCCATTTTTATGTCAAGATCGTTTTGTATCCTGGTTCTGCCAATAAGATTCCAATTTTCTGTCATTTCCAAATTTGATAATAGTGCTTCAGTGCCTTCCTCTAAGGCTGGTTAAGTACGCTTACATCTGGAGAGGATCTATTGATCTGGAAGCTCAATAGTATTTCGTTTATTTAAATAATGTGCTGAAGATGCTATTGACTCATCACCAGTGCAAGAACATGGGTTGCATCTCGGGGAGGGGAGATGGACTGCACTGATCCATCTGCACATTCTTGCCAGTC
The DNA here is from genome assembly GCF_011100635.1 of Trichosurus vulpecula. Lineage (NCBI taxonomy): Eukaryota > Metazoa > Chordata > Mammalia > Diprotodontia > Phalangeridae > Trichosurus > Trichosurus vulpecula. The sequence continues at coordinate 316,741,496 of NC_050574.1, read as the reverse complement.
CCTTTGTGCCTAAAAGTACATATTTATGAAATAACCTTGTGGAGTTAGGGAGCTAGCCTTTACATTCAGGTGAACAGGTAGTATGTTCTGGGTCATATTCTTCTCAGTACTTCAGAGGAAAGGTGATATGGGGAGGGAGCTGCCCTATGTAAGGTTGAGAAAAAAAATTTCAATTTAATTTAGGTCATGTCAAATGAAAGAGGAATTAGATTTGCTTTGTCTGACCCCAGCTGGCAGGACTAGGGGATAGGAGCTGGAGAGAACTAAACTTCTACTATATGTTACTGTCTCTGGGATCATGGGGTTCCTTCCCTTCTTTCCTGGAACCACTTGGTTCCCTTCTCCACAGCCGCCATTTTGGGAGCTTTATATTTGTGCTGGTTTCATCCCACACCCCAACCCCCAAGGGACTTGAAATTATCATCAGTTTCAGGGCTCATCTCAATTCTACTCTGTTTAAATTCTGGCTCTCACTCCAGATTTTCAGCAAATCTGTTTCCTTTTATAGGCAAGTCTGAGGGAACTCAGATCGATGGTAGCCAGACCCATTCAAGTAAACAAAGAATGCTATGGCTCAATCAACCATCACCATTAAGATTGTAGCATCTTGGGATCATAGATTTAAAGCTGGAAGGGACCTTAGAAGTCATGCAATCTAACTGTCCTCATTGTACAGATGAGACAACTGAGGCCCAGAGGAGTTAAGTGATTTGTCCAAGATAACACAGGTAGAAGAACCAGTACTCCAACCCTCTTTTCTGAATACCTTCCTTAACACATTCCCTCCCCCCAAGGAGTCTACAGCTGTAAGTAATGTCTTTTACAAGGATTCATAGTTTTAAAGCACCCCCTAAATTAATGGTAACTTGTGAAAGTCCAGACTTTCTATAGCTGGATGGCCCTGGTGGTGTACTCAGGCCCAACACACAAGTGTTCAAGGTATGTTCCTAGATTCACATTGCCTTATAAAGAGCTGTCCAAATTCATAAAATGAATAGTAAACAACAAAAAACTAAAATTATATTTTTAAATAAGAGCAAAATGAAAGATTTAAAAAGAGAAAAGAAAACACCAGACAACACCCTCTCCCTAAAAAGTGAGGGGAGGAGGGAAATACTAGGCAACTTTATGAAAAAAGATATCTCAGATGGTTTCTCTTGACTTGTGCCTCGTTTGGGAAACTAATCTAGTTTAGTAAACAACAACACAACAACACAACAATTCCAGGTTAAATATTATATCCATAGATGTAAATAGTGGTCCACAGGGCCATAGAAAGATCAATACATAGTGCTCTAAGAAAAATTTGTTTCCCTTTCACATCCCTTCTAATCATAGGACTATCCAGTCCATCTTGCAATTTGCCTGCTGCTCCTCACCTAGTCTTGTCCCATCCACAACAAACCTGAACCCTGCATCTCCAGAATCTATGGCCCCAGGAGGTTAGTCCACTCATCTTTGGAGCTGCTTCTCTAGAGCCCAGGCAAATTGACTGGTGATTGGGTGAGTGCCAAACTAGTCTACCTAAACCACTCTATCTACTAGTTAGCCACAGGCACCAGACCATGCCTGACCTTCACATACTATCTAGTCATTCAGCCATCCCCAGGCAATCTTGCCACCAGCCTTGCAGATACATTTACTTCTTCAGTCAAGTAATAAGGGTTACCAGGTCATAGAATTGTAGATTGTGATCTTGAAAAGAACTCAGAAGTCTAGTCTAGCCCTCTTGTTTTACAGATGAAGTACTGCAGCCCTGGGAAATAAAATGAGTAAGGTAGTAAGCATCAGGAGTGGAATTTGAACCTAAGATTTGACCGCATAGCCAATGATGTTGTTCATTAGTATTTTGCAAAAAGTCATTGAGTCAAAGATTTCCTAAGCAGGGATACTGACCATGCTATAAAGTGGCTCATTTAGCTAAATAGTCTGAAAAGTCCTTTCCATTTCTAAAATGTATGATTTTATGATTCTAAATTCCTTCATTAATGTTTCAAATTCTAATGCTCAGAAATCAAAAACTGAACATTAAGGGCTACGTCCTTGGATTTGTTTATAGCACCCCATCACTCATTTCTTCTGCTACTTGCCTCTAATCACCTTTCTCCCCCTAGACCAAGGGTGGGGAACCTTCAGCCTTGAGGCCACATGTGGCCCGCTAGGTCCTCAAGTGCGGCCCTTTGACTAAATCCAAACTTCACAGAACAAATCCCCTTAATAAGAGGATTTGTTCTTTGTTCTGTAAAACTTAGATGCAGTCAAAAGGCTGAGACCTAGAGGAACACATGTGGTCTTGAGGCCAAAGGTTCCCTATCCCTGGTCTAGACCTTCCCCTGTATCTCATGCTCTCCTGTTCAGCTCTCCTTCCATTACAGGGCCCCATGCAAAGATTGGGTCCCTTCCTTATTCTATTCCTTTCCAAATCTTATCCATCCCTTTCAGAGAGCTGCTGGAGCAAATCTTAGTTTATAATACTTTAATAACCATTCAGATAATAACCACGATAACAACAACAGCTAACATGTCATGTATGTTGTTAAGGTTTGCAAAAGGTTTTTATATGTTATCTCATTTGATCTTCATAGTAATCTTGTGAAGTACCAGTGGTATTATTATTATCATCTTACAGATGAAGAAACTCCATGCCTCAACCCAAGGAATTGTACAAAGAGATGAGAAGTATCATGGATTTGGTGTCAGTTCTAGTCCTTACTCAGCCACTAACTCACAGTATGACCACGGCAAGTCTTCTCCCCACTCAGGGCCTCAGGGTTTTTATCTGTAGGAGGAGGTGCTAGATGATTTTTGAGATTCTATAGGCCATTATTCTTTAGCTATCTGAACTGACACTAATCATTTCCAGCTCCATGTCAGGCTGTCAGAGAAGACTTATGTGGGTAGGATATCTTCCTGGAGCCCCTCACATTGCACCTGGTAAGCAATTTACTTCATGTCAAATGAATGCTACCATCTAGTAGCCCTGAGGGCCCAGAGCTTAGTCGTTGTCACAGTTGTGTACTGTTCCAGGATGAATAGTAAGGGAATGTTGGGTTGCCTCTGTAGTTGTCTGTGACTGGAACTAATCAACGAGAATTTGGAACTGGTACAGCAGGGACACAATCTGCTGTCAGTCTCGTTCTGGCATCAGCCAAAAGGCCATTATAAACTTCTCATTGCTGCTTTCTCTAAACAGACACAGTGTTTCATTACAGCAGGAACATCCCTTTGGCCATTCAAGAACAATATTCATCCTTTCCCCATAATTCCCATACAAGGGACTTAAAAAAAAAAGAATTATATGTTTTTTAGATCTGAAGCCAGTGGGACTGCAGATTCTTACAGCTCTTCATTTTCCTCTCTGTTTCTTGTCCACCCCAGGGAAAAAGCTGGAATCTGGCTTTAAAGGTGGAGGGGAACTGAAGCACTGGACCCAAAGAAACGGGGCTCCGGTTAGCTTATCTTGGATGTAAATTCACATGCATGTTTGCTGTGCAGCCAAAACTGTTTTCAGTACTGTGAGGGGACACGAGAAAAAGAACAAATTGCATTTATCTGGGCAGGGTGGTGTGGGGATAGAGCACTTGGCCTGGAGTCAGGAAGATCTGAGTTCAAATCTGGCCTCAGATACTAGCTATGTGACCCTGGGCAGGTTGCTTAACTTTTGTTTCTCTCAGTTTCCTCAGCTATAAAATGGGGATAACAGCAGCATCTATTTTGTAAGCTTGTTGTGAGGTTCAAATAAGATATTTATAAAGTGCTTATTGCAGTGCCTGGTACATAGCAGGTACAATATATCCGTATTTGTGTATACGTACATACATATATGTATACACACATATACACATGTGTATATACATATATACATGCATATATACACATACACATACACACTCTTACACATATATGTACACATATACATATATGTATATATGTATGTGCACAGCCATAGACATATATATGTGTATATACACACACACATATCTATCTATCTATCTATCTATATATATATATCTACGTATATGTTTATTTACTTCCTTTTCTATGCCAGACTACTTGCCTCAGGTAAATCTTGCATGTATTATTGTCTTCATTTGACAGAGAAATAAATTCCAAGAGATGATAACTCACATTTATATTGTACTTTAAGGCTTACAAAGCACTTCCCTTACAAAAGCCCTTTGAGGTAGGTAGGTCTCATAGGTGTTATTATCCCTATTTTAAAAATCAAGGAACTGGGGTTATGGTAAGTTAAATGACTTGCCTGTGATCACAAAGCCAATAGGATTCTGAGGCAGGATTTGAATCCAGTTCGCTACCCAAGGCCTGCCTCCAAGTTAAATGCTTTGCCTGAAGTGACACAGCTAGTCCATGACATAGCTCAGTTTGAAAATGAATTCTTCTGACTCAAAGTCCAGTACTCTCTCTGCTGTACCACACTGCCTCACTTCGACAAGGACACATCCTCTTAAGGAGTTTACAATCCTTTCATGGAAGGATGATTGGAAAGCAGACAAGACAGCCATATAAGAGAGCACACAAAAAAGTACTGAATTGAGCCAAATGAGGCGCTGTTATAGATGAAAAGAGAACATATGAAAAGGAGACATACGTGTTTGATGAAGTTATCTGAGAGGGCTTCATAGAGGGGGTGGAACTTGAGCTGGGCCTTGAAAGATGGGGCAGGCTTGAATTTGCAGGGATGAGGAGGAAGGATGGTCCTATCCTTGAGCAAAACACATTGACATTGTTCAAGGAGAGCTATGAGGAGAAAGATTTGGCTACAGCGGAAGCTTTATCTAGGAAAGCAGTGGGAGATGAGGTCAGAAAGGTAAGGTCGTGGCAGATTATGGAGGGCCTTGAATTTTAGAAAGAGGAGTGCATTAAGTAAAGGAATGATTTGACAAATATGGTATTTTAGGAATATTGTTCAAGCACATGAAACTAGGAATGTTGTTCTAGAGAAGGAGAAGTAGCATAAGGATATCATCAAAAATATCATCATCAAAGATATCATCAAAGACATGGATGAGTGGAAAAGGAGGTAGAAAGTCCAAAGAAGCAAAGGGGGTGGGGGGATAATACAAGAGCAGTCTAAGTGTTGTACTACTATGGATGAAATATTAAAGCCCAGAGGAAGGCCCCCAACCCATTGAAGGGATCATCTATGAAAATCTTATAAAAAGGCATTTACAAAAATTACATGGGATACTGAGTGTGGATGGATTGTTGGAACAGTGATCATGGATCCACTCAAGTGGAACTAGATCAGGGACTAGACTAAACTTTGCTCCCAGAACCCCTTTACACTCTTAGCAATTATTGAGACTCCCCCAAATCTCTTGTTTATGTGAGCTCTATTAACTGATACCATATTAGAAATTAAAACTAACAAAATTTTAAAATAATTGTTAATATATCTTAAAATGACAATAGATCCATTATGTTAATATAAATATCATATGAAAAACAATCATATTTTTCAAAACAAAAAAATTAACGAGAAGATGGCACTATTTAATATAATTTTACAAATTTTTAAAGCTCTGACTTAACAGAAGACTATTGGATTCTCATCTCTGCTTCTACATTCAATCCGCCACAAAATGTTATTTGACTGAAATATATGGAGAAAATCTGTCCTCACATAGATGTGTAGTTGGAAGAGGGAAGAGTTTTAAGAGACAAATAGTGAATTGGTATTATTGAGTAATAGTTTTGACCTCTGTGGGCCATACTTTGAGAACCTGTAGACTTGATGATCCAAAAGGTCCATTCCAGTTCTAAATCAATGATCCTACAATTAATACCACAATGCACTGAAGTCCAGAAGTGATAGGCCAGATGTATTGGAGGTGATGAAGCTAGGAGCAGGGAGACCTCTTTAATTTTAAATGAAATGCTGAGGGTTAATTCGTATATGGGCATACATGTATCCCGCATAACATTGCTCAGAAGAGTCCTGAATTTCACAGGGAACAATGATATAAAACATTGTTTATTACTAAGGGCAATTAGTTTTTTGATGTTACAGTTTGGTTTCTCAAAAAAAAAAAAAAAAAGGAGCCAGCAGAGCATTGCAAGGATACAGATTGAGTTATTTGTAAATCTTTATGATACTTGTTAGGGCGGCTAGGTGGCCCAGTAGATAGACTGCCAGGCCTGGAATCAGGAAGATCTGAATTCAAATCTGCACTGATATACTATCTGTGTGACCCTGGGCAAGTTACTTAACTCTGTTTGCCTCAGTTTCTTCATCTGTAAAATGAGGTGAAGAAGGAAATGGCTCCAGTATCTTTGCCAAGAAAACCCCAACTGGGGTCGTGAAGAGTCAGACACGACTGAACAACATAAAAATGATATTTGTTGGGGAGGTCACTTTTAGTATGTTAGACATACTCTCATCTTTCTTACCTCCACATCTCTGCTCATATTCTTCTTGTTCCCTCACTTGTCTCATACTCTGTCCCTATGCGCCTCTCCAAATCCTCTAGCACTTGAAGTCCTAGTTCATTTCCTTGGCCTCTCATGACCACTCCATTCCTTCCACTGAATTCCTCTAATTTATCTCATTTGACCTTTATCATATAGTGTGTTATATTGCCTTTATTGCTCGTTGTTTATTCCTTTGTGTAAATCCTGTCTCCCCAATGGTCTAAGTGCCATTAGGGCGGGAACTCTCCATAACGTGGAGTGATCCCCAGGAAATGATGGCCGGGCTGAGGTAAGACTTCATCAGAACCCTGGGAAGCTGGGGAATTATAAGAGGGCACCAGGTGAAGCAATGGTACTAGGGTGCCGCAAAGGGAAGGAAATGCATGGAAAAAAATGCAGACTTCAGGGTCCTACACAGAGCAAACACCTGTACAGCGTCATTCGGGCACCTTTGGCGGGTGGTTGTCCATGACTTCATTTTGTAAATGTGGATGTGTAGGAATAGGAACTGAGCAGGGACGTAAGGCCAGAACTCTTAGAGGTAACAGAGAAAAGCCAGGACTCCTCCTCATGCAGCTGCTGCCATTGAGGAAGGCTTGTTCTTCCTCTCTGGGCACATTGCCAACTCTCTCCATTTCTAGTCACTGCTTCCCCTCTCATCACCTCCCTACTTACTCTGGAGTACTGCTTAACCTGCGTAGCTCCTGCCCAAATTAAGGGTCTTTAATTCCCTCCTCACCCTCTGCCCCTGGCCTGTTATGCAGAAAGTACTTCATAAGCCTTAAAGCTGGATTTACCACACAATAATACAGTGAACATTTTTGTTTGTTGTTGTTCAGTAGTGTCCAACTCTTCGTGACTTTATGGACCATAGCACAGCAATACCGTCCGTGGGGTTTTCCTGGCAAGAATGCTGGAGTGGTTTACCATTTCCTTCTCTGGTGGATTAAGGCAGATAAAGGTTAAGTGACTTGCCCAGGGTCACACAGTTAAAATCCCAACCTCTTTTCTCCAACTCACGTTGAATGACTGTCTAGCCTGGATTTGAACACAGGTCTTTCTGACTCCAGGCCCAGCACTCTATCTACTATGCTTCTTCCTGGGCAAATAGAGATTAAGTGTCTTATCCAGGGTTACACAGCTAGTAAGTGTCTGAGGTCACATTTGAACTCAGATCTTCTGACTCCAGGCCCATTAAGTCACCTAGCTGCCTCACAGAGAACATTTATTAAAGGTTTGTTGATGGATAGTTTGTGTCAATATGAGATGCGAAAGAAAATATAATAATAATAATAATATGTGCTATTTATATAGTACTTTAAGATTTGCAAAGTGCTTTACATATATTATCTCATTTGATGTAATGTCCCTTAAGGAGATTACAGTTTAGTAGGGAGATAAGAATTAAGGAGTTAGAAATTTAGGAGGAGGCTGCTGCTGGGTGGTGGGGGGCCCACAGGACCCCGGGGGTCCCGAGTTGGTGCCACGTGTCCCCGGGGGAGCCAGGCTGGGACTTTGAAGCATCTCTCAAGAACCATGGCATCCAAAGCTGCACCCCCCACTGCAGACCCAGGCCCTGTTTCTCTACCACCTTCTGGGGCTGCCCAGCTAGATTCTGGTGAGGATTTTGAAGTTCTAGATGGAACTGACGAGGAAGAGGAGGAGGATGATGATGACCTGAGTGAGCTGCCCCCCCTGGAGGATCTGGGAGCAGCCCAAAATGAGGGACCTACTGAGCCTCAACCTTCAACATCTGAAGAGACAGGGCATTCAAGCCCCCTCCAGGAGGAATGGATGGATATCCTGGGTAATGGACTGCTTAGAAAGAAGATCCTCGTGGCTGGCCCGCCTGGGGCCAAGCGGCCCAGAAAGGGCCAGGATGTGACAGTGCAGCTGAAGGTCTCGCTTGAGGACGATGGAACACAGGTGGAAGACCAGCCCAGCCTCACCTTCACCCTGGGAGACTGTGACTTTCTCCAGGCTTTGGATCTGAGCGTGCAGCTCATGAATGTGGGTGAGACAGCCCTGATCATCGCAGATGCCAAATATTGCTACGGATCTCACAGCAGGAGTCCTGCCATCCCTCCCAACTCAACCCTTCACCTTGAGGTGGCTCTACTGACAGCTGTGGATGGGCCTGACCTGGAGCTGCTGAGTGGACAAGAGCGAGTCGCCCTTGCTGATCATAAGCGAGAGTGTGGAAATGCTCACTACCAGAGGGCTGACTTTGTCCTGGCTGCCAACTCCTACGACTTGGCGCTCAAGGCCATCAGTGCCAGCTCCAAAGTTGATGTGAGCCCAGAGGAGGAAGCAGAATTGTTAGAACTGAAGGTGAAATGTCTGAACAACCTGGCTGCCTCACAGCTCAAGCTGGACCACTACAGTGCAGCCTTGAACTCCTGCAGCCTGGCACTCAGCCACCAGCCAGATAACATCAAGGCCCTGTTCCGGAAGGGCAAGGTGCTGGCACAGCAAGGTGAGTATGCTGAGGCCATCCCCATCCTGAGAGCTGCCCTCAAACTGGAACCTTCCAACAAGACTATTCATTCAGAGCTCTCAAAGCTGGTGAAAAAGCATGCTGCCCAGAGGCACACAGAGACTGCCATGTATAAGAAGATGCTTGGCGCTGCTGGTGCCAGTGGACTGCCCACCAAGGGCCCTGCCAAGGGACCCCGGTCCATTCCATGGAAATGGCTCTTTGGGGCAACTGCTGTAGCCCTCGGGGGTGTGGCTCTGTCTGTGGTCATCGCTGCCAGAAATTGAAAGCCTGGACAGACGGATGTTGCCTACTGCCTGCCTGGGCTCCCTTGAACCTTCCAGCCCCAGGCCTGCATCTTCCCTGTCCTTTTCCTGTCCCAAAGCCTGACATGCCCCAGCTCATATACCACCTGGGCCATGACCTAGAATTAGGTTAGTCCCTATGAATGAATGAAGAGTATGGACCACCCAGTCAGGGGGTACCTGTCTCTCTCCCTCTTCAGTCCTCCCCACCAGAGCTGGGCAGATACCTGGGGGCCTGATCTGTCTGGCAAGGGCCAGCTAAAAGATCTCATGTAGCCTCAGCGGGCAAGGGGATGGTAGACCAATGGAAGCAGGTCAAAGGCACCCCAGCACCACCCCAACTCTCCTGAGAATGTCGTGATGGAGATAGTGGGGATGGGCCTTAGAAGTGGGTATTTTCACATTGCCCATAAGGAAGGCGAACTGCTAATGTGCTCAGGCTCTGGTCTGTTGGCCAGGTTCAGAGACTTTGAGCTGGTTTATGCCCTGAAAGTTCTCTGACAGGAGCCCAAAGGCCCAGTGCAGACCTGAAGCACTTTCTGCCCCACTCTGGGGGGATTTCCCCTCATTCCCTAGGCTCAGCCTCAGGATTGCCTGGCATGGGACTGGGGCACATCTGTGGACAGGGAATTGGCTTTTTTAAGTGGGAGAAGAATGTGCCCCCTTGCCTTGGCAGAAGCATCTTTGTGTGCCCATTCCCTCTGCCCAATGCGTGCTGCCCCCTGCCTTCAGTGAGCGCAGCCCTCTTCTCACCCCCCACGTTTGAGTTTACTGGACCTAGGTATGGAGCCTCCTGTTGTCTGATGGGAAAGCCTAGGAAATAAAGTGCCCAACCTGGTCGAAAAAAAAAAAAGAAATTTAGGAGGAGACCTTGGAGAAGGTGGTGTCTTCAGAGTAGAAGGAGGAGAGCATATCCCATAAAAGGGGTAGAAAATGCTGTTAAAAGCTACAGAAATGCCAAGGGTAATGAGGACAGAAAAACCACTTTACATTTGGGAATTAAGAAGTCACTGAAGACTTCAGAGAGAGCAGCATCAGTAAAAGGGTGGAGATAGAAGCCTGATTCCAAGAGACCAAAGAGAGTGACAGAGTGAAAGTATAGGGCATAGAAAATTTCTTCAGGAAGTTTTCCAAGAAGATGTGGGATGGTAGCTGGATCATAAAATCATAGATTTAGAGCTGAAAGGGACCTCAGAGATTATTAAGTTTAACCCTCTCATTTTGTAGATGGGAAACTGAGGCCTACAGGGATTAAGTGACTTGCCTAGGGTCACACAGCTAGTGTCCAAGGTGGACTAAAAGTGCAGTGCTCTAGCTACTATCCCACAAGGAGAAGTCAAAGGAAATCTTTTTCAGGACTGGGAAGAATAGCACATGTGTAGGCAGTTAGGAAGGAGCTAATTGTTACAAAAAGAGATCAAGACTGCCTGTGAGAGACGTTACCTAATGAAACAGAATCCTGCAGAAGGGAGAAGGCAGGGGGGATCAAGGATACCGAGAAAGCATAAGCAATAGGCTTGTCCCATAGCCTTAGTTCAATGACGGGATTCAAATGAATTAACAACCGGTTCAGAGCCGAGGTGCTGCCCTGGCCACTTACCTGGCGGTGGCAGGCCCTGCCCCCGCTAACAACCAGTTCCGCGAACCCAACCAAAAATTAGGTACTGGTTCTAGCAAACCGGTGCCAACCGGCTGAATCCCAACACTGCCTTAGTTAGTAATAGCACTACCTCATCTTCTCTGACCAGAGGGAAGGAAGAGACATGAAGGTGATGCTATTAAAAGGTTGGAAGAAAGAGAGTTGAAGGTGTTCAGACTAGATGGCCTCATTCTTCTCAGAGAAGTAGGAGATTGTCAGTAAAAATTAGAACCAGCATCTTTAAATTGTCTACTCCAGGAATCCATGATTTTCAGAAACTATCTCTTCACCTCCATTTTCGTCTATGGTCGAGCCTGGCTATCTGTGCACATTCCCCTTGTCAGCCATTGATGTGTCAAACTAGCTTTGTGACCTTGACCAAGTCTCTTCCCCCTGAGCTGTCCCCTAAATACCTTTGCTGTGGAATGAGGGTTCCTTTCAACCCAAACATTCTGTGATTGATATGTTAGACACCTCTTATGTGCCCAGAGCTGTGGGGGATGCAAGGCTGAAAAAGAATACACATTCCCTGACCTTGAGGAACTTACAATATTGTTCCGGAAATAAGACTAACAAATATGCAACAGAAAATGATACAAGGGATCATAGAAGTGCTAAATTGTGTCCTGGTGATTCTAAGGAGGACATGCAGTGCGTTGCCAGCTGGAGTGGTCAGGAAAGGAAGGGCTTCATGGAAGGGGAAACACTGGAGCTGGTCCCTAAAAAGTGGGTAAGAATTGGATGCATGGGGAGGAGATAGGAGGCCATTCTCTCTGAGAGAAGTCCATGAATGAATGTTCAGGGGGCAGGAAGGAAGGATAGTACCTTCAAGGAAGAGCAAGGACCTGGTGTGCTAGGGAACAGAGGGAGGTAAGGTTGGATAAGGGTGTGAATCCAGTTTCTAAAAGTGGGTTTAAAGCTTCCTGTTGGGTCTGCTAAGTTGCTGGGTCACCATTCTTGGACAGGGAGATTCTTTGGAGGAGTTTGAGTTTCCAGCTCTCTCCCCCTGCTGCCCCAAGCTCAATCTGTTCTGTCAGGTTGGAGGGTAAAAAGAGAGAATGTAATTGTTTAATGGGATTTAGAGCTGGAAGGGACCTTAAAGATCTTCTGTATCAAGTTGATAATTTTACAAATGAGGAAACTGAGAGTTAGGGAGGTTAAGTGATTTGCACCAGGTCTAGTACGTGGCAGAATCAGGATCCAAACCCAGGCTTTATGGCTTAAAATCCCAACCTCTTTTCTCTAACTCATGTTGAATGACTGATAGTCCTAAGGATTTCCAAAGGTATATTCAACCTCAAGAGAAGCATCATAGTACAATGAAAAGTAGGCAGAGAAACTTGAGTTTCAGTTATTCTCTCTGACTCATCCTCTCTGTGTGACTTAAACTTTCTTGGACCTCAGTTTCCTCAGCTATAATATCAGGGGGCCATACTAGATGGCCTCAAGAAATGTGATCCTTTGACCTAGAGATAGAAGGGTTTTTTCTATTAGCTGCCTCATACTCAGAACCCCTAATTACAAAACAGCCCAGTGAGATAGAGGTTCCTCTTTCCCTTGACTTGTTACTGAGTCTGAGACTCAGATAAGAAAGAATGCTGGAAGACCAGTTGGCAAATTTCACTCTTTGCTCTGGCTCGGGCTCTGGCTTTTTCAGTTAGACATCTGTGGTGAAACAGGAGGGATACTGGGCATGACAACCCAGGGTTGTGTCATATACAACATAGAATTGAGAGCTAAAAAGGACATCCTAGCCCAGTCCCCTCATTTTGCAGATGTGGAGATCTAGCCAACCAATTTGCTAGCCCTGTGACCCTGGGCAAGTCACTTTATAACTCATTTTTCTTCATTGATAAAATGGGATTAAAAATATTTGACTGCCCACCCTCACAAGGTTGCTCTGAGAAAAATTCTTTGTTACCTGAAAGCAAATGCTCTGGAAATGGGAGCTCTTAGTGTGAACTGCTATCATATTGGTATGTGTCCATAGGAAGGTCTCTTGGCTTCTTGGGGGCCATGGCTTTTTCATCTGAAAGGCTGTGATAATAAAACCTGTTCTACCAGCAGGGGTGTGAAGTGGCTTAAAGGAGGTGATGGATATGAAAATGCTTTGTAAAATGTCAAATATCCTATAAACTTTAAGTAGTAATGATAATAATAATAGTAACTGCCATCATCATTTATCACGATGATTATAGTTTTACCTCCTGCGTCAAGGCACAGACTCTTTATCCCATGAGGAAACTTGCTTCTCAGAAAGGCTGGCCAGAAGCCAGGCCACGCAAGGAGTGTGTATGCTTCAGAATTCTGCTCACTGTGGTACTTAGGTATTAGTTTGGTGATAAATCAAGTGGCATATACTCCATAGTACAGGCTCAGGGTCTCTAGAGGGAAGTAGCAGCTCAGGATGCAGCTTACTAACCTTGTCATGACTACAAGAATGCTGTGTTCCAACTCTGGTAACTAAAGGGTCAGTTAGGAGCCAGGAAATGTATAGGTTAGAGTCCCAGCAAGATGGATAGATAGATGGAGATAGATGAGAAATAGACAATTGATGGATTGATAGATAGTAGATGATAGATAGACCAACAGAAAGATATTCAGACTGAAAGAGTTTATTAAGGGCTTACTATATGATAGGTACTGTGGTAGGTGCTGGGAACACAAATAAAAGTAAGCCAGATAGTCCCTGCCCTCAGGGAGATTACATTCTACAGGGTGTCCCTAAAGTCTGGACACATAGGCAAAAATGCATATTTTGAAATATTTGGACTATTAATAGACCTCAGCCCCCTTGACTTCTTTTTCTGGGGTATGCTAAAGGAAAAGTGTCCTCAATGAAAATCACAGATGCAACACTCTTGATCGAACACTAAAGAGTGAATGTGTTAAAATTGATGGCAATGTGGAGTTACTGCATCAAGTTCACATGAATCTTGCAAAGGGCATCAACCTTTGCATCACAAATGATGGAAATCATATTGAAGATGTTATTTGTTAATATTCCAATTAAATAAAATGTTGTTGAAAATTTCATTCATTTCATTTCTTGAAAATATGCATTTTTGCCTATATGTCCAGACTTTAGGAACACCCTGTAAGGCAAGTTTTCAGACCTCCAGACTCAAGATCTTCTGACTGAGGCAATCCCCTTACCTCAAGCAAGAAGCTTACACACACACACACACACACACACACACACACACACACACACACACACATTCTTCATTCTGGGGTAAGAAGAACCAGTCCTAGGGCATAGTTTGCCCAGGGGATGAATTTATGAGTGTATCAATTAGTCAACAAGCATTTATTAAGTGCCCCCAGTGGGCAAGAAGATTGTGAAGGACACCAAGGTTACAAAGATAAAAATGAAATACTTTCTGCACTCAAAGAGCTTATAGACTATTGTGGGAGACATACTTACACATCTGAGTACATGTACACATAGACGTATATACACTTATAATACATTAATACAAAGTAATTTCATAGGGGTAGAAAGTAGCTGCTTAAGGTAATTAGGAAGGCTTCATGGAGGGAGTGGTACTTGAGCTGAATTTTGAAGAAAACTAGAGATTCTAAGATATGGAGATGAAGGCAGAAAATATTCCAGGCATAGAAGGCTGTCTATATAAAGGTTTGGAGACAGGAGATGTGATACCATGTTGTAGACACAACAATAAAGGCAGTTTGGCTAGACTATAGAGTGAGTATGCAGCAGCTTGGACAGATGGTAAGCAAGCTAACCTGCTTTTTTTGAATACATTAGGAAGTTGAATATAAGAGAATGTCCTGAGTGACAGCTTTATCTCCAGCCTACCTCAGCTTATGCACTTGAATGACTTCCCGAGAGTTCAAGTATTTGGTTCACATAATCAATCCCACCTTGCACCATCCCTGCCTCACTCACACCATCCATCATGTTAAGGGTTTCCTGAGTGTCAGGGAAGGAACATATCATAATTCATGGATATTATGATTCAATTTGTGTGTAGCCTTGAAGACCTACCTAGCTGCCTCTTGGATCTCTTGGATTATCCAGCTTTGAGCAGTCAACAGAAGTATCATTAAGTATTCTTGGATCACATGATTTAGATCTGGAAGGAATCATAAGGATTACTGCCTTCATTTTGCAGAGAGGTAAGGTCATGCCAAGGTCACATTGATAGTGAATAGCATAGTTAGAATTAGAACTCAGGTCCTCTAGTCCTCTGACAACAAATCCAGTTCCCATTCTGCTACAGAGAGCCAGAGAAGAGACAGCTTTGTCTGGGTCTGACTAGGTTGAGGGGCAGCTCTTTCACCAACATAAAGACTCTTGAGGCAAAGTGTTCCTTCCCAGGAATCCAGGTTCCCAGTGGCTGAGCCTGTCCCATAAACACACATGAAAGGCTTTTGCTCAAGTTTCACAGACTGACTCTTCAGCCCTTGTCAGCTCTCTGAACAAGGGAAAACTTTTATTTCCTTTCCTCAGTCCCCCGCCTTGCCTTTCATGTGGTCTGAGACATCTGGTGGCTCAGGGCCAGCTAGAGAGAGCCAGCCAACAAGTGCCCGCCTCCTTCTCTTTCAAGGTCCCTGCTTTCGCTGCCCAGGGGATTCCCCCAATTCCCAAATCCTGCCTTTTTAGGAATCTACCTTCTCCTGTGTAAGAAGTAAGGAGAAGGGCACCAGGTATTAACCCCTTGCCTATCACACTGAAACATGTCTACATGGCTAATAGAAACATGGTATGGTTTGGACTAAAACGCACAGAGATCTTTCCTTGAGACACTCCTAGAAGATGCTAAAGATCCAACCCTGTGGTCTGTGGCAGCTTTTAGTCCTAAGACGCTGAGAACTTAAAGGTAGTGTGGCACCTAGATTCTAGTTCTGACTGCCACTCAAAAGCTTTGTGACCTTGGGCAAATCACTATGCCTCATACTACCTCCATGTTTCTAATTTGTAAAATGGGCAGAATAAAACCAATATCAAAGGAGATCACATAAGCAAGAGCATTTTGAAAGTTTGCTGTTGTTGTCCAGTTGCTTCAGTCATGTCCGACTTTTCATGACCCCATTTGGGGTCTTCTTGGTAAAGATACTGCAATAGTTTGCCATTTCCTTCTCCAGCTCATTTTACAGATGAGGAAACTGAGGCAAACAGGGTTTGCCACAGAGGTAGTAAAGAACAGAAGCAAGGTTTGAACCTAGGTCTTCTGTCTCAAAATTGGGGTTAAGTGACTTACCCAGGGTCACATATCACATAGCTAGTATCTGAGGCAAGATTCAAACTCAGGTACTCCTGACTCCAGAGCAGGTGCTCTATCTACTGTGCCACCTAGCTGCTCCACACTTACTATGTTCTAAAAGGTAGAGTATAATAGGCACTCCTCTGAACCCTGAGGAAATAGCATCAAAAATGAAACAAGGACAGAGAATGTCTAGCACTCTAGCATTATTACTTCTGTGGGGGAGTCACCCAGCTAGCAAGTATCTGAGGCCAGTTTTGAACTCAGGAAGATGAGTCTTCCTGACTCCAGGCCTAGAACTTTATTGACTGTGCTACCTAGCTGCCTGTTTTGAAAATAGAAAGTGAACTTTGGGAGAGGGTAATATTAATGGAATAGGAAGATCTTCCACCTCCATTAATAGGCCTATGTAACCACATGTGTCCAATAATAGCTATGATACATCCTGAGTCACATGGAATCCATTGGGGGAAGAACTTGCCTAAGGAGAAGCTTGCTTAGGGGAGGTTTGCTTGCAGGAAGGCTTTAACACCTGTTGGTATTAAGCTAATTAGGCACTGAGTCATGAGGGTTGAGGCCTTCTGGCTCTGAGCCTATTAGCCAAAAGTATATGTATATTCTGAGGTTGGTAGTTTGCTTTGGGTGTTCGCTTATCAGAAGGACCTTTTGATTCCCTGGACTGGACTTTGAGTAGCCATTTGTTCAGAGCCCCTGACTACTCAGATGTATCTGTGCTCCCCCAATCCAGTGGTGTATGTAGGTGGTTGTATTACATTATTCAGACAGTTGGAGCCCTGCCTGTTGATCTTTGTGCTGATTTCTCTGCTTGTATTTTCTCCATGTTCCTGGTACTGACCTTTCCCCTGAACTAGTGAATGTAATTAAAGGTTGTTGACCCCTTTAAAAGCTGCCATTCTTTAAGAAAAGCAGATTAAAGAACCTGTGCTAGCAGGCCATCCTAGGTGTCCCAGGGTGCTTGCTGATACAGAGAGCATTCAGAAGAGTGTCAATGTGTTTGCCAACTAGGGAGAACTCAAATGTTTTGTATTCAATGAGACCTTGTAGTGCTTAGAATTCATAAAAGAAGAGAGGAATTTTGGGCATAGTATGACGGGGACCCTACATTTCAGGAGAGCCCATCTCAAACAGTTCAGAGGAAGAAGACCTTGGCCTCAAAATTAGGGAGGGGGCTGTGGGCAGTTCTCCAGAACAAAATTCTGAAGGCACAAACTAAAATAATACTGACAAAGAGGAAAAGAGGAAATCATTTCAAGAGATTGATGTTATTCGACAGGGGACTCATTCATCAACTTAGCTTTGAAAAAGGCAGCAACTAGATAGAGTGGAGGACTTATTGCCAGGAAGACCTGAGCTCAAATCCTACCACGGACACATTAGCTATAAGGATCCTGATCAAGTTACTTAACTTCTTAATTTATTCACATATAAAGTAGGAATGATAATAACACTTATTTTATAGGGTTGTTATGAGGATCAAGTGAGATGTCATGTAAAGTGTTTTACAAACTTGAAAGCTATAAGTGCTGGCTGTTGTTATAATTTTTACATGTATAGAAATTGGAAACAAGGAATACAACAGAAGATGAACACCCAGATATGTCATGGCCCCTAAGAGTAGCGTCAAGTGTTAAAGCTCAGAATAAATGGAAACTGTTAAATACTAAGGATAACAAAAAAGAGGCTTTAGCTATCTTGTGGGGGGCGGGGAAGAAAGATTAAAGAAGAGATAGGAGATATTTAGGATGAATGAGGGGATGATGATAATAGACAATGGAGAGAAGGAAAACCTAATTCATATTTTTCTTCTTCCTCCTCCTCCTCCTGTTCTTTCAATCAAAAAGAATCATCTTTGAACTGGAAATGACTGATTAAAGTGACTAATAGGGAGTTGATGCCCAAGATAAATAGAAAGATGCTAGAAGGAAACCTTGTTGTCCTTATGAGTTGGTCACCAGGTAGAGATGAATTATGTCCTTGAGAAGTTGAAGAACCAACATAAGTGATTGCTAAGTCAGTGTCACCGACTTTTGAAAGATAATTGGTAATGAAAGAAATACTTCAGGATTCAAGGAGGCAAATGTCTCAATTTTCCAAAAATCATGGAAGAGTAGGTCTGGTAAACTAATGGCTACATTCTAGAATGTATTTAAAAGGCAGTTAGTGAAAAGTTTGAAAAGGAAGTGACAATTACAAAGGGCAAAAATGGCTTTTTTGATAAAAGGTCAGGTACTTAGAAGTGATAAAGAGTGAAGTAAACAGAATCAAGAAAATAATATATGCATCTATGGCAATATAAATGGAAGGAACAAAAGACAAAGAAAGAAAATGAATGACATTTAATTATAATGACCAAGTTTGGCCTTAAGGAAGAGTTAAGAAAATATACTTCCCTTCCTTCTTTGTAGAAGTGGGAGACTACGGGTATGGAGTATTACATATGCTGTCAGACATCCTTAATCTCCTATGTTTTTGTCAATGTGGACTAGTTGATGGTATAATTAGGTGGATTGAATGCTGGACCCAAAGAGAGTCCAGTCATTAACGGTTGAATGCCCACATGAAAGCAAGTTTCTAGAAGAGTGCTCCCATGGATCTTTTTATCTATCATTTTGGTCCTGGCAAGATGGGAGTGTATAGAATGGTTACACAGGAACTTGGCAGAAAAAAAGGTTATGAGGGTTTTTTAATGAACTGCAAGCTCGGTACACATTAACGTTGCACTTTAGTGACCCCAAAAGATAATGTGAGCTTAGTCTGCATTAAGAAAGATGTATCGCCCAGAATAAGGCATGTGATAGCACCATTACACTCTGCCCTGGTCAGGCAACACCTGCAATACTGTGTTCTGTTCTGCGTAACTCATTTTAGGAAGAATATTGACAAGCTGAAGAATGTATAAAAGGTGGGCAGGGTTATGAAAGGTCTTTTTTTCCATGCCATATGAGAATCAGTTGATAGAAACAGTGATGTTAAGACTGGAGAAGAGAAGGCCTGGGGATTGTGGGGTAGAGGCCTGTGATAGCTCTGTTTAGGTATTCGAAGGGCCAGCATGGAAAAGAGGGACTAGATTTATTCCGCTTGGCCTCATAGGGCAGAACTAGGCTGGAAACAGAAGAAAAACAGACTGAGGCTGGACATAAGGAAAAGCTTCCCCAAATGGATTTGGCTGTCTCTTGATGTAGTGGGTTCTCTCTTACTGGAGATTTTTGGGTAGAAACTGAATGACCACTCCATTGGGATATTACACAAGAGATTTTGGGTCAGGTGTGAGTCAGACTAAGTGGTTTCTATCTCTTGAGATCCTGTGACTTGGTGATTTATTTTATACTGTTGCATATTTGTTGTTTTGGGACATTCACTTACATGAATTCAACACTTAGCACCATACCTTGCACATAGTAGGCACTTAAAATGTTTATTGATTGACTGAAGATGGGCCCTAGGTTAAAATGTCAGATTTCTAGAATTTTTGATGACTTCTAATGATGTGTACTTTTTGGTTTTTTGATTGATTGTTTTAAAGAATGGCTCCCCCTATATTGCCCAGGCTAGTTTAGGGGCTATTCAAAGGTTGATCCCATTCTTACTGGCTTTAGTGAGAAGGGGTTGACCTGCTCTGTTTCAAACCTGGATCTGGCCCCTCCTTAGGAAACCTGGTGCCCATCTCTAGGGACTCACCATATTAATGTCTGACATAGTGTGGGCACCACATTGGCTTCACTTAGTGCAAGACTTAGCTCAGAACTCCTAAGCTCAAGAGATCTCCCATCTTCAGCCTCCTCGGGAGCAGGTATTACAAGTGTGTGCCACCACACCCCAGGATGACAAGTACTTTTAAAGTATTTTATAATTTTTAAGTATACCCTATTGCTATTTACCCCCTTAATCAGTCAAAGAAATTAGGCCTTCTTCCCGTGGCTGGCTGCTGGTTCCTAAGGTAATAAGCAGAAACTCTCTGGGTGTGTGCGCTGGTTTGGGACAGGACACTTTGTTCCTGAATCAGGTCAGGCTCCTCTTGACGTCACCAAGCCAATCTGAAGGAAATATGCTCTCCTATATTGTCCTTCCCTCCCAAAGATGGCGTTTTCTAGGGGAGCATCCCTCCCTAAGAGTCCCCCACCCAGAGAGTTCTGTCCTCTCAGGCTTAGCCTCTGCTCTCTCCTCCCCTCCTTTCCCCTCCCCTCCAAATCCTTGTCTTTAAGGCTGAATCAGGCTCATTGTTGTACCTCCCTTTTCTCCCCTCTCTCCCCCATGACTGCCCTTCACAATCATAAATCTTAATGCCAGGGAAGTTCTTTTGTCTGACTTCCAGCTCTGTTCTTAATGAGGCCTCTAATCGAGGGAGTCAGAAAGGACGCTGTATTCTTGCCAGCTCTGGGAAAAAGGGAGAGGGAGAGGGAAGAATTTCCCTGTTGTTTTGGGAGTGGGGGTGGCAAGGGAAAAGGATGAAAGTGGGGGTGGGGGAGTTGGGATAGGGGAAGGAACAATGTTGGAAAAGAGGGGATTGTGTCCTTTATGAGAGCTTACGAAACTAAAGAGAACCAAGAGCAGGGCCAGGGCACCACAAAATTCTGGGGGTGGAGAAGTTTGTCTTTGTTGGCTCAACATTTCCCATTTTAGTACCTCTTTCCCACCCCCTAGCACCTTCCTCTCCGAAATGTTCTTTGACAAAGGTGTTTTCCCTCTCAGAAATACTTGCATTTTCATAGGGTACTCTCAAAGGTAGGGTGTTACACTGGAAAGAGCAGTGGATCTGACATCAGAAAATCTGGGTTCATTTCCTCGACCTGTGTGACTTTGGGCAAATCATGGTGCCTTGAGCTTCAGTTTTCTCATCTGCGTAATAGGAACAATATATTGTGGTTGTGGTAAGTGCAAAAAGTGTAGGATTTAGAGTTAGGTGAACTAGGTTTATATCCTGGCTATGCCACTTGTTACCTAGATGACCTTTGGCAAATCAATTTATTTCTTTAGGCCTCAGTTTCCTCATCTATAAAATGAAAGGATTGGAGTAGGTGACCTCCGAGTTCCTTACCAGCTCTAAATTATAAAGTGTTGAAGCTGGAAACTATGTAGTGTCCAATCCCTTCATTTTGAAAACCTTCAGACCTTCCCCTTCCTTTCCAGAACCAGCCAACTGCTACACAACCCTTCTACTCTTTGTGATTAGTCTCTTATATTTTGAAACTTAAGGGATGTGAGATCCATGTGTGCAAAGCCTCCCCAATGCAGATTATGACCTCTTCCTTCCGTCTTCTCATCCCCAGTTTACTAGTGAGCCTTCATTAGTTTCTGTGGTCAAAAAAATTCAAATGCTAGTGATGAGCCTCTCCTCTCTTAGCTAGGATAATCTCAGGCTAGAGACTTTCTGGATTAGTAGGCGTTGTCAGAATTGGGCTCTAATGACACAGCTTTTAAGACCCAGTGTAGTCTTCACATATTATGAAGCAATGAGGTAGGACTTTAGGGGTGGGATCATACTGTTTTATCACCCTTTTATCCAGGGGTTCTTAACTTGGGATCTGTGAACTTGTTTTAAAAATATTCTGTTAATTATTTTAATATAATTGATTTCCCTTGTAACCTTGTGCATTTTATTTAACACATTTAAAAACATGATTCTGAAAAGACTTCACCAGACTGTCAAAAAATGATATAAAAAAGGGTAAGAACTCCTGCTCGAAATTTTCTTTCTTGTACATCTTAAATCCCTACCTAGACTATAAGTCCCTGAAGCATAGGGATATGTTTTCTCCTTTATCATTCACAGCCCAGCCCAGCCCAAGACAGAGCACACAGTAGATGCTCAGTAAAAACTTATTGATATGACTATATTGATTCTTCAGTAACTCAGCTGCCCATAAGTCAGGTCTTCCTGACTCTGTCCTGATTTAGTTATTGTGTTCCCTTCTCCCCTCTAAAGCCCAGTTATGGTTTATCTGACCTTGCTTCTCCGAAAACAGACTCAGGGGTTCAGCATGTCTTTAAGGTGGAGAAAGCATCTATCAATATCTTCCATTCTGGACTGGTGAGTGGAAGGTTCACTACCTGGGTCATTTATTCCCTACCCACCCCACCCCACCCCATCCCTCTTATCTTTGAGCTGCATTCCAAGGGTGGTCCAAGAACTCCCTCCAGAAAACTTCCTTGGGGTTTGTAAGCTTAAGGCAACTTTCCAGTCCTCTTGGTTTGTATCTCCGCTACTCACTAGTGTGGACTCTGAACTCTACTCAATCAGGGCACTGGCCTCTCCATAGACCTGTCATGTTCTCACCAACAAGGTTTCTCCCAACCAGGAACACCCTCCTTCCTCTCTATCCTATCCGAATTCTACTTATCCTTCCAATCCCAGCTGGATGCTCATCTCCTTCATGAAGCCCTCTCAGCTAAACTCCAGCCTACAAAGGCGCTTCCTCTTTTCTGCATATTCTGCTCCACACCATCTCATACTTTTCTATATACCACACAAATCAGGGATTGTTAACCTTTCCCTGCATGGATCATGGACCCCTTGGGCAGACTGGTGAAGGTTATGGGCCCCTTCTCAGAATAATGTATTTATATATGTAAACTAAAATATGTAAGAAAAAAAGAAAAGCAATTATCTTGAAATATAGTTATCAAAATATTTTAAAAACAAACTCATCATTCCCAGGTTGAGAACTGGTATAAAAATTGTCCTCATGTTCTATTCATGTAAGCCTGCTCTTACTTGATTAAACACTTTCTAAGGGAGACACTGTGTTTCCTCTTTTTATAGCCTCTCATATTGCTGGCTACAGTTTGTGTATAGTTGTTTGAATGTTCTATCTCCCATTAGACTGTGAGCTCCTTGAGAGCAGGGACTGTCTTTTGCCATTCTTTGTGTCCCTCGTGTTTAGCACAAGCGCTTAAATGTTTATTTTAATTTAAGAAGGTCTTAGCTTTCATCACAGTGTCCATTTCCTCCATTGATGCAGGTCAACTACCCTTCCCCTGAACCTTAGAAAGTCTTTCATATAAGAGATTAGAGTCAGAAGGGATCTTAGAGGTCACCTGATCCAAGCACTTGATTTTATAGATGATAAAATTAAGGTCCAGAGAAGTCATGTGACTTGCCCAAAATTATGGAAATAGTAAATGATACAGCTGGGATTTGAACTTGAGTCTTCTGACTCCAAATCCAAATTCTTTCCACTGCACTAGGATATGATTTCATGAATTGCTGTCACCTTCTCAAATTCCATCACCCAGCGATTAACCTTCTGGTGATGAGAAGACTTAACTAAACTGGTTACCAGACAGCAGAGAGATATTAGGTCTGTAAACCCTATTCTACACCTTTCTTGCTATGTAGTAGCTGCTTGATTTTGTGCTCTCTGAGCATAGCCTTTGAGAACTTAGCCAGGCTACCCCTTCATACTAGGAAAGAAACAAACAAGCATTCATTGAGTGCCTACCATGTGCCAAGCACTGTGCTAAATGCTGTAGCACAAATATTACTCCATTTGAGTCTCATGATAACCCTAGGAGGTAGGTATCCCATTATCCCCATTTTACAGTTAAAGAAACTGAGGCAAACAGAAGTAAGTGATTTGCTGAGGGTCACACAGCTTGTCAAGGGTCTGAAGACAGTTTGAACTCAGGTCTTCCTGACTTCTGGTCCGGCATTCTATTTACTGTTTCACCTAACTGCCTCCACTGGAGATGGATGTTAGTGGAAGCTAGTAATACAGAATAGGTTTTTAATCACACAAGTGCTTGTTGAATGAATAAATGAATGCTTATAAGTTAAGCTACCTTGTGTTTTCTGGCTGAGACTTCTAGGAGGTCCAGTCAAATTTGGCAATTAATTATCTGGTTTCTAATGTGTACATTCCCCCTGCCTTGCACCTCACTGCCTGCTCATATCTTAATTTAATGTCTTCCCATCACCCTCTGTAAACTCAATATATTTTGTAGGGAGAAGAGCCCTGTACAATCAGACAGGAAATTCAGACTCTGCCACTAACACCTATGGACTCAATTAACTTTTGGGCCGTTATGGTAATTAAGGTGGGACTTTTTTACTGTTTTCTCTTTTGGAGTGCTGAGGTAATCAAGTACCTTTGATGAGTTTTGCCTTTCAAATGTAATGGCAAGCAAAGTGGAATTTTTGTCGTCTTTGTTTTGGAGTGCTTCTCTGCACTAAGGAATCTTTGATTGAATCGGGAATCTTCAATGACCTGTTTACGTGAAGGGAAGGCTTAGTTCAAACGAGTTTGAGTCATATGGTTGTGACACCCTTTGACCCTGAGACTTGATCAGAGGTTAGCGTTTTGCCTTTGGGGGCACACTCATTGAAAGAGTGTTGCTGACAAGACTCTAGGTAAGTTGTTGAGGCAGCCCCCGGCTTTGAAAAACCCAGATGTTGGTGCTTCTCTGGTAACTATGTATTGTGATTTGGTTAGACAGAAATGTTGATCTGTTTATATAGTCTCTGTTTGACATTTCTGTTTGTATTTGCTCTGAAGTTCAGGGTGCTGGCTTTTCCCCCCTGAACTAAGTAAATGATATATGTATGTTTAATTAAAGTGAGACTGTTAACCCCTTAAAGTTGCTTTCCTTAGAAAAGCAGATCAAAGGACCTGTGCTAGCAGCCCTCTTGCGTATTTTTGTTGTTGGTCTTTTACCCCCACAACAGCGGCTAGCAACATTGTTGTTACGTGGACCCAGTTTTCTTATTTGTCAAATACGGATAATAATTTCTGTCTGCCTTGTCTTAAAGTTATTATGGGGAACAAATGAGATAATGGATGAGAAAGTGTTTTGAAAAGAAAACAAAATAATTTGCAGGACAGTCTTGGAACTTAAGCAAGCAACAAGCTCAGGAGAGACATGACCTAGATGGATCAAATAGGGAGTGGGCTGCATAGAAATGATCCATGGGAGGTAATGAGGTCAGTAGGATTAAAGAGAGATAATAGGAGAGGACCCAGTACACAAACTTGGGGTATACCAACTGTGGAGGACAGGATATAGATGGTCATCCAGTAAAGGAGCCTTCGAAGGAGCAGTAAGATAGGTAGAAAGAAAACAGAGATCAATGAAAACTCAGAGAGCTGTGAATATTCAGCAGACGGTCATCAACACTGTCAAATGCTGCAGAGAGGTCAAGAAGGATGAGGACCATCAGATGTGGTAAATAAGAAGAGATAATGATAACTTTGGAGAAAACAGTGATGAAGTTGGAAGGCAGATTTCAAAAGGCGGAGAAAAGATCATGTAATTCTTTGAATAATAATTGTGCTCTAAGGTCTACAGAGAGACCACGTGGCAAAGTAGCCTGACCTCAGATTCAGAAAGACTTGGGATGAGTCTTTCCTCTGACTTGTACTAGAAGTATGACCCTGGACAAATATATTTTTATTGAAATCCTAGGGTTTTATGTCACCTGGACTTCCCCCTCCACTCCCAGAGAACCATCCTTTATAGCCAAGATTTTTTTTTTTCAAGAAAAAGGAAGAAAAGCAAAAAAAAAAAAAAATACAGCAAAACCAATCAAAGCATTGAAAAAAATTTGATATTACATGCAATATTCCATATCCTTGGACTTCTGCAAAGCAACAGAGGGAAATCTCTTCTTGTATCTTTTTGTTGGGGTCAAACTTGTTCTTTGAAATTTCCTACCATTTGGTTTTGATTGTCTTCTCGTTGTTCTTTTCATTTGCATTATCACAGTCAGTGCATATATTGTTTTATCACCCCTGTTTATTTCATCAGTTCATGTAAGTCTTTCCATGATTCTCTGTATTAACCAGGTTCAGCATTTCTTATGACACAGTAAAATTCCATTCCATTCACATGCCACAAAATTTTTAGTCATTCCCCAATCAACGGGTATATATTTTGCTTCTGTCCTTCACTAACACAAAAGTCCTGCTATAAATATTTTGGTGTGTATGGAGTCTTTCTTTTTGTCAATGACCTCATTGAAATCATATGTTTATCAGTGTGAACTCTGGGTCAAAGGGTATAGACACTTTATTCACTTTATTTGCATAATTCAGCATTGCTTTCTAGAATGGTTGTACCAATTCACAGCTCCACCAAAAATGCACTAGTGTGTCTATCTTTCTGCAACCACTCCAACAGTGATTATTCCCATATTCCATCATCTTTGCCTGTTTATCCTGGGAACACTGGAGGAATGACTGCAAGGAAGCCAGCCTAGAGCTGGAGAGAACCCTTAACCTATCCCTCTGCCTCAGGAAAGGGCCCTACTTAAACCACAAATGGAACTTCAAGTTTAAAAGCCCACCCGAGACTCACTCATTAATTTATCACTTACTGACATCCTGTGCCACCTTATTGAATTCCTAAGGCTGCTTTTCCTAGTAGTTTGATCTTTCTAGCAATTAAGAATACTAAATATTAGGAAACTAGGAAATGAAGCATTCTTTCCTGGTCTAAAGGAGTCACGGTGTGTAGGGTTCATGTATCAATTCCATTAATTCTTAGACCAATTTCATTCCCATCCTTCGCCCCCAATGCAGGGAATGCCAAACATCAATGAAGCAAGAGCAACAAAAATACTGATCACTCACATGTATATGTTGATTTACAGCTTGCAAAA
Source organism: Trichosurus vulpecula (assembly GCF_011100635.1). Lineage (NCBI taxonomy): Eukaryota > Metazoa > Chordata > Mammalia > Diprotodontia > Phalangeridae > Trichosurus > Trichosurus vulpecula. The sequence continues at coordinate 316,714,798 of NC_050574.1, read as the reverse complement.
AACCAGGTTCTTCAAAACACTATGAAACGCTATACAGCGTCTGGCGCATAGAGGTCATTTAATAAATACTTGCTTATTGGTTGTTGGAGGTGGCCACCATTAACAGATGAGGAAACTGAGGCCCATAGAGGTGAGGGCCCTATAGTAACCAAATAGTAAATCTGCAAGTAGGAATCCAAGACTCCAGACTCCAGCTCCAGTTTTCTACATGATATTGCCAGGTTATGTATTTTGGTCACTTGCATAGGGAAAGCAAGGCTGAATTGTGTCCAGAACCAGTTCTCAGTAAAATCAAGACATAGCTGAGGTTTGTCTATCTCCTCTTTAACGGCCTCCCCCCTTTTCATTTCCCTCACGTTGTCCCCTGGCTGCCTGGGTCCCCTCCTGCATTGCTCTGCCCAAGCCTTCTCTGGAGGGTAAGGGCTGTGATGTGATGGATTTTACTCTATAGTATAGTTTTATGCTGATCCTTAGCTCCAAACATTCAAAAAAAGGAGGTTCATACGCTTACCTTGCTGCTTAAAATACATGGTAGGCCAGATTTGGAGCTAGAAGAGATGGATTCCAGATTATCCAGCCCAATGTCTTCATTTTACAAATGAGGAAACTGAGACCCAGAGAAGCAAAGTGATTTGCCCAAGGTTATAGAAGCAGTAAATAGCAGAGCCAGGACTTGTTTTTGTGATTCTGGTCTCCCTCGTTAGAGTGTAAGCTCCTCGAGGGCAGGGACTATTTCAATTTTTTTCTTCAACTTCCCAATGCTAGCATAGTGCTGGGAGTATAATAAATGCTTGTTGATTAACTTCCACCATTAGAATGTAAGCGTTCCAAGGGCAGGGACTGTCTTTGTTTTTGCTTCTATTTGTAGCCCCAGCTTAGCACAGTGTAATAAGCACATAATAAGAGCTTAATAAATGTTTGCTGACTTGACTGGACTTAATCAATGGATTGGACTTAGGTGCCTTGAGTCCAAATCCAAAGTTCTTTCTAGCACCTCATGGAAGACTTTCCTTGACAGAGAACACTGTTAAAGACTTTAGTAGGCATATCAGAAAAGCCTGAATAAATAAATACACTTTCTGGACAACTTCAAACTTGACCAAGGAAGTTTTGAATGTTTTTATACAGAGGCAGAAGTATAGGCTTGATGATCATTCAAGCCGCGTGATTCCAAGAAAAACATTTTTAATTCCTGGGTATTTAATGCCATTCTCTAATGAACAGCAAGGTGCTTCTCCCTTTGGGTGTTTGGCAGCTCACCCAGGTTATACTGCCCTGGAGTTAAGCCTAGATTTCCTGAAAAATCACCCTCAGTTTCCTCCTAAGATGCCTAATTAAGCAAGCCACTCTTCAGCAAAATTATATTATATATTCAAGGTCTCCCTCTGCTGGCCTAGACTGGTTATGGCTTCAAGATTTTTTTGTTGAGTTGTTTGCAGTTGTATCCCACTCTTAGGGATCCCATTTTGGAGTTTTATTGGCAAAGACACTGAAGGGATTTACCATTTCCTTTTCCACCTCACTTTACAGATGAGGAAACTGAGGCATATAGGGTTAACTGACTTCCCCAGGGTCACACAGCTAGTAAGCATCAGAGGTCAGATTTGAACTCACAAAGATGAGTCTTCCTGACTCCAGGCCCAGCACTCCATCTGCTGTGCTACTTAGCTGCCCCTTCAAGAATTAGATGAGCATATTTTGAGTGTCATTTGAATCATAGAGTATCATTGAATACCAGAGCTAGAAAGGTCTTCAGAGATCATTTGATCCAAGGCTCCTTAACCTGTTTTATGTCATGGACCTCTCTGTCACTGGTGAAGTTTATGGATGGCTTCTCAGAATAATGTTTTTAAATGTAAAAAATAAAATCCATAGGATTTCCCAGGGGAAAAAATTAGTGAAGCTGGATATGTAAGACATCTAGGTAGTGTAGTAGGTAGAACACTGGCCTTGGAGTCAGGAAGTCCTGATTTTGAATCCTACCTCCGATGCTTCTTAGCTATGTGGCTCTCAGCAAAGTCACTCTTTCAGCTTCAATTTCCTCACCTGCAAAAAGGGCTAATAACAGCACCCACCTAACAGGATTGTTGTGATGATGAAATGAAAAAAAATAATAGGCAAAATTAGTTATTTTTCTTCTGTAATTATGTGATCTAAGTACACAGACTCCCTACAATCTACCCATGGGACCCCTTTTAGTGTTTATGGGTCCAAGACAAAAGCCCCTGATCTAATTCATTTTATAGATGATGAAACTGAATCTGAGAGAAGTGAGTTTTCTACGCTGTTATCCAGCAAGAAATCAAGTCTCTTAACAAATGGAAACAGGGAAGATCTTGTAGACTGATGGGCTTCAGGACTTGGTTGAACACAAGTGATCACATTCTAGCAAACAGGGGAGACACCCAGAAAGCTTATAAGGAGTTTTGTGGGTTTTCTGTCTTTAGTTTGTAAATTGTGTCACACTTATCATCTTCCCGTGAACATCTGACTCAACCACATGACTCATTGGCAGATTTTCTACTTTTGCAAGTTTAGGATTCAGGCAGCTTGGCAGGGTTGGGGTTGAGGGGGTGGGGTGGATAGTTAGTGATTAGACACTTAGCCTTGGAATCAGGAAGACCTGGGCTTAAGTTCTTCTTCTTCCCTTCCTCCTCCTCCTCCTTCTTATTCTCCTTTTTCTCCTTCTCCTTCTCTTTCTCCTTCTCCTCCTTCTCCTTCTCCTTCTCCTTCTTCTCCTTATCCACATTTTATTGTACTTTTGTTTCTTTTCTTAAATATTTCTCAATTTTACATTTTAATCTGGTTCAGGTCCCACTTGGGAGTGTTGAAGGCCACACGTGGCCTTCTGCAGCAGAAAGAATGCTGGGTTTGGAGTTAGGAAGACTTGGGTTTGAATCCTGCCTCTGACACCTACTAGGAGCAAGTCATTTAACTTCTCTGTGCCTCAGTTTGCTCGTCAGTAAAATGGGGGCATTAATACTTGCAGTGCTTACCTCATAGAGTTGTTGGAAGCTCAAATGAGATGATACATGGAGAAAAGACAGTTATCTAATGAGATAATGGGTATCAAAGTGCTTTGGAAAGCATAAAGTAATGCTCACACAAATAATATAATTTACTTATTATTGTGTTGCATCCATAAATAATGGAGGCTCTTTTGAGTTAAATCAAAAATATTTTTGTAAAGTAAATAATCACCTGCTGATTTTCTTTCCTGGAAATCTAATTTTCACATATTGGGTTTGTTTAATGTGAGGCCCACCTGCAATCATTTTCCTCTTTCCCTTTGTTCTACCTAGTATTGGCAAACCAGTGGGAATGGATTCAGCAAAGGGCATTTAAGATCTATGACCCTAACACTGTGTATCATCAAAGGATCAAAGAGTTAGCAGGAACTTTCAGGCTCAGCTAGTACAATCTTCTCTATATTTGGTCAACGTCCAAAGAGATAAATAGCTTCTTTCACAAATTCTTTAACCTCTTCCCCAAACTTTTCCCCCATAAACCCTTATTTAAGAGGTTTAATTCTGACCAATGGGAGAGATGAAGGTGATGGGAGGGAAATCTCATTCCTGCCCCCACGATGTCAGAAAACTATAGAAGTCAAAAGAAATTTTGAGATGAACACCTTCCCTCCTCTTCCCCCCACCTCCACCATAAACAACAGCCCTCAGTCCACCTCTTCTACCCCTCACACACTCCTACACATAGATTCTAAGCCTTAGAGCTCTTTCCTCACACACTCCCCAACTCACTGTTCAGTATACTGTTCCTCCTCCTCTGGGCTCTCCAGCTCTGCCTTCTTTGTCAAAACCTGTTTTTCCCTAGCACTTTTCAAGGTCTTTGACAAACTAATTAACACTAAGGTGTAAATGATGACTAAAAGCTTAGTGTGTGACCCTCCCAGGACATGGTACTTTAATCCAGAGAAATGAATGTAATTTTGAATACCCAGGTAGGTCAATGAGTTTTTTTTCCAATACTCTTTTTCCCATTGGAAGAGAATGGGCTTTAATCACAATATATGGGACTATTCCTCTCATATTTAAGGTTAGCCCATTCTATAGGTAAAGGGAAACTAAATAAAATTTTAATTCAGAAACACTTTGTGAACTTTCTTTCTCTGGGACTTAGTTTCTTCATCTGTACATTGAAATGATTGCACTAGACAACCTTTCAAGGCCTTCTCAGATCTGGTAGTCTATGACAGACTTTCCATCCTACTCTTTTCTAGTTTTACATTCTGCACCACAAGATGGCAGTCCAAGGAGGCTCCATTCACCAGGGATCCTTCTGAGGCCCTGAAAAAAAAAATGAAAAGCAGTGAAAATGAGGAGGAAATAAATAGGTTGATTTTGTGAGCCAGTGACTGGACTGAAAATTATATTCATAGCATACTGGATCTGGAAATATGTTCTAGGAATGCTCCAGTCTGTAAAAGGTACTGATGGTGATCAGAAGAGCCAAATTCTAGTCCAAGCTTTGCCACCATCTTGCTTCGGTGACTCTCAGCCAATCATATCTTTAGGTCTCAATTTCTTCATCTGTAAAGTAAGTTTGGACTAGATGGTATCTTTAAAGTCACTTCTAGCTCTAATGTTTGAAAGTTCTATGAAGCAGAGGCCAATGGAGGATATGTCTTTGCATATGTTGTTCCTTATTCATGGCATGGACCCCCCTCATACCTCTCCACCCCTGGAAATCCTTTCTTTCTCAGACAAGGTGCCAACTGCTCCCTGAAATCCTCCCTGGACCTCAAATTAGACCTTTTATTGCTCACTTCTCCTGGAACTTTTCTATCTGTACCCTGTCTATTAAACTATTGTAGCTATTTGTACCTTTCTTTTCCACCATTCTGAATTATAAATTCTTTAAGGAGAAAAACTTCCTTGTTTAGTTTTGGGGTATCCTCTGCACCTAACACAATGTTTTGTTAAATGAATATTTGTTAAATAGAAGGCAATTGGGTGTAACAGAAAGCGTCTTGGGCTCAATAGAGCCAGAGAACCTGGGTTCAAATCCCTCACACCTCCTGTGGGACTTTTGGAAGCTCGTCTCTACCTTTCAGGGCTTTCACGTTCTCATCTATGAAATGAAGGGAATGGTAAACCTAATCCTAGAGTTCCTTGTAGTTCTGATGATCTGTCAGTCATTCTATAACTTGATTTGTGTCTTACCAGAGGTCACAGATAGTTAGTTGCTGACCTAGAACTAGAACTCAGGTCTTCTATGAAGCCAGTGCTGTTTCTACCACAAGAATTCTGTCCCCAGGGTCTGCCACCAGTTATATTCCAGTAGAAGGACCAGAGAGAAGGAATGTGGCATGTAGTGCTTAATCAATCCCCCTACCCTCAGAGTTATCACCAAAATATTACATCTGAAAATGCCCTGAACACTATTGCTATACGCAAGCAAGCATGCCATTGAATATGGCACTTCCTATTCGTACTCAGTTGTTTTACCAATATGTGTATCAGTTTTTTTGAGCAGGATAGGCATTTAGGATTTTTTTTAAACAGTGTTTGGGGACAATGAGTCACAACTCTTTGGGTGTTCAGGGCCAGAGCATGATTATGAGACAGCTGCTGGTCCCAGGGATGATGGGCCTGCAGGCTTCAACTTGCCCCCAACTGAATGTTGTTAGTGGGAGAAGTTGCAGGGTGAGGTTAAGTATTGTGTAGAGCAATCTTTCCTAGGGTGGGTGGGTTCTGGATCTGGGAACCCAGCCCACAGTGGGTTCCCAAATAGAATCTCAGTTCTGGAAAGCACAGAAAGCACCATAAGATCATAGAATTGTAGATTTAGAGGTAGACAGCACCTTAGGGGTCATTTTGTCTAACCCTTTCATTTTACAAATGAGGAAACCAAGGCCCAGAGAGCTTATAGCTTGCCCACTATGAGACAGTGGCAGAGCTGGAATTCAAACCAGGTTTGTCTGATTCCAAATCCAGTGCTTTCCCCTTCACCCCCACCCCCTCACTGTACCATACTGTCTCTCTATAATGAAAATACAGAGAATATCATTAGTTCCCTTCCCCAGAGTGCTGGCCTTCTTTCTGCTTAGGCCAGCCCATTCCATTCACTCACAAATTCATTTTTTTCACTCAGTAAGCCTATATGTGCCCAGTCTTATGCAAAGTGTAGTGGAAGGAAAAATAGAGTCTGCCAGCCTTGGGGAGCTTGTGGACAGATAGAGAGACTTGGGGTCCCCAGGAGTGAGATGACTTAGTCAAGGTCACACAGCTAGTCTGTCTTAAGACCATCTTAACTTCCCTGACCTTAATTCTCTTCTTCTGTAATGATAATCTCTGAGGTCCCTTCCAACTTTAAATCCTGTGACCATGTAGGTTGAGCTTGTTCATATCATGGTCCTACTTCCAACGTCTTCAGTCAGATTGGGGAAATATTCACTTTATAACATTGTCTGAAACCAGAAAGAAGCATAGGCAAGCAGGACAGCTTTGAAAGCTACGGGTTGAATGTATACACTTAAAAGAAAAGCAAACTACATACAATAAAGATCTCCAATTTTAGGTACAATTGTCTTTCTGTTATGTATATGGAAAATCTATTCTATTTGGTGCTTGTTAAAGTCAAAATAAATGCAATTTTTACAAAAATAACACAGTCTGAAATCCACCATTAGAAATTCATTTAGATTAGCAAAGATTTTCTTCCTTGGTTCTGCCATTTACTAGACATATGATCTTGGGCAGGTTATTCCAACCATTTTGTTCTATCATCTATGCAGTAGGGTAAGAATGCATTCATTGCCTATCTCACAGCTGTGAGAATCAAATGAGACATTGTATGCAAATCACTTTTTAAATTTTAAAATTCTAGATAAAGGTAGGTTGTTATTATCAGCTTTATCTCTCTAAGCCTCAATTATTTCTTCTATGAAATGGGAAGAATGAGATTTGTTCTGGTCAGCTTACTACCTACATCTGGGTATTATGTTTAGTTCTGGATGTCATTGATGAATGGCAGTAGAAGATGCTAAAGATGGTGAAGGGCCTCAACATCATTCTGTATGAGGATTGGTAGAGAGATGACAAGATCATAAATCCTTGTCTGGAAGGGACCTTAGTGGTCATCTAGTCTAACTCCATTAGAAGAAATCTGAGTGGCATTAAATGGCTTGCCCTATGCCACACAGGTGTATGTCAGAGGTTCCTTTGAAGCAGGAAAGGAAAGACAGAGTTAAGCCTGATATAAAATGAGAAAGTGGAACAATATGATGTCTAAGGTCCTTTCCAGGTGGAATCCTTTGATTCAATGCTTCTAGGTAAAGGAGAGTTTCCTAACAATTGTTGTTTACTTATTTTCAGTCATGTTTGACTCTTCATGACCCCTTTTGGGATTTTCTTGGCAAAGATATTAGAGTGGTTTGCCATTTCCTTCTCTAGCTCGTTGTACAAATGAGAAAACTGAGGCAAACAAAAATTAAGTGACTTGTTGAGAGTCATACAACTAATAAGTATCTGAAGCTGGATTTGAACTCAGGTCTTCCCTACTCTGGGCCAGGCACTCTCTCTACTGCACCACTTAGCTGCCCTTCTAATGATTAGGGCTGTCCAAAAATGGATTTGATTTTTTTTGGAAGGTAGTGAATTCCTCATCACTAGAAGTCTTCAAGGAAAGGCTGGATGATCACTGGTTTTTGACATGTTGTAGAGGGGGATCCTGGTTAGGTAGAGTGGTTAGATGAGATAACCTCTGAGTTTGAAGATTCTCTTATTCTATAATTCAAATAAGGAATACAGATACAGATAAGAAGGAATAACTCAGCAGATATGGGAACAACGAAGATCCTTTCAATAAAGTCAATCTGAGGTGTGTGTGTGTGTGTGTGTGTGTGTGTGTGTGTGTGTGTGTGCGTGTGTGCTGGGGACGCTGTAATTTCATCAGTGCTGGGTCTGTGGCAGTTGAGAAGGAAGGAGGATAATAAAGAAACCAGCTATCATTGCACAGTGCTTTAAGGTTTGCAAAGTCTTTTGAACTCATTTGATCCTCAACCCTGTGGGGTAGGTGTTATTATTATCTCCACTTTATAGATGAGGAAACTGAGGCTGAGAGACATTAAGTGACTTGTCCAGGGTCACACAACTAAGACGTCGGGTATTCTGTTCATTACTATTCAACTATTCATCCATAGTCTGGGATAGGATTTGATTTCAGGTCTTTCTGAATCCATTGGCCCATGTATAGGCCTAGGTCTGGCTGAAAGGAGAGCAGCCCTCCCAAGCTGTGGTGGTGAACATCCTCTCCTCTCTTGGTGAGGAAGGAAGGAGAGGAAAAAAAAATCTAGCCCTACATTGACTCCCTAAGACTTTTATTTTGGTTCTGCTGCAACTGGGGAATAACATGGGCAAAAGCATAAAACCAGGAAATCTCAGAGTATTCAAGGAATGATGAAGCCAACTTGTCTGGAGATGAGCTGAGTGCTGGGGAGGAGTCGGAGATAGTAACTCACATTTATATAGCACCTTACAAAGGTTTACAAAGCATTTTCCTTGCAACAACCCAGTGAGGTAAGTAAGGTTGTTGAAAGAGGGTGTATTCCTGTGTCCGTAGCCACACCTAACTGTTAAGATCTTTGTCTTTGCTGCTAACTAGGTGCAGGGCTTTACTTACCCTGGTCTGGATGGAGTAGAGGACCCATGTTAGAGAGAAGAAGTTGGTTTACGTGATGTCCGCAATCTCTGAGTTTATTGGTGTAAGAAATTCCTTCCTCCAACTGGAAAAAGACCAGTCAGTTTCCCAGAAGTGAGGTGACCTGATGTCATAGATGGAGTTTTGATCTGAAGTCAGTAAGACCTAGCTTCAAGTCTTATCACTGATATGCAAGAGCTCTGTGACTGTGGGTTTCAATGATAAGGGTCAGAATTTTGCCCATAATGTTGTGTTGTTAAGAGACTGAGAATGTTCACAAAAGACTGCTTTTGGAGTGAGGGGTGAAAGGTGAATCCATGGACAAAGCAATAGGTTGGAAAGACAAGTTTCAGGGTCATTTCAGAAAAAAAATGGAAAGTTTGTTAGCTATCTCCCCTTCCAAGGCCCGTTCTTCCTCTTCCTCCTCCTCCTCTTCTTCTTTCTCCTCTTCCCCTTCTTCTCTTTCTCTTCTCCCCCTCCCCAATCTGTTTTTTTGTCTTCTTCTTTCTCCATCTCTCATTTTGTTTCAACAATCTGGCTAGCAGCTGTTGTGGGGGTGAAAGACCAACACAAGCCCAACAACAAGAATGCTGCCAAACCCCAGGTACTTTTGATCTGCTTTACTAAGGAAAGCAACGTTAAGGGGTTAACAAGCTTACTTTAATTCAGCATACAAATACCATTCACTTAGTTCAGGTGAAAAAACCAGCACCCTGAACTTCAGAGCAAATACAAATACAAACATCGACAGACAGGCCAAATACAATTCATAGTTACCAACATCTAGGTTTAGCCTGGGAGCTCATAACAAGGGCTGGCCCAGAGTCACGCATGCCACCATGGCTGTGGGTAAGAGCTCCGAAAAATAGAAAGCCAACCTCTGGTTTTATATCTTTTTCAGGGTCAAAGGTGAGTCACACATGCAACTCACCCACGTGGCCTAAAATTGTCACAAAGAGGTGACTTAAACCCACTTGGTCTAAAAGCCTCTGATGTCTCAAACATGTCACTCAAACTCATGTGTAAACTAGGCCATCCCCTGAGGCAAGGAGGTCATCAAGGACTCTCAATCTAATCAAGGAAACAAAGGCCAAACTCTTCAAGGGCACTTGGTTGAACTGTGTGCTAAGAGCCCATTTTGTTTACCAACACAGTCCTACAAACCCTGCAATCTCATATTGTTCTGGGTTCTTTTTGTCTTCTAAATGCCAGACAGTATTGCAGAGAGAGGTGGACTTGGAGTCAGAAAATCTAGATTCAATTCCTGACAATGTAGTTGTGCGGTCTTGGGCAAGCCACTTAACTTCTCAGTTATTAGACTTTCTTAGACTATACTTTGCTGAGAGAGTCTCTCATCTTCATTGGTAGGGAAAATTCCTCATTAGGAGGTTCCCCACAGACTTACAAGGAAGTCCTAAATCCAGTCCCACCCCCTCAAAAATTGTGCCAGGCATTATGCTAGGTGTTAGGGATGGAAATACCAAAATGAAAGCCCCTGCCCTTGAAGAATTCACACTCGATAAGGGGAAAGAACATGTGCATATATAAGTATATACAAAATAAATATGTAAAGGTAATTTTGTTGGGGGGGGAGGCACTAGGAGCTGGGAATATCAGGAAAGGTGTCAGAATCAGGAGTTGAATTTTGAAGGCAACTAGCTAGCCTAAGAGGGAGAATCGAGGGGGGAGCGCATTCCAGGCATGGGGGACAGTCTGTGCAAAGTCAGAGATGACAGACGGTGTGTGAGGAATATCAAGAAGACTTGTCTGTCTGCACCAACATATTTCTGGCTGATAATTTATTTACAGAGAGGTTATTAGGGATTCTTCCAAAGGGATTTGCTATTTTAGAAGAGGAGCCTAGAGAGAGAATTGTCTTTACCCAAAGGAGTGAATTTGTAATGAAGATATTTCAGATGCTATAGAAATATGAGTGTGGGGAGGAGGAGCTTTCAGATCACACGTAGCAGGCAGTCTTGCAATGGTATGTGAGGAGTGGGTATTATAGCTATGCTTTTGTTGTGTTGATTCTTTTGGCTTAAATCAGATTATAAAAAAAGTTAAAGCTGAAAGAAAAATAGAGTTTGAGAAGGAGAGTGATATATAATAAGCCTGGAAAAGTATGTTAAAGCCAGGTGGTGAAGGACTTTAAATTCAAGCAAAGGAATATTTGACCTTATTCAAAATAGGGAACCATTAGAATTTACTGATCAGAGGAGTGATATGATCAGACCTTTGCTTTAGGAAAATCAGCTGTTTGGCTAAAGTATAGATTGGAGAGGAAAGAGACCAGTTAAAGAGACTACTGAAATAGTCTAAGCTAAAGATCTTGAGAAAGTAAACTAGGACTGAAGTCACAGAATGTTAGCAGTAGAATGGCCAGTGAAGATGATGTAGTACGATCCTTTTATTTTATTTAGAGAAAAGGAAACAGAAGCAAATGACTCACAATATGTCTGTCACCCATTTAGGTCCTCCAGAATCCATTAGTCCACGTATAGGTCTAGTTCTGGTTGAGGAGAGCAGCTCTCCTAAGCTGTGGTGATAGTAGCCTCTCTTTGTTGGGAAAGGGAGGAGAGAAGAAAATCTAGCCTTAAATTGAATCCCTAAGCCTCTTACATTGTTTCTACTGTGGGGAATAGCATAGGTAAAGGCACAGAACCGGGAAATCTCAAGGACTATTCCGGGAATAGTGAAACCAACTTGGCTAGAGCAGAGCTAAGTGCTGGGGAGGAGTCAGAGATAGTAACTAACATTTATTTAGAGCTGAGGCACTAGTATTCCTAGCTGATAACTTATTTACACTGAGGTTATTAGGGATTCTTCCAAAGGGATTTGCTATTTTAGAAGAGGAAACTGGAGAGGGAATTATCTTTACCCAAAGGAATGAATTTGTAATGAAGATATTTCAGATGCTGTAGAAATATGGTTGTGTGGGGGCTTCAGATTGCATGTAGTAGGCAGCCTTGCAACGGCATAAAACGGGTGGGTACTATAGCTATGCTTTTGTTGTGTTAATTTTTTTTTGGCTTAAATCATAAATCAATAAAAAAAAGTAAAGCTAAAAGAAAAATAAAAGATTGTTGTTGGGTTTGTCCTTTGCTTTTGAAGAGGACCATGGCATCAGGGAAATGATGACATGACTTGCAGTTGACTTTGATTTGAGTGAGGGAGGGCTGTGCAAGGTCACCAGCCTCATTTTCTCCTCCAGAGCCATCTGGATCTAGTGACCAGATATTCATCAGGATGATTGGAGATGGCCCAGGATAGATGGGGAGACCCTGGCCCTTTCAGGCTAAGGCCTTTTCATATGCTCACTTAGAGTGAGGTAATGCCCATTCAGCGAATAAGCCTCTTTAAGAAGTGAGTCAAGCGATGGCCCCTTTAATTAGAAAAATGGAAAAAAAAAAATCAAGCTGGGAGGGGAAGACCCTCAGGGTTGCTGTTCCAAAGAGAACCATTGACATTCACTGTAAGCCAGGAGGACCCAAAATACAGCCATTAAGTGGAGCTTGGGCAGGGGACCTCTTGTGGTCCAATCTATGAGCTTCAGAGTGAACTGAGTTAAAGGTTTTATGAAAGAAAGAAAGAAAGAAAGAGGGAAGGAGGGAGGGAGGGATGAAGGAAGGAAGGAAGAAAAAGAAAGAAAGAAATCTATCCAGTAAACCCCAAGCTTTTGTTGTATTGATTTTGTTGGCTTAAATCATAAATCAAAAAAAAAAAAGTTAAAGCTAAAAGGAAAAATAAAAGAAATTTTACAGTGAAGGAAAATGGAGGCCCAGAGAACTAAGGTGACTTGCCCAGGTTTAGTGGCAGAGCCAGAACTAAAACCCTAGCCAGTTCTCTTTTCAGTAGTGTATGATAATTCTCAGGGGCTTCTTACTTTTACTATCCCTTCTTTCCCCACTCCCCCCCACCACCTCCCATGTTGTTTTCTCTGCCCCCACCCCCCCACCTCGCCCACCTCCACCACCAAGTTTCTTTTGTGATTTCCCATTGCTTTTGAGTTGAACGCTTCCTTTCAGAGAGGGTCTGCTATTACAGGGCAAGGGCTACTCCTGTCAACCCTGGAAACATGCTTTAGCTGAGAATCTGGCACTGATTCTATGTTGTTACTGTCTCCATACAGGGTCCCCGGCCCAGAAGAGATTCATGGGAATCAAAAGGAGGAGCCTACATTTCTTTCTGTGTGTGCCTTCAGAGTTTAGGAACAAATGTCTTTCTGTTTTTCTCCTAGTAGTAAAGTTGGGCCTGCTGAATCGGGTGTTGACTCAGTGGCTGAATGTGGCCTAGTGTGTGGGGGCTCAGAATGCTCCGTTAATGAGCTCATTATTCTACTTGGTATAGTTGGGATTATTGGCTAATATGGTAATGTACTTTTGATTAACATCTGAGCATCTAGTAAATAAGCTGGGTTTTCTTTCAGGCGACTTGACTGATGGATTAATCTCTAAGATGTCTCGTTGTTTGGTAAATATTCTCTGTTATTCCTGAGCCTTTTCCAGATTTTCTGCCTGAATGTTGACATTGTGGTTCAGCCCTGCGAGAACAGAGAGACAAGCACTGGGTTTTATGGACAATTAGTTCTGGCTTTAAGCTGGCAGCAATGATGGTCTCTGTAAGGGGGAGGAAAGCACTTGGAATGTGATGCAGGTAGATTTGTGATCCCTCTCTGACTCATTTTCCTAAAACAACAGTTTATCATGTCCCTCCCTTGCTATGGAATCCACAATGGTTTTGTGTTGTTAATAGGATCAAAATCAAACTCCTGTGCCTGTCATCCCAAGGGTTACCCCCAGTAGGCTTTGGACATTTGCTCTATGGCTCAAGGAGATAGCTAGGGGATTGAACTGGGCATTGGAGGGTTAATGGAGAAGATAGGCTTCTGGGTCCCAGACTTCCTTAGCACTCATTTCATAGTATCCAGGGCCATGAATGTGCTCATATAAGAATAGCATTACATTCAGAAGAATACTTCAACCTTTCTGGGCCTCAGTTTCAATCTCTAGTCAGAGTTGTTGAGAGGAATAAATGAGATAATATATTTGAAAATAAGTACTTGAAATGTTGTAAGTGCTGTCCAAATGTAGAGTGAAGGCATTATTATTATTATTGCCAATAATAATACTAATATTTCATTATCTGGTTATCACTTCTGTCCAACATCTGTCCATTCCTATACGGCTTTTCTTCCTCCTTTCCTCTTCCCTTCCACTCTTACAGGGAGGAATTTAGGCCATCAGTGGCCTCAGTCCTTTATCCTCCACTCTCCAATACCCTGAATTTCTGCTACCCTGACACTGTTCTCCTCCCTCTGCTCCTGGAAATTGAATTTGATTGAAGTTCCTATTCATTCCTTGCCTTTTGAAGAGACCATGGAGGAGGGAGACAGGGGAGCCGGCTTCAAGTGGGTCTCTCTGAGCTCCTGGAGGTTATCTTACATGGGGGCAAAAAACCCCACAGACCATCAGCTCATCCACAAGGCCCTATAAAGTCTAGGGCTGGAGTTATAGTTCATTCTAAGTAGTCAGGCTCCTGAGGTCTAGACACTATTTAAAGTGACATAATGTTGCTAAAGGCTAAAGTCAAAAAGCTTGGCAGCAAGAAAGGCCTGCAGCCACAGATGGGAAGTAGAGAATAAGACCTGCTATACAGATTCTTTAAGAAAGAAATCTATGGACATCTCCATAACTCCTGGAAATCTGAAACCCTGTGCAAAATTTTGAAGTGATGGAGAATGGGTTTCAGGATGCCAATCTTTGTCTTTTTGTACCTGACAGACACAGTCTCCCACTGATTCTGTGTCTGCTCATCAACTCTCCTGACCTTCCCTCCAACACACACACACACACACACACACACACACGCACGCACGCACGCACCCCATCCCAGACGTTCTTCTGTTTCAGTCTCAACATAACTAGGAACTGAAGAATTGTGCCGTTAACTCACATCTTCCAGGTCTCTGTCAATCCCAGTGACTGGAAAACTGATGGTGTTTCATAGGGAACTAGGGAAATATGCACTGGGACCCAGAGATGTAAAACTCTTCCACTCCTGGGTACGCAGACAAGCTTCTGCCTTAACCCAGAAGTTTTTCTTCCTCTTATTTGTATGGTGAGCGTATGTATGGGTGGATATCTGTAAAGTCCTTTCAGTCTCCAACATGTAATGATTTTCTACTACCATGTATCTGTAGCTATACATGTAGCTACAAGTACATATGTAAAGAAGAAGCGTCCACATGTATAGTGAGGCTTCCATGTGTGGATGTTGTCATTGGGTTGGCTTGAAGGGATGCAAAATAGACCTCTATAGCCTATTCTACCCTGACCCTTCTCCAAGGGAGACTTTTGTTCCTACCAAGAGGGGAAGTGGGAAGTTGGGTTGGAGGCTACCACTCTGCCCTCCTCATAGAGAGGGTATATCTATCTGCCCTCTATATTGTTTGTCTAGGAGATATGATTGGGTTCCATCTAATTTCTGATCACTTTGTCATTTGGGGAGAAGAGGGGGTCCCAAAGTCTATATTGAAGGCTTGACCCCTTCCCCACCCAATCCCAATTCCACGCTGAACACACATAGCAAATAGCAAAGAAGCCCATTTATCTAAACTATATCAAAACAGAAATCAGAGAAGCTATACATAATAGAATATATGCCAGACAACAGAGAGGGAAGGAGCTCTCCCATTGGAAGTGAAATAATTATTCAGCTCAACCAAGGAAGAGTGTCCTAGATCTCACTTAAGGGGAAGTTCTCTGAAGTCTCTAGAATAGCAATCTAGAACAGGGACATGATGGAGACTGCCAGCTCCTCTCATGTCATCCCAGAGTCTTTTCCTTCAGAAACAACCTGAAATGGTGTTGGCCTCTTCCATCTTCTCTCTCAAAGTTGAAAGCCAAATTGATGCTTAAAGAAAACTTGAAGCTTGACCAGCCCCAAAGTGGGGACTAGCTTTGAAGAGTCCTGAAGGGGGACTCCTACTTGAAGAGTCCCAAAAGGGGGACTCCAAGAGGATGCTCATTTGGGGAATCTCAAAAGGGACTTAGCAAAGGCTGGAGTTCTTTCTCTTCTCATCTACTCTGCTCTGCCCCTCATACAAGGCTGGATATTCATCTCCACCAGTAAGGAAAGTGTCTCATGCCAATGGGCCTCAAGAGACAGGAATTACATATAGATAAAACTACTATAAGCATGGGGAAAATTTTCTTTCACCAAATGTTTATCTTTTCTAGAGTTGTCAATGTCACTCACAGGATAAAACACCTAGTTCTAAAGTCTTTGGAAATGCACAAGCAAAAATGGAGAGCCAGCACAGCATAGTGGAAAGAGCTTTGTATTTGGAGCAAGAAGACCTTGATTCAAATCTTGACTCTGCTACTTACTGTGTGATCTTGGGCAACTCAAATGACCTCTCTGGGGCTTAGGTTCCACATCTTTAAAATGAAACATTTAGACTTGGTCTCTCTGAGGTCTCTTTGAATTTTAAATACTGTGATTCCACATGCAATCCATTTCCCCAATCCTGTGATACAACACATTAGCAAGGCATGCCCCCACCTAGTCCTCCCTCATCTTTTCCTGTTCTCAGTGGTTCTGTTCCCCTGCCAATCTGTCCCCTGTCCTTATCCTCTCTTCTTTTTACTTATTGATGCTTTTTCTCAGGAAACATTCTGATGTTAGCTATGTACAGTGATAATATGCCAGTATGTTTCTTCTTCCATGGGGGATTTTCTTTCTAAGCCTTTTCTCTAATAATGGTAGAAAGCTTTTCCCCTGTAAAATGAATTTTGGGCAAGAGAAGATAGGTGGGGAAGGTACAGAACAGTAGAGGTTAGAGAGCCTTCTTCTAGTTCTTTTATCTGGAATAGTCAAAGCTCTTCTTGTAAACTCTGAGAAGAAATGCGATGGGCCTCCTAAAATATGAAATTCCAAGAACTAAAGGGAGAGGATATTATTCATTTAGATTGAGAAAATATTTGATGGATATACCTAGCAAGATAAGCACTCCTGCATTCTCCTACCAAGCTGGCTGAGCCTTCTTTGGCCCCAAAATGTTGACATCATGGTATGTTTTAGACATCACTGCTGGTTTCTATAGCAACAAGAGGCCATCAAGTGTTGAAGTAAGGGGGCCCAGAATGAATCAGTGAAATGGAAAAAAAGACTCTTGAAGGAGAAGTCTGTGCCAACTTTGATGCTGGAAAAAAAGCTTCTGAGAAGGGAATGTACCTGTGGGCTTTGAATGGCTTGTTAAGTGAATATAATAGGCTTCCAACATTTTTTCTAAAAGAAATGCATTCGATTAATTCACAGGTTATTTTCTATTCATTATGTGAACAGCCCTTTGCTAGATTTGTGGGATAGACTAAGGAGGGCACAACACAGCCATTGACCTCAAGGAACTTCAAGCTAGTTGGGGAGACAGGACTAGCACATAAAATTTCTGTGCAACAGAGGAAAAAAATGGGATCTAATTAAGGTACAGTTATCCCTTTCACAACTTGACGTTCCCTATCGAGGTTTCACTATATTGTGGGTCGGCATAAGAAGTTAAATGGGGATTTTGGGGGAGTTTTGTGGAAGCCTGAGATGATACATGAAGGCGAGCAGACAACACAGAAAAAGTTCAGAAGTGCACAAAATGTATCTATAGTATTGTATAATATGAACACAAGTTTTACAATAAGGTACTATAAATACACCATAAAAGGAAAAAAGAAAAAAAATCAGACTCCTTTTCTGCTACAAAGGGAGGACCAAAATTTTTTATGCAGATTCTCCAGATTGCAGGAGTGCTGTACCCCTAACCCCCTTGTGATGAGGAAGGGATAATTGTACCAGATTCTGTGTTGTGGAAGGGTAGGAGCTCATGGAGGAGCAAGAGATTCCTATTGGCCAATGTGGTCAGGATAGACTTGTAGAAGAGGTAGAGTTTGAGCTATGGGTGAGTAGAATCTGGATGACTATTAGGGAGTGGGCGAGCATTTCAGCTGAGGAGAACATTGTGAGCAAAGCAGGGAGGTGACTATGAACCTTGCACATGGAAGGCCTGGGGTGAGGAAGGAAAACCATGAAGAGACTGACTGGGTTAATTTATGCTCTGGGAGAGCAGTAGGAGATAGGATTGAATAGGTAGGGTGGGGGCATATTATAGAGGACCTTGAAGGCATGGAATAGAGTTATTGTTTTGTATTTTTGTTAATTGATTTGGACTGGGATAATTAGTTAGCTCTGCAGTAAGGGACAAACTCTTCTAGTCTTGGATAGATAAAAATGTTCCAGAAATTTAACAGGGAAATGCATTTTAAGCAACCAGCAGGCAATGAAAATTGATTTTGAAACTGTGAAGGCACATGAGCAGACATGATAAACTTGTTTGGTTGCTTGCAAAGTGGGACCATGATTCCCGGACTGCTGCTCTGAAATGTCGGTTCAGAAGGGCTAAGCTCCTTTATTCTGTTACCCAAAGAGGGGCTGATGAACTTGCCAACCGGTAAGGTCTTTCAGCAAAGGACAGAACAATGATGGGTGATTTAATGGGGATTTTAATTTCCTTGTGCTTCTCTCCCTGTAGCTGTAACTTTACTTATGTTGCTTTCTTTTTTCTGTGTTTTAAGTTCCTGACCTGATTCTTAGGTTATCTTAGACTTCTCATCTGAAAAATGATAATTAACCTTTACTGATTAGTAGCCTCTGTAAATCCTTGAGAGGTTTTCACAAGAAAAGACCTGAATATTTGGAATGTGACAATACTAATAATAAAAATAATAATAGCTAAAATGTATATAGTATTTTAAGGTTTGAAAACATTTTATAAATATCTTATTGTATCCTCAAAATAACCCTGGGAGGTAGGTACTATTATTATCCCCATTTTGCTGTTGAGAAAACTAAGTCAGACAGAGGTTAAGTGACTTGCCCAAGGTCACTAACTAGCATGTATCTGAGGCAGGATTTGAACTCAGGTTTTTGTAACTCAACATATAGCGCTCTATTCACTGTACCACCTAGCTGCCTCATAAAGTGATGAGATCAGTTCCAGATTCTATGCAGCCAGATGAGCTCTATTATCTTCAAAGTAGTCACCTAGGGAATAATCTTGTTCCCCCAGTGTTACTTTTGCTGAAAACATATTTGGAGCCTGTCTTTTGGAATTACTTTCAGAGTCACCCACAAAACAAAGACAATCTTCATAACTTTATATCCACATTTCCTTTTTTGATGAGCTATCCCAAACTTAGTCTTAACCATATTGTTCATGAGAGTTGGCTCCAAAGAGCTCTGGTCCATCTCTTTTAAAAGTCCATCCTTGAGGTAGGAAGATTTGCTAGTTCAAAAACCATCTGGTTTTCTGAGCCTAAACTTTCTTTCATCAGTCTATTTTTCTGCTTTTCCTGCCTGGTCCCCTTTAGCTCTCCCTTTTCAGGAGTCTTCTATGCCTCCAACCTTCCAAGCCCTATGAAACTTCACTAAATTTTTAAGCTTTCTAACTAGATCCTGCTATATTGGTAAATGGTTAACAACCAGTTCTCTAATGTAACTTCACATGTTTTTCAGTTTAGTCTGAATTATTAAGATTTTCTCCATCACTTTCTTAAGTTTAGACAATCAATAAAACAATAAATCAAGTGCCAATATGTAGCACTAGCAATTTCTAAGGAGTAAATGCTCACTGAAAATTTAACCATTGACCCTCGAGATCTGGTTCAAACTGGCTCCAGCATATCCCTGACTCTGCCCTTCCCTATAAAAACCTAACTCTTGACCATATTGACAAGTGGCCCCTATTGTTTAGTATGTAATCCAGGCACCCTTGCACTGGGCTAGGTAGAAGAGAACCTAGCATGCTAGGTACCAGTTATGGAGGATGTCCCACTGATTGTCTTCCTCCTCCAGCCTACAGACTGAACATCACTTGAAACCTAGTAATTCACCTTCCCCTTGCTGAGTTGATGTGTCCTTCTACCTCTTATTGTTCTGACCCAATAGTATTTATCTCTCCAGTAACTGTGGATCAAATGTATCTGTGCTCTGAACCCCATTTGTTTTGCTCCCTTCCTTGTGCATCTAGGTGCCTCATGTTGGTCATTATGCCTACCTTTGCAGGGTAAGTGTGGGAATTAAAATGTGCCAAATAAAAACGTATTCCTTTAAATACCATTGGCCAGCCTGCATCTTCTGTGGTTCCCAAAGGGAATGCCATCCTCATATTCAAGAGAATGTTCCAGAGGCTCTTATAGCAATTTTCCCCAGGGATTCCTGGAATAGGGGCTTAATAAATACTTGTTTTCTTCTTTCTTTCTTTCCTTCCAGCCTTCCTTCCTCCCTTGCTCCCCTTCCATCCCTCCCCCCTTTTTCTTTCCTTCCCATTTTTGTTCAATGTTACCCTTGAGATTCTAGAATTTTTGTTCTTACAGATGATTTTTCCCTAGCTCTATAAAATAATCCTTTGATAGTTTCATTATTATGGCACTTAATAAGTAAATTAATTAAGGTAGCATTCTAAATTCAACAATTAATATTTCTATAATTATTTAAGTCTGTATTTCTGGAAAGGGAATTTTATAATTGGATTTCTGTAGTTCCTGGTGTGTCTAAGTTGACGGGCTCCCAATTATTTTGTATCTTCTGAAGTTTCTTTTTAAATGGAATCTCATCCTGCCAGGTTTTATTGTTAACAAACAGGAATGCTGATGATTTCTGTGGATTTATTTATCCTGTAAATTTGCTGAATCGATTGTTTTAATTAATTTTTAGTTGACTCTCTAGGGTTTTCTAAGTAAATCATCATCTCCTCTGCAAAAAGGATAGTTTTATTTCCCCTTTGCCCATGATTATACACCCATTTTCTCTCTCTTATCTTATTGCTATAGATAGAGAATTTCTAACACTGTTTAAAAGAGGTAGCGATAAAGGGCAATTTTACTTAACCTCTGATCTCACTTGAAAGGCCTCTTAACTTTTTAAATTATATGTAATGTTTGTTCTTGATTTTGGATAGATATTATTTACAATGTTAAGGAAAAGTCCATTTATTCCTCTGCTTTCTAGTGTTTTTTTTTTTAACAGAAACTCATTGGATTTGGTTAAAATCCTTTTTGGCATTTATTGCTATAATCATTTGGTTCTTATTATTTATATTATTCACATAACTTATATTTACAGTCCTGCTTATGTGGAACCAATCCTAAATTCCTAACATAAATCCAATCTGGTACATAATTTTAAAAAATATGTTATTGAAGTCTGTTTTTTAATATTTAGGTTTTTTTATATCAATGTTCATTTGGGATATTGGTCTAGGGTTTCTTTTTTTCTCTTCTTTTCTCTCCTTGATACTAAGACCACATTTGTACCTTAGAGAGACATTGGAAGGGTCCTTTTTTTCCTATTATTGTAAACAGTTTATCAGTTAATGTAACTTTTGAATTAAATTAATTATTCTTTGAATGTTTAATAGAATCCATTTAGTTTTAGAGGATTCTCTCTCAACAACCCCCCCCCCCCACCTTCCACCTGAGGACTTTACTTATAACTTGTTCAATTTTTTTTTCCTCCACACAATAAATTATTTTAATTGCCTATTTCTCCTTTTGCTAATCTGGGTATTTTATATTTTTGTAAGTATCCATCCATTTCCTCTGTTATCAGTTTTGTTAACATAACAGAATGTCCCAACTGTCTTAGTATAGTTGAAAGTTTTAATAGCTAAGACTTTTAGGACAGTAGATAATTGGGCAAAATTCTTTCTGATAATTTCCTATATTTGGTTTTCCATTTTTGTGAATTTTCCTTTTTTCTTTTTGATATGAACAATTTGTTGTTTGTCGTTCTTTTTAAAATATCTGATTGTTTATCTTATTAGATCCCCACCCAATTCCTAATACTGTTTATCAATTCAACATTGGTTTTTTGTTTTTGTGTTCTGTTTTGTTCATCTCTTCTTTAATTTTCAGACTTTCTACTTTGTCGTACATATGGATGAGATATCATTGTTCAAGTGAGATATGAGATATCATTGTTCAAGTCAGCCCAACTGACTGGTTAGACATATATTTTGGCATTGATTAGGCAGCTAGGTGGTACAGTGAATAAAGTCCTGGGCTTGAAGTCAGGAAGACCTTAGTTCAAATCGGGCCTCATACTAGCTGTGTGACCCTGGGCAAGTCACTTAACCTCTGTTTGCCTCAGTTTCCTCATCTGTGGAAAGTGTGAATAATAATAGCACCTACCTCCCAAAGTTGTTGTGAAGATCAAATAAAATAGTATTTGTAAAGCCCTTGGCACATAGTAAGCACATTATAAATGTTAGCTAATATTAGCTATTCTTATCTCTTCTATTTTTTTATTAATAGAATCATTTAGAGATAAATATTTTCCCTTCAGAACTGCTTTAGCTGCATCTCATAAATTTCTGTATGTCGTCTCATTATTGCCACTTTCTTTAATGAAAATTTCCTATTGTTTCTATACTTTGTTCTTTGACCCACTAGTTCTTTAGAATTGTTATTCAAGTCCACATTTTATTTTTGATACTTTTTACTTTTATCTTTGTTTTATCTCATTCATTTCTAAATACATACTTCTTTTCCCCCCCTCCTCTATGCATTGAATCATCACCCTTAACAAAGATTAGTGAAAAGGGCACAAAGCACCTGAAGTCAAAGGGCCTGGCTTCTAATTCTGCCTTGGGCACTTGCAGACTCTGTGACCTTTGGCAAATGTCTCAACTTCTCTGGACCTCAATTTCTCCTCTGTAAAACATGGACATTGGACCAGCTGGCCTCTGAGGGCCTATCTAGCTCTAGTTTCAAGATCCTATGATTAAAAATGAAAAAGAAAAAAATGAAGTTTAGCAAAGTTAACTAATCTTGACCCTCTGACCACATATGCAGTATTTCACATCCATAGTTACACCCTGTTCCCACCTCTGTCTCACACATAACCACCTCTGCAATGAAGGGAGGCAGGGACATTGTCTCAGTTCTTTTTCAGAGTCGGTCTCAGTCCTTATATTTAGCAGGCTTCAGTTTTGTTGTAGTTCCTGTTTACATTGCTGAAGTAATAGTTCTATTATGTTGCCTTATATCAGTTCATATGAATTGTTATATGCTTCTTGGAATTCTTTATATTCATTATTTTTTACTGTTTAATAATATTCCATTGTTTAGACATTCCAAAATTGATCAACCACATCATTTTAAAGTTGAAGAAATGAAAGCTTAGAGAAGGGGACTTTGTCCAAGGTTACATTTGGGGGAAGCTTAGAGAAGGGGACTTTGTCCAAGGTCACATTTGGGGGAAGCTTAGAGAAGGGTACTTTGTCCAAGGTAATACTTGTCAGAACTAGGATTCCAACTCAAGTCATCTGGTTCCAAATCCAGGACTCATTTGATTACCTCCTCCCAAGTTATTACTTAATGGATGAGGGTAGCCAGAAGTTTCATGGTCTTCCCATAGTCTTCTCAACTTTTAGCAGCACATCTCTGGGACTGGGCACATAGTAGGCACCTAGTAAATACTAAGTCAACTAAGTGGAATTGAACTGAAAATCCTCTCTGCTCAGACTCGTCAAGGAAGGCAGCGTAAGTCAAATCAACTAGCTTTTTTTTTAAGTACTTCATCAGGCACTGTGCTAAGTTCTAGAGATACAAAAGAAAGGTTAAAAAGTCTCTACCCTCAAGGAGCTCCTGGTTCTCCTCTATTCTTTCCATTTTTATATAGTCTGGTCCGTTGTGTGTGTCTGTACAAGGGGAGTCCTAAGCCAGGTGTGTCAGTTAGGGAAAGCAGGTGCCTCTTTTTGGATATAGCAGGTTTTACAGCTGCACCTGGTGATTCAGAGCACCGGGAATGGGAGCAAGGAGGCACACGTTAGCAATGAAATCACCCTGGAGGCGATCTTCCAATTTCACAGAGCCTTCCCACTAGCTCAGGCACAGGCACATTTCTCTGGCTCTCTGATGGGAGAGGAGCTCCATCCCAGGCAGCCTTTGCAGCTGGATGCAGCAGGTGAGGTGGGCAGTGCTTAGAAAGGGGGCTATGTGTCACAGGCACCTCACCAATAGGCTCATTGGGTGCACTGTGTGAGTGAGCTGCTGAATTGGATTGGGAAGGGAAGACTTTGGAAGAAACTTATAGGATCTTTTAGCTGAACAAACCCTGTGGGTTCCAGAAGACTATAATTCTCAGAATGCCTTGCCTTGTGAGTTCAGGGAATCTTTTCATGGGAGACTACCGACAAATGGGTTAGATGTCTCTCCTCGGTGAGTTGAATTACTGTCTTCCTGGGAGGTACAGAGATGGTAAGAGGTGACCTTAGCCAATCCCTTCAAGTCTAAGGAGTCAGTGAATTGATACGGTCTCTGAATTATGAACCAAGCCCTTTAGGTTAAAGACTGAGAAGACAAGCACCAACTTGTTATGAATGGGGTTGCTTTCTCTAATAAGTATCTTGTCTTAAGCCAATTTCCATACTCTTTGAAGACAAAGAAATTTGATTTTTACCTTTCTGCATGACAGTGGTTATCAGCATGTGAAACGTATATAAGTATGTGTTTGTGTGTATGCCTACTGTGTATATAAAGAGGAAAGGAAAGGGCCATTACAAACAAATTGTTTCCTTTTGGTCATTATGCAAATAGCCATAACTTTACACATCCAGATGGTGACGTATATTTGTAAGAAAGGTGGACTTTTCTGTGACCATCAATCTAGGATTCTACAGTCACAGAGTGTAATAGGTCACTTAGCAAGTTTTAATTCAAAAATCATTTTTCATTTCGTCCTTATGATCCAAACACTGTTGGGGACTTGTTGTTCAATGGATTTTTTGAGCAGCTCCAGTGGATATGTTACTGGTCTAGATGCTGTGCGGAATATCATGAAAGACAGGATCCATGCCCTAGAGGAATTTACTATCCCGTGGAAAAGATAAAACACACATACCTGAAAAGATAATGAATCAGCGAAAGAAGCAAGAGAGCACTTCAGGAAAGATTTCATGGCGGAGGTGGGCCTTGATTAAGATCAGTCAACAAATACTGTTGTTCAGTCTTTTCAGTCATGTCCAATCCTTCATGACCCCATTTGGGGTTTTCTTGGTGAAGATACTGGAGTGGTTGGTCGTTCCCTTCTCCAGCTCATTTTACAGATGAGGAAACTGAGGCAAACAATGTTAAGCGATTTGCCCAGGGTCACATAGTAAATGTCTGAGGCCAGATTTGAACTCTGGAAGATGAGTCTTCCTGACTTCAGGCCTGGCCATTTATCTATTGTACCCTCTAGCTACCTCTAGTTTACCATCTTTGAGGCATTGGACTGGATGCTGGGGACATAAAGTAAATAAATGGAACATTCTCTACTCTCAAGGAGCTTACATTCTACTAGGGGCAAACAACATATGCACAGATAAGTCAATACAAAATATATGTAAAGTAAATGTAATGTAGGGGCAGCTAGATGGTGAAGTGGATACAGTACTGGGCCTGGAATCAGGAAGACTCACTTCACAAGTTCAAATCTGATATCATGCACTTATTAGTCATGTGACCCTGGGCAAGTCACTGTTTGCCTCATTTGTAAAATGAGCTGGAGAAGAAAATGGCAAACCACTCTGGTATCTTTGCCAAGAAAACCCCAAATGGAGTCACAAAGAGGCAGACACAACTGAACAATAAAAATATAATGTAATTTGGATGGAAGGGGATCAGGGAGGACCATCCAAGAGAAGTAGAATTTCAGTGAGTTTTTAGTGAAGTTGAGGATTCCAAAAGGTGGGGAGATAAGGAAGGAGTGCATTCCAGGTAAGGGGATGTTGCTTGTATAGAGGCCTGGAAACAGGAGATGGACTATGAACGTTGAATAGGCTAGTTTAGCTGAAACAAAATGCTTCTGAAGGGTGGTAATGTGTAATAAATCTAGAGAGGTAGGCTTGACAGAGGAACTAAGGGTGAGTAGGATTCAATTAGGCCCAAAGGAAGAAGAGATCAGGCATTCCAGAAAAGAGTGGCAGAGTGAGCAAATTTAGTTTGTAGTCAAACCTCACTTCCATTGGAATCAGCAGTTGACACATAACTCAGTTTCCTAATTGCATTGTGGGTATGCTGGATCTGTTTCTGCTGATGCTGAATTTCATGTTTACGGAACTGAAATGCATTTTGCATGGTAGTGATCCTGCAGCAGACTATGCTACAGAGCCTGATGGGACATGCCGGCTCACCTAGGCCTTCTTGTACCCTTGCATGGTGGGTTCTCCCAGTTTTTTGCTGAGGCCTTTAAACTTGCTATTGCTGCAAATGACTTGTAGCTCTCAAAGAACTTTCAAATAGCAATAAGGCCTGAAAACTGGTAGTGTTGTGAGGACCTTGCTTCTGTTCAACAAGAGCAATACTGACTGATAGTCCAATCCCCCACCTGTCCATCTGGGAGTAGGGGAGACTTTTTTTTTAAGCCAATTAAGTCTTAGGTATCTTTTACCTTCAAATCAGTTAATCTATCACTAAGCATTTATTAAGTGCCCATTATGTGTCAGGCACTGTGCCAAGTGATGAGTATACAGAAAAAGACAAAAGAGTACCTGTCCTCAAGGAGCACACAGTCTAACGGAGGATACAACATGCCAACAAATATACATAGCAGAATAAATGGGAAATAATTAACAGAGGGAAGTCTTTTGTATAAATAAATAACCACACTACCCATAATGAGCACAGGCTCTCAGTTTCCTGGTCAGGAGAGCAGGGATGCCAAGATTCCAGAAGAATTCTGTCATTTGGTGTGGCATGGAGGACTGCTTTCACCCAAGTAAGAGAAAAGAAGGCTGTGTATTTACCAGGCACAGAATGAGCTGCAAAAAAGAATAATTTTGCCTCAAGGATCCAAAAGCTGAAAAGGCTGGATATGTCAAAAAGGGGTTAGCTGTGTATAGTCTCTCAGTTCAAGAGAATCTAAGTAACCTTTGCAATAACTCTACAATGCATAAACTAGTTGGGAGAATGCTACAAGCCCAGGCAGAAAGCCATGTAGAGGCAGACTGACATGAATATGTAAATCTCTTCATAGGCAAAAGCACATTCTCTTGCATTTATACAGCAATTTATATTTTTCAAAGTTCTTTCGCATGCATTGCTTCATATGACCTTAAACAATGCTGTGAGGCACGTAGGGCAGCTGTTCGTAGAAGCCTTTCACAAAGGTTTCAAGAAGCCATGTTTGACCACAAATAGCCCACAGATATCCTAGGCTCAGAGAAGATTAGAGTTGGAAAGAACCTTAGAGGTTATCTTGTCCAATTGGCTCCTTTAACAGAAGAGGAAGCTAAAGTTTCGAGAGGGTAAATAACCTGTCTGTGGTCACATGGATAATGAACAAGATGATAGGATCACCATTTTTTAGAGCAAGAATAGGTCATCAAGTCCAAATGCTTCATTTTACAGATGAGGAAACTGAGGGTTAGAGAAGGGAAACAGATTGTCCAAGACCACAAGGGTAATAAATGGCAAAGCTGAGACTGACCCAAGTTCTGACTCCAAATTCAACGTTCTTTCTAGAAGCTTTGCACAGAGCAAAGTAAAGAAATTTGCCCAAGGTCACATAGCCAGTCAGTAGCAAGGCTGGGAGTAGAATACAGATAAATCATGGCTCCTGCTTTAGTGTCCTTTCCACTATTCCACTGGTCACTGAAAAAGAAGCCAAAGGATCTATGTTCGATCATGGAATCCAAGGCAAGGAGAGCTTCCAGACGTGGCGATGTGAATGAGTATAGCAGGAAGAGAGTCATGGCCCTAGATAGAGGTCTGGTGAAATGAGTGCAGAGGACGTGCTCTGACTTGGACAAGCCTACAGGCATTGCTCTGGGCCTTAGAAGGAGCAGACTCATTATGAGGGTGGGGCCTAGGGAAGAGCTGAGTTCCCAGTGGCTGTGGGAATGATCTGGGTGAAGCCAAAGCAGAGATTCCTGGAAAAGGATTCTGTGACTGAAACCAGAGCACACACTTTCTAATCTGTTTTTTGGATTTTGAGCCAGGGCTAGCTCTATGGATATCAACCAACTGATCAACAAGCATTTATTAAATGCCTATGTGCCAGGCAGCAGCTAGGTGGCACAGTGAATAGAGGTCTGGGCCTGGATTCATGAAGATCTTCTTGAGTTCAAATCTGGTTTCAGAAACTTAGTAGCTAAGTGACCCTGAACCCCATTTGCCTCAGTTTCCTCATCTGTACAATGAGCTGGAGAAGGAAATGGCCAACCGTTCTAGTATCTTTGCCAAGAAAACCACAAATGGGGTTGTGAAGAGTTGGACACAACTGAAAAATGACTGAAAAGCAACAAGAAGATTCTACAAAGTGGAGGTGAGGGGGAAGGGGTTTCAAGGTATGAGGGTGAGCCAGTTCAAGGGCCTCAAGACAGAAGGAGTGCTGTGTAAAGAAAAGAGAGAAGGCCAGTTTGTCTGGACCATAGAGTAGAGGGAAGCTGGAAATCCAATTGGATCCCGGTTGTGGATGACTTTTTTGTGTAGCTAACCATTAAAAAAAATATTCCGAGCATACAAATACCAAATGAAATGGGCATTTCCATATTTGATAAAAAGGATTGTACATGAAACTGCAGGCCTTTATTAGGTGTAGCTTACTTTTTAAGTATATAATAAGTTCAGTTTGTAGCTTTCAACACTGACCTGCTTGTTTGGTTCTCTCTGGCCTTCTGTTTTCTTCTTTGCATTTTTTTTAAAGATGTCTCTATGACTCTTCTTTCCTTCCTTCCTTCCTTTTTAGCTCTATCCATATCTTCCTTTGCCCTCTAACCCTGCCCTCCATTGGGGTATGTGTATGTTGGGAGGACTAAAACAAAACCCTTTTGTCAATTATACATAATCAAGTAAAACAAATTTCCACATTGACTGTGTCCAAAAATATATGTTTCATTCTGTATCTTGAGTCCATCGCTTCTCTCTCAAGAGGCAGATAATATGCTTCATCACTGGTCCTCTAGAATCATAGTTGGTCATTGCCTCAGTCAAAATTTTCAAGTCTTCCCAAGTTCTTTTTCTTTATAATGTTGTTATTTGTATGTTGTTTTCCTGGTACTGGGTAAAGTTCTTAACTTTTAGTGATGTGTGGCACAGCGCAGGGTCATGTTGCACTATTCTTCCTCTATTTGGGAATTCCTATAATTCTAGAATAATTCTGTGTCTCAGGATATCAATATATTTATCAGAGTTCATCATTCTTTCAGCGAGCTCAAGACTTTAAGGTCCAAAGGAATTTTTTTCATCCCCATTTTTCTTTGTGGGTGGATGTTTTACAA
Source organism: Trichosurus vulpecula (assembly GCF_011100635.1). Lineage (NCBI taxonomy): Eukaryota > Metazoa > Chordata > Mammalia > Diprotodontia > Phalangeridae > Trichosurus > Trichosurus vulpecula. Next base: position 316,685,829 of record NC_050574.1, on the reverse strand, counting down.
TCTGATGAAAATGCCCAGGTCTTATGGGCACTCTGGCAACGTCTGAAAATACCTTTGCTCTAGCTATAAATAAAAAAAGGAGTCTCGTCAATTTAAAATGACCTTTTTCCTTTCTTTAGTGCTCTAGTCTTCATATGGTTGTACCAACATCAAACATGTTTTCTTCATCAATAGCACCTCAACTTTGGGCCCACGGTCTCCTCAAATGGTTATTTCTGTGGTGTTTACAACAGCATCCAACCAAGACACACTGTGGCAAAAGCCATTTACGCCTGTATCTCTTGCTTTGGGAAAAGGATTAAGCATGAAATCTGAACAGGAGCAGTTTTGCTTGAGAGGGAAAAAGAACTTTATTTGGTACAAAAAGCATTCACTTTCAAGAAATACCATAAAATCAATATTACATGGGACATATTTTCTCTATCTGGGATATAATTTTCAACAGGGCAAGAACTGAGCATAGCCTAAGTGATTTCATTCACTCAGTAAATATTTATTAAGTTAACTTCTTGTTCAACCTTCTACTAGACACTAGGATCATAGAATTTAAATCTGTAAGATTAGATAATCTCTTCATTTTTAAGCATGAGAAAATCAAGGTTCAGAGAGACTTAAACAAGGTCACATAAAATAGCTAATATTTATATAGTACTTTAAGGTTTGCAAAGCATTTATGTATATATGTGTATATATATACATGCACATAAGTCTATACATATACATAAAATCTGACTTGACGATGAAGTTAATGTTATTATTATACCCATTTCACAGATGAGGAAACTAAGAGAGGTTGAGTGACTTGCCCAGGGTCATTTCATCTGAGACAAAATTCAAACTCAGGCCTTCTTGACTGCAAAACCCTCGTATACTCACTGTGGCACACAGCCCAGATTCAACTTAGGTCTTCTGACTTTAAATAGTGTGTTCTTTTCACTACATTATATATGATGCAAAAATAAAACTGCCCCTGCCTTCAAACACTTTATTTTCTAGATGGGGATACAGAAGAGAGACATACATGAATATAGAAGTTCATAGTGATATTTTAGGATCATGGATTTGGAGTATGAGACCTTGGAAGTCATCTTGAACAGATGAAGAACCTGGAGCCTAGAACAGTTAAATGATTTCAGCTTCATCCTATCAGGTGTTTTTGCAAGATTTATTCATCCTAGCCCATGTTAGCTTTCTAACATGACCAGGTTAGTGCTGGGGCCCCTATTTCTGGAATGCTGTCTCTTATAAAGCAGTGTGGACAGGCCACACCAGTTCAGATCCACTATATACGTAGCTCACATACACGTTATCCCACCATGTCTATCTAGGCACAGTCAAAATAGTTCAAAGTCCTCTGTTGCACAAGCCCCAGACTGAGCAACAGAATGCTTTTGCTCATTCACTTGGTACTTTGATTTTCTCCTTTTAACATTCTCTTTGATCTTATGGCAAAGAGCTCACCTGGGGAGATTTTTAACAGTCCCTCAATTATCCAAAGATCAAGGAAAGAGTTATTTCTAATTTGAGAAACACTGGCCTAACAGAGGCAGAGTGAAAAGTACTTAAAGGAGCCAGTAGGCATTACAAATAATAATATTAGCATTAAGGGAGGGCTTTTAAAATTTGCAAAGTGCTGTATATGTTCTCTCATCTGATTCTCACAGCAACCCTGTAAGGTAGTTACAATTATCCCCATTTTACAGATGAAGATTCTGAGGCTAAGATACTTGCTCAGGGTCACACAGCTACAGTGTCTGAGGCAAGATTCCAACTCAGGTCTCCCTGACTCCAAGTCCAGAGCTCCATTCACTATTTTGGTAGGCTGAGGAAGGAGTGATTTTTTTTAAGTGGAGAGAAAGGAAAAAAAATTAAAATTTCTTGATAACTAAAAATTAGGTGCCTAAACTTAATTTTTTAAATTAGATTTTATTTTTTCCAGTGAACAAAAACCTACTCTATGTCTTTTGCCTCCTCTCTCCATTGAAAAGGAAAAACAAAATAAAATAAAACAAAACAAATATAACAAATTATAACAAATACGAATAACAAAACAAATTCTTGCATTGGCCATTTCCAAAAAAATATGTTTTAATCTATGCCCTCTTGACGACCTAAATTTTAAAAATTTTTACATTTTTATGGTAATCTTTCTAAGATGTTACATAGTTCCCTGCCTTAGTAAGCTGAGCACAGCTTAATGTTTCCCTGAAAACTTGGGGCCTTCATTATGAACATCTTTAATTGTACAGTTCTGTAATATAGTGGCATTGTCAGGTGTCATTGAATTCTGCCCTTGAAGTGACTACTTTCACATAACCACTCTGTAGGAGGCAGTGTTTCTTCTTATCCTTTGACCCTTTGTTGTTCAGTCATTTTCAATCATGTCCAACTCTTCGTGACCCCATTTGGAGTTTTGTAGGCAAAAATTCTGGAGTGTTTTGCCATTTCTTTCTCCAGATCATTTTACAGATGAGGAAACTGAGGCAAACAGGGTGACCTGCCCAGGGTCACACAGTGAGGAATTTTCTGGGGCCAGATTTGAACTCAGGTTTTTCTGACTCCAGGCCCAGCACTGTATCCACTGTGCCACCTGACCCTAGGCATTTCTATTTTCTGTTATCACTGCTTGCAAATATCACTAGTTGATTGTCTTGCTGCCTCCACATTCCTGAATGAGGCCAAAACCAGATTAAAATGTAATTGGGAAGTATTTAATAAAATAAATATACAACCCTCCTCCCCCAGTAAAACATAGAGAACATTACATTTTAAAACGAAGTCAGATATTCAGCCTGCAGGATCCTGATGTACAGTTCAGTGGCCACTGTTTCTGTGTGAGATTGATGCCCCTGGCTGCCTCCATTTCACTGGAATCAAGTCTCTGTGACACTTTTTGGACCTCTCCATAGAATACTGCCTGACCTCTTGTCATCATCTTCATCCCTCCCACCAGGACCTTGGACTCTAAGCCCTGGGACTCTGGGATTTGATAGATGAGCTTTTGTCTTATCTGGCCTACCGCTACACACAGGCTTTTCTGCCTTTTATTTGTGTGTGTTTATTTCCCTATTAAAACATAAGCTCCTTGAGAGCAGGGACTATCTCACTTTTTTATCTTTGTATCCACAGTGCCTGGCACATAGTAAATACTCAACAACTTTCTCTTCCTCTCTCCCTCCCTCCCTCCCCCCCCCCCCCTCTCTCTCACACACACACACACACACACACACACACACACAGAGTAAATGGATAAGAGTGCTGGATAGAACACTTAACCTCTGATTGCCTCAGTTTCCTCATTTGTAAGATGGAGAAAATAATAGCATCTACCTATAGGGTTGTCAGGAGGATCAAATGAGAAATGAGATACATATAGCACAGGGGTGGAGAACTCGAGGCCTCAAGGCCACATGTGGCCCTCTACGTCCTCAAGTGTGGCCCTTTGAATCCAAACTTCACAGAACAAATCCCCTTAATAAAGGACCTAGCACCCAAGGACCTAGAAGATCCCCTAGCACATAGTAGATGCTCAGTAAATGCTTATTCCCATTCCCCTCTCCATAACCTACAGCAGCTTGTGCTGTCTGCTGCTCTCTTTCCAAAGGGTTTCTTTTCTTATAACTTTCCTTTTACTATGACTTCTCTTCTTCTCTTCTGTATTTTTCATCTGCTTTTCCTGTACTCAGAATCATGGTGATAGGGTTTGGCACTTTTAGCCTCTGAAAACCAAGAAGAGCCTGTCTTCATCCTGGTCTGTGAAAAGACTTAAGTTCATTGCAACTTCATTTACCTTTTCTGTCTTTGCCTCAAACTGGATTAGGTTCATCTTGGTGCCCCTATCCCTGTTCCCACTCAGGCGTGGGACATACCAGACACTAGCCCAGATTTATGGCTGAGAGTCCTCCATGATACTGTGGTAGAGGTCCTTCAGTTCTGACTGTGCTGTGCCAGTCAGGGCTAGGAGAGTTTCAGCTCATGAAGGGCCAGAACCAAGAAGCGAGTAGGACAGAGATGGTATGTCAGATTCCAGAGTAACAAGACCAAGACAAAGCAAATGGAGGACTAAGACAGGACCTCTATATGGAGACTGGAAAGATGGGTCAGTAACTGTGCATCGCTAAGATTCAAAGGGTAGAGAAGCAAATGCAATTCCATGTCAAGCTTGAGCTCAAAGAAACTAGGTTTCCCAACAAGTCTTGAGCTTGAGCAAATAGAAATCACACACTATTTGTCACTCTTAACAAGCTCAATGTATCTGCATTCTTTCAAGGCCTATGATGCTAACCCTAGCCTCCTTGTTCTTTAATGAGCTTCAGCTGGGGACAGCTTCCAGCTACCTCTAAGAGGCAGAATAAATTAATAAAAAAGTACTTATTAAGTGATTACTGTGTTTCAAGGACTGTGCTAAGGGAATACATGAGTTTCTTACTGCTACTTATGTCCCTTCTCTGCCAGGGTTTCTGTGCAGCTCTCTACTTCAAAGCCATGGAACTACTATTGATGGTGAAACATCCAGGGCCTGGGAGTAAACTGGAGATGATCACATGGTCCAAATCCAATCCCTAGACAATACTATAGAAAATTGCTGCCCCCATCCTACAGATAACCCTTAAACATCCTGGACCCCCTTTATCTTTCTGTTATTGGCAATCAAAGTAGGTTTTATATAGTAGATGATTTCAGTGTATCTGAGGCATCCTAGGAAATCCCTCCTTGCCAAAAAAAAATATCCGAATGCTGGAGATTTAAACGTTAGAAACTCTTTCCATTGGTTTAAGCTTTATTGTTACTTCCAAGATGCTCTGTTAAAATACAAATCCCCCTGGGAAGAAGAAATCCCTTGGTGTGAAAGTTTTTTTGTCCATTTTACTATCTAACTGGGTCTGGGGTAAAGTGGAGGCATGAGACACTTCAAGGTGTGGGGGAGGAGAAGGAGAAGAGAGAAAGAATTAGGATGTGGATAGGGGAACAACAGGGTACGGTAAGGGAAGTTAGGAGCTCTCTGAGACAAATTTTGCTGGTGTCTCAAATCTGCCAAGAAACGGTCCTGACAATAATATTTAGATGTGCAATGTAAAGATTCTTATTCAGAGCCTGACTCTTAAGCAAGTTCCTTTACCCTCTGTGAATTGCAGTCTCTTCTTCTATAAAATAAGGGGGTTGGACCAGACAGCCCCTTCCAGCTAGCACGACAGTGAAAGCAAGAGCAGTTAATGGTCATGGAGTGTGGTGTGAAATGCCAGACCCAGAGTCACACTAAGGAAGTCATTTGCCATTGTAAAAGCATTCTGTCCTCCAATTCCTCTGCAGAGGACTATCAAACACTGCGTGTAGCATCAGATATTTTTGATGGGGTGGTTAGTTTTGCTGAACTTTTAAAAAATTATTTTTTCTCTTTTTTATTTTTCATTATAAGAAATGGTTCTCTGGGAGGGAGAAGGGAAGGAATATGTTGTGAAGTGCAGATAATGTCAAAACAAAAGATATCAATCACAATTGATTTTATAAAAATTGTCATTCAAGGTCCAGCTTAAGTCCACACCTCCTCTAGGAAGCCTATTGTGATTTCCCTCTACTTTTTGAACTCCTATATGAACTTGCTGCCTGTACTATTCTTTAACATCTAATACATACTGTCTTCACAATACCTGATATTATTGTAAAATATTTCATGTGTGTTGGTCTTGTCTCCTAAAATTATCATTAAGTTTTATTAATACTTTTTGTTTTTACATCATGATCATACCTTCCTCCCCCACCCCTATCCACCCATCATCTCTTGTAACAAAGAAAAACAGTTTAACAAAACTAACAGACCTAGGCAGCAGCTCTGACAGCATACATCAACTTCCACACCCATAGTCCATTACTTCTCCCATGAAAGGCTGTCTCCTCAAATTAGATCGAAACTTACTGAAGGGCAGAGAATTAGTCTTTCCTTTTGTATCTCAAACACAGGTCTGGGCCTCTAGTAGCTGCTCAGTAAATATTTGTTCAATCAATGAATGAATTGCCTAGAACTGAAAATACTGTTGCATTAACAGAAGAGAGAGCAGGCCCCAGCAAGTCCAGAGAGTTTTGAAGTTATGGCCCAGAATTGATTCAAGGGAAGGAAAATGAGATGGTAGGGATTTAGAGTCTCTCACTCAGGGATGGGGAACCTGTGGCCTTGAGGCCACATGTGGTAGGTCCTCAAGTGTGGCCCTTTGACTGAATCCAAACTTCACAGAACAAATCACCTTAATAAAAGGATTTTTTCTGTAAAACCTGGACTCAAGTCAAAAGGCTGCCCTTGAGGACCTAGAGGGCCACATGTGGCCTGGAGGTCAAAAGTTCCTCACCCCTGCTTGAGGATCTCCCTTGCATCAGAGATGCCCCATTTCCTGAACTTACTGCTGTCTCTCTGACTTCGGCTGAAGCATTCCATACTTGCCTGAGGGGCTGTGTGGGGCTTTAAGTTTCCTTAAAACTGGAATAAGCCCCAGTCAAAGGCTGAGTTAGTTTTTCCAACAGTTTCTCCATTGGTGGGGTCTGTGCATCTCTAAAGTTGATGGGGAAATTATTCAGTGTCTTCAGCCTCAGTGATTTCCCACTCAGCTAATCTTAACCATGCTAATAAACCCCAAGTTAACTGGGAGCTTCCGGCCATCAAAATTTATTTTCCTTTGGAGAGGAGAGGGAGAGGAGAAACTGAGTTACCCAACTGGCTGGGTTCCCATGCAGGCAGCTCAGACTACTCACGGGTTGTGTTTGTCCTTCTTTTTCAAAGAGGACCATGATGACCTGACTTGCTGTTGACTTTGATTTGAGTGAGGGAGTGCTGTGCAAGGTCACAAGCCTCTCTTTCTCCTCCTGAGACATCTAGGTCCAGTGTCTGTCTGTCTGTCTTCTTTTTTTTCCTTCCTTCTTTCTTCTTTTCTTCCTTTCTCTCTTTTTGTCTTTCTGTCTGTCTTTCTTTTCTCAGCCATTTCACTCCGAACCTCAAAGATTAGACTACAATAGGTCCCTGCCCAAGCTCCATTTTGTGGCTATATTTTGGGCCCTCCTGGCTCAGAGTGAATGTCAGTGGTAACTGTTTCTCTTTTGACTAGCAACCCTGAGGGTCTTCTTCTCCCAGTTTGATTTTTTGTTCTTTTTTTTCTAATTAAAGGGGCCATCTCTTGACTCACTTCTTAAAGAGGCCTATTCACTGAATAGGCGTTACCTGGCTCAAAGTGAGGACCTGAAAAAGCCTTAGCCTAAAACAACCAGGGTCTCCCATTGCATCCTGGGCCATCTCCAGTCGTCCTGATGATATCAAAACACTGGACCCAGATGACTCTGGAGGAGAAAGTGAGGCTGGTAACCTTGCACAGCCCTACCTCACTCAAATCAAGGTCCACTGCAAGTCATGTCATCATTTTCCTGATGTCATGGTCCTCTTCCAGAATGAAGGGCAAATACAACAACAACCATGCTAATCCTTGGCACTCATATGGCACTTTTACTTTTGTTTTGCTTTGTTTTTCGCCAAGCTCTCTCTCACCTCTGTGCTCTCATTTATCTCTCAACACCCTTATAAAGTAAGCAGGGCAGCAAACAGAAGAAAACTAAATTTCAGCTTAGTGGTAGAATCAGGACAAGGCTCTAGGATTCCTTATTCTTAGACTCATATTCCTCTACACCAGGGATGGGGAGCTTTCGGCCTTAAGGCCACATGTGGCCTTTTATGGTCATTGGGTGCAGCCTTTTGACTGAGTCTAAGTTTTATAGAATAAATCCTTTTATTAAAGGGATTTGCTCTATGAAGTTGGGATTTGGTCAAAGAGCCGCATTTGAGCACCTAGAGAGCCACATGTGGCCTTGAGGCTGCAGGTTCCCCACCCCTGCCCTACACCTCACCGGAAGAATGAAGGGAGTTCAGAATTTGTAGGATCATAGGATTTGGAGCTAGAGGGAACATGGAGACCATTTATTCTCATTCTTACATTTTAAAAATGAAAAAAACAAGCAGACCCACTTCATTCTCAGAGAAGGTGAAGGGACCAGTCCAAAGTCCACAGGTATTAAGGATCAGAGTCAGCTCCACGGTTCTTTGTCCATAATCAGATTATTTCTGGAGAATTGTGAAAATGGAGGAACAAGTTATGAACCCCCAACAGAGAATTTTATATTTAGTCTTCTAAAAGATAGGCAGCCATTAGATTTTTTTAAAGTATGTGTGGAGCTGTGTGTGACATGGTCAGACCTGCACTTAGAGATCACTGAGCACTGAGTGGAAGATGAAGGGAAGTGGGGAGAGCATTGAGGCAAGGAGACCACCCTGTAGGCTATAACAGTACTTCAGGCATTAGATGATGGAGAGGCTGCACCAGAGTGGTGGAAGTATCAGAGGACAAAAGGGGTCAGATGAGAAAGATGTTATAATGCTAAAATCACCAGTCCTTGGCAATAGATTGGATACAGAGGGTAAGAAAGAGTAAGGAGTGAAGGATGACCTCTTCATTGTAAATCTGGGGGACTGAGAGGATGGTGAAGTTTGGAAGGGGAGAGGTTTTGCAGGGAAATATAATGAGTTCAGTTTTGGACATGTTGAGTTTAAGATGACTACAGAACATCCAGTTCTATATATCTAATAGGCACTTAAAGGTACAAGACTGGAGGTCAGCAGAGATATTTGGGCTGCATAAATAGATCTGAGAATCATCAGCCTAGAGATGATAATTGAGTCTATGGGAGCTGTTGAGTTCATCAGAGGAAGTAGTATAGATAGAGGGAGAAGAAGGGAGGAGCCAGGCATCCCTTTTGGGAGATCCACAGTTAGTGGGCATAACCTAGATCAGAGCTGTCCAAAACATGGGCCATGCGCCCCCATGCGACCCTCCTGTGTCTACCACGAGCACAGAAACCGACACAAATGCTTTAGTTAAAGCATTTATGTCAATTTCCACACCCATAGTAAATACAGGCAGGACACATAAAATCACACTGCAGGCTGAACTTTGGACAGCCCTGACCTAGATGAAGATCCAGGAAAGGACACTCAGAAGGAGCAGTCAGATAGGTAGGAGGAGAACCAAGAGAAAGAAGTGTCTTGAAAACCTAGAGAGACAAGAGTATCAAGGAGAAGGGGTGATTTATAATAGTGTCAAAGCTGCAGAGGGGTAGGGAAGAATGAGAACTGAGAAAAGGCCATTAGATTTGGCAATTGAGAGAGAGTTTTGGTTGAATAACAAGAGAGAAGCCAGACTACAGAGAGTTAAAAAAAAGTGAGAGGAGAAATGGAGGCCACTATTGTAGATGGCCTTCTCAAGGAGCCACAAAGTGCAAGAGAGATATGAGATCACAGCAGGATGGATGGATCAAGTGAGGGATCTTGAGGAGAGGGGAGACGTGGGCATATTTGTAGGCAGTAGGGAAGCACCCAGTGGACGGGACATACTGGAAAAGATGTCCTGCAGAGAAAGAATTAACCGTTTTACACTTGGCCTCAGAGAGCAGAACTGGAAACAATGCACAGAGGCTAGGGACTGGATGGAGTGCTCCTCCCAAGGTGTGTTCTTGACTCTCTCTCATCCAAAGTGTTTACAGACCTCCTGGTCGGGTTCCCCTATGCCAAGCTGAGCTGTGCAGATGACTCACCGTGACTTTTTCTGGACTTTAAGGGGCAGCTGGATGGTACAGTGGATAGAGTGCTGGGCCTGGAGTCAGGCAGACCTGAGTTCAAATCCAGCCTCAGACACTTATTAGCTGTGTGATCCTAGGCAATTCACTTAACCTCTGTTTGCCTCAGTTTTCTCATTTGTAAAATGAGGATAATTACAGCAATTACTTCCCAGGGTTATTGTAAGGATCAAATGAGATAATAATTGTAAAACACTTATGTGCCTGGCACATATTAAGCGCTATATAAATGCTAGCCATCTATTATTTTCCCATCAAGATTAGGCCCAATCCATTTTCGAGATCCATTTGGAGGAGTTTGTGGACCCGAGTCCACTACATTGCTTCCTTTCACTCATTCATCTTGGCTCTACCTGGTCCATTCTCCATTGATAGGGGAGGAGGCCCCGCTGCCTTGAACTTTGTCTGAGGTGGTAGGATTTCAGAGTTCAGTTCCAGGATTCACCATACATTTACCCTATTATCATAGAGAAGTGACTTCAACAGAAATACTAAAATTGCCACTCTCCTCCCTTGACTGAGCTTCGTCAATAATTGAATGGACAGGTATTTAATGAGTACCTACTTTCTGCCCAACCCTGTATTAGATGTTCTGGGGGAGAAATAAAAATTAAAGGGTATCCTATTCACTAGGACACACCCCATGCTCATTCCTGCCTCTTAATACTTTGTAATGCTTTGCGCTTGTATAGATAGTGCTTTACAGTTTACAGAGAGCCCTTTTACATCAATCATCTCACTTAATCCTTACAACAATCCTGTGAGGTAGGAAGGGCAGCTACTAATATCTCTAATTGACAGTTGAGGAAACTAAGGATCAGAAGGACTAAGTGACTTCTCTAAAATCACCCAACCAATGAGTCAGATCACCCAGACAATTCTCTCCAAAGAGTTCTTTTTTAAAAACATTTTATTATTTATTTTTTATGTTCTTTCCTTTTTCAATTTTGAGTTCCAAATTCTCTCCCTCCCTCCCACCCCTCCCCCACCCACTGAGAAGGTGAGCAATATGATATCAATCACATATGTGAAATCATGCAACACACATTTCCATGCTAACCCTATTTCCCCAAAAAGCAAGAAAAAGAAAGTGAGAAAAGTAGACTTCCATTTGCACTCTGGCAGGGTTCTTCAGTTCCATCTCCGGAGTTCACAAGTTCTTTCAGTACTGCAGGATGTTGTTAATCTTGGGCCAGGCACTTAGACCCTCTTTTACTATCTCCTCACTTACCTGGGCTTTCATTCCCTGTTACCCAGTTTTTTTTTTTATATTTGGTGCTCTTTGACAGAGAGAAAACAGACACAAGATAGGAGTCTGAATAGTTCTGTCCTCCACAAAAAGCCCTTCCTAAGATTCTAATCTCCATCGGTCTCTCCCTTCTCTAACTCTCTTTTCACCTTTGTCCATGCCATCTAATAGGTATTTTATTAAATATATGTATTTATATATTTATACATATATAATTTTATATTTATGCATATGTATATATGCATATATATTTGTATACACCCGTATGTATATATATATATATATAGGTGTATGTATATGTATATATATACATATGCATATGTTATCTCCTCTGATAAAATGTTAGTGTACTTGAGGGCATAGACTGTTTAATTTTTGTCTTTTTATACCCAATGTTTAACTCAGTGCCTGACACACACAGTAAATACTTAAAAAAATATTTGTTACTATTACAACTATCCTCTTCTTTATGTGGTAAAATTTATCAGTAAATGATATGTATACTTTACTAATTGGTTCATATTAGCAAGCTCTATCGTCTTTGCACAACTGCTCCAGCCCATAGTGGTTTGCTCCTCCTCTGAACTCTCCATTACTTAGCCTATACTACCTGGTATCAGTTATCTTTTCTTTCTTTTTTTAAAATGTTCTTTTATTTTCTTTTTTTTGGGGGGGGTGGTGAGGTGATTAGGGTTAAATGACTTGCCCAGGGTCACACAGCTAGTTAAGTGTCAAGTGTCCGAGGCCAGATTTGAACTTAGGTCCTCCTGACTCCAGAGTTGGTGCTCTATCCATTTCACCACCTAGCTGCCCCTCAGTTATCTTTTCATGAATGTTCTGTCCCTTCGATGCTGAACCACTTTACTGTCTCCAATAGAATTTAAACTCCTTTTTTTTTTCACAAAAACACAAAGGAAACATTCCTTGCCCCTTAAGGAACTCAAGACTGTCACGTGGAACACTGTGAGTGTGGATTTAAGTACAAAATGGGTTGCCTTATTCAGTAATGCTTGATCTGACCATAGTTTCCTAGGAGCTTTACTCTTAGCTCATCCAAGTACTAGCTGATTTTGAATGCCTTTTAACTTAGACTATTTAAAAGCAGGATTAGTGTCATCATCTTAACCACAAACTCCAAAGAAAGCAAACTCCAAGGAAAGCCTAGGGAATTTGTGGTGAATTATAAATACCACCCACTCTTCCTCTATCATACCACTCTGAATTCATTACTGTTGTCATACGACCCAACTAGGACACGGCAGCCATTGGTAACTGGGAAGCTATGTCAGCTTTCTAGGAAATTACAGTTTAAATTATCCCCTCCCATCCTATGGAAAACCATAAAGTGAAATCTTCATCATCAACAACATCAGTGTTTCCTGTTTCTTATTGACTGGCTCACCACCGCCAGCGAATGATTAGCTGCTCGGTAATGCCTCTAGAATGGCTCGTAAAACCAAGGCCTGAGTTCCTGTTATATAGGCTGGGCTTAGGGACAGGACTGTGGCAAGGAAAGATAGGGAGATCCGTTGTGTGCCTTCATAGAATCACGAAATGTTGATGCGCTGGCAGAACATCTCTACCTGGATATTTCCACAGGCACCTGAAGCTCAACACATCCAACTTCAAACCTTGTCCTTTCCTTTCCAAGCCTCTTTCTTCTTCCTCCTGACTTCTCCATTTCTGCTAATGGCATCACCTCTTCCCTCAGTCCACCCAGGCCTGAAGCAGCATCATCTGTGATTTTTCTCCCTTCTTCCCTCCATCTGTAGTAGCAATTTAGATTTGAAGATCTTTCCCACCCATACGTAGGTCATGTGACCTGCTTACATCACAGGAAGCCTAAGTCACGTGTGGTGGGAGGAGCTTCCTGACAGGAAAAGGAAGTTATGTCACAGGAAATGCTGTGTGAGAGAGAGCCAGCGAGCAGTTATGGCAGCTAATGGCCGCCGTGATAGAGCTGAACAGGCTGACTTAGCTGTGCTGTGAGTTTGTCTTTGGGAAGATCCCGGCAGAAGTTTTGGGATGGCGAGTTTCCAGGTTGTGATATTATGTATTGAATTTTTACTGCTCTGATAGATTGGGCAAATGGTTTGTGGGATGTGGTTCTCTGGTGCCTGAATCAGTGGTTTACTTCTTCTACCTTCTACGGGGAGAGTCTCCTAATACGATACAGAACTACGCAGGCATTTTGGCGATCATCATCTACATTGCCATCATTTCCTTACTGCTACAACATGTAGTCTGTCACCAAGGCCTGCAGACAGCCCTCATCAACACTGCTCACCTCTGTCCCTTTCTGGCCCTTACCACTTCTGGTGCTGAGGTCCTCTTTTGGACTACTGTAGTAGTCACCTTCTGCCTGGTTTCCTTGGCTCTAGTTCCATCTGCTTTCCAATCTACACTATAGATCGCTGTCCAGATCTCTTACATACTAGCTGTGTGAGCCTGGGTTAGTCACTGTAGCCTCTCTAAGCCTTTGTTTTCTCATCTATAAAATGGGGACGTTGATACTTGTACTGCCTATGTCACCACCAGCCAATGCCAGTCAGTAAATATTTATTAAGCACCTACTATGTTCTGGACACTGTGCAAGGGATGCAAAGAAACGTAGAAGACCATCCCTGTACTGGAGCTCACAATCTAATGCAGGAGATAACACGCTAATAACTATTTACTAAAAGGCTCTATACTGGGTAAATAGGAAATCATCAACAGAGGGAAGGCACTAGAATTAAGAGGGGTCTGGAAAAGCTTCCTGTAGAAGGTAGGATTTTAGGTGAGTTGTTAAGGAAGCCAGGAGATGGAGATAAGGAGGGAGAGCATTCCATGGTGGGGGACAGGCAGTGAAAATGCTCAGAGTGTGAAGATGGATGTCTTGTTCGAGGACTAGTAAGGAGGCCAATGTCACTGAATCACAGGGTACACGGCAGGAGTCTGGGAGGGTGGGTAAGAAGTAAGAAGACTGGAAAGGTAGGAGGAGCTAGGTTATAAAGGACCAAACAGAAGAGAAAAGTGCTTTGTAAGCATAGCACCTAGCACGTAGTTTACTGTGTGTGTGTTGTGGGGGAGGGGAGAAGGTGGTAGTAGATTTTTCAATCAGTCGATAAACATTTATTAAGCCCCTACTACGTGCCTGGCACAGTGCTAAGCTGGGACATTTACATGAGAAACTTCTTTTATCAATGAATATTGACTTCTCTACAACCTACAGTGTCAGATCACTGCCTGGGGGCACCTCTAGGTTAAGTGACTTGCCAAGGGTCACACAACCAGTAGAGGTCAGCGGCAGGTCTTAGGTCTTTCTGACTGGGAGGCCAACTCTCTATCCACTATGCCTTGCTAGCCTCAAGAAATGTTTGTCGAATTGAATTATAAACTCTTGAACCCAATTAGTTATCATTACAAATCATAGTTCACATTTGTGATCATGTCACCTGAAACAAATTCCTCTCAAACCAACTCCTAACACTGGATTATTCTCCCCTTTGAATGACAACTTATATTTGAGTAGTTCCTTAAGTTTGGCAAAGCACATCCTTTACAACAACCTTATAGTAGGTAGTCAAGTAATGTCCTTTTCCTCTTTAGAAATACCTCCTCCCTCTCAGGTCGCTCAGCATCCCCTTATTCTTTCCCACTTTCCTCCTATTATCCACACTCAGGAAAGCCTTGATATCTTTTATGGATACCTTCATGTGAAAGTAGCTATGGTCTCTCTCCCAGAAGCATTTACGTTTCAAGGCTTTTTCAAAAATTCAAATTGGACCATGAAAGGCTCTGCCTTCCTTTAAAGAGGTTCCAAGCAGAGTAGTGTGTGTGTTGGAAGAAGAGGAAGAAGTCTTCCGGATGGCCCTGAGATTGTACTCAGTAGATAATCATCTCCTCTGCCTTCATTTAAAGCTAGACAGCCTTGGGTAGGGCACAGAGAATCAGCTCTAATCCATGAGGCCTACAATAAGGAAAAGCAAAAATCCACAGGCATGCAGTTCTGTTTATCTGTTTGGAGAAGTTAGAGCCTTGTTCCAGTCTTCCAGCTCCACTCAACCCTGCTCAGTTCCATTAGAATAAGCATTCTTAATGTTTTTTTTTTAAATTTGTACAATGGATTCTTTGACAGCATAGTGAAGCCTATGAACCTCTTCTTGGACTAATTATTTATTAAATTAATAATTGAATAAAATGCTAAATTTTAGTTAAAAGTTAATTAAAATTAAGATGTAATTTTCCCCAGCCAAGTTCACAGGCCCCCTGAAATTTATCCACAAACCCCCTAGGTAAGGAGCCCTTGAATAAGAAGGGGCCAAGGGGAGGGCCGTGGGGTTTTCTTTTGTAACAGCAAACCAGTAATGAGACAGGTGGCAATTCCCAGCAGGTTCAGCTCCAGTCTTGACTCAGGGAGTTTGTTGGCTCATTGTTCAGTCAGTTCAGATGACAAAGTACAACCTGGTACAAGAGACACCAAATGCAACAAACATGTGGTAACTCAGAACAAATACTCCCTCCAGGTTAGGAGATAATCAGACTCCTCCTCCCTTCCTTCCTACTCTTTGCCTACCTTTCAGGCCATTCTCCTGCTAATCTGAGTATTTATATTTTGGTAAATATTCATCTATTTTGTTTAAGTTGCTGATTTTGTTGGCATTTTGTTGGGCAAAATACTTCCTTTATGAGCTCCTCCCTACAGTGCTGGATGGCAGCTCTGAGAAAAAAGGGATTTGTTATTGAATAGTAAATTTCCTGCAAGCAGAGAATAATTCTGATATGGAGAAAAGAACTAGATTTAGATTCCCTATGAGCACACCTGGGTTCAGATCCTGACTACCCCTTAATACCTGTATGACCTTGGACAGCTTATTCAGCTCCTATTTCCCCATCTGGGAAAAAAAATGAGTGGGTTGGACTAGATGACCTATAAAGTATTGGCTATTATTTAAATCTAAATTTTATTACTTTTTTTTTCTTTCTTAAATGAATGGGTTGGATTAAATGACCTAAATCTGTGATTCTATGACTTCCTTTCTTTCTTCTTTTTGTTCTTCCTTCCTTCCTCCCTCCCTCCTCCTCTTTTCTCCTCCTCCTCCTCCTCTTCTTCTTCTTCCTCCTCCTCCTCCTCCTCCTCCTCTCCTTTCTCTCTCTCTCTCTCTCTCTCTCTCTTTCTCTCTGCCTTCCTCCCTCCCTCACCATAACACATCTCCCTGACCAAATAAGGTTTTATTTTCCTTTGGTTGCCCTTTTCTGGGCCATCCCAGTAGTCCATAGAACAGACAATCAGAATCTAATTGTTAAGAAGAAGAAAAATGCATGCAAATCTCTCTCAATCCTGTGGTTGGTTCTCATCAAGCAGCAATAATATTCAAGGCCCCATCTTAGCAAAACTGAATTTGCCAAAATTAAACTTCAGGCCCCAACTTCCACTTAGAACCTTTCTATTCATTTCCATTTTTGTAGTCTTCTTGTCTTGCCACCAAGTCACTTTATACTATTCCCTGGCTTCCCCTGTGCCTCCAACTAGGCCTGCTCTGCTCCCTATATTCTGGACCTGTATTAGCCACCTTATCACCCATTAAAACCTATTCTTTGCCAAGTCTCCAATCATCATGCCCCATTAAAGGTAATTTAACTGTGATGAGCAACGGGTGACTTACAGGTTATACTGTTCCCCTAGAATTTCTGATATCTCTCCTGTCAAAGCCCAGCACCTGGGCATAGGCTCGCTCTTTGTCCAATCTAACAAGCATGTATTAGATACCCGCTATGTCCAAAGCACTGTGGGAGGCATTAGAGATACAATGACAAAATGAAAAGTAGTTCCTGTTCACTAGGCACTTATAATCTCCTTGTCAGAAAATGGTTTTTATTTCATTTTGACTCTACCCTTGTGAGGTTTATAGTCTCTGAGAAAGAAATAAAATCCATCATTCCCTCCCACAAAAATTTTTTAAAAGAGGCCTGCTAGTGTTTGAGATAAGTCTTAAATTCGCCTCTTGTCAGTCAGTGTGAGGATAGAATGATGAAGGAATGTAGAATTGACAAAAGCAATCCTATCCAAATAGAATGCCAGAGATGGCACCTCATGGCCTTCATTAGGGACAGAACTTCTGACTAGAGAGACCCTGGAGCTAATGGGAGAGCAGTCAATATTAGCAGAGTAATTGGAAAAGGAAGAAGGACTTGAGATAACAAGAGCACAGATTCTGAGCTATAAGGAAATGTGGCAATCATCTTGTGAAGAGTCTTAACCTTTTTATTCTATCACAGACTCCTTTGGCAGTTTGGCAAAGCCCTTCTCAGAATGTTTTTAAATGCATAGAATTAAATACATTGGATTACAATTATGTTGAAATAGAGTTATCATATAAATATAAATAAATATACATATACATACACACACACACACACACACACACACTCACACATCGATGTTGTTCTTGTGGTTGTGTTTGTCTTTCGTTTTTGAAGAGGACCATGACATCAGGGAGATGATGATATGACTTGCAGTTGACTTTGATTTGAGTGAGGTAGGGATATGCAAGGTCACCAGCCTTGCTTTCTCCCCTAGAGCCATCAGGGTCCAGTGGCCAGATATTGATCAGGATGACTGGAGATGGCCCAGGATGCAGTGGGAGACCTTGGCCCTTTTAGGCTAAGACCTTTTCGGGTTCTCACTTTGAATGAGGTAAGGACCATTTAGAAGGACTCTTTAAGAAGTGAGTCAAGGGATGGTCGATTTAATTTAAAAACAAACCAAACATATATACATATATAGTATATGTGTATATGCATATATATGTATGTATGTGTGTGTGTATGTGTATACAGTTTGTGATCTTCCAACTTAAGTATCCTTGGTCTAGTTCTACATAGTAGGAAACTAAGCCCCAGAGAGGTGGCCCAAAGTCATAGAGTAACAGAGTCAAGGTAGGAACCCAGGTCTTCTGACTACAGAGCCAATGTCCTTTCCACTATTCCCTGATGGACCTTGATGGATTGATAAGGTTGGGATAGGCTGAGTGTTCATTTCTTTACCCTGCCTATAATCCCTGCCCCAGGCTGAGGGTGTTGTTAAAGGCCAAAATTGTAATAATCTTCCAACATCTGTTCCTTCCAAGATTAGCCTCCTACTTCTGAGGTGACCCTTATCTTCCTTCGAATGTTTTCTAGGGCCCACTCTTTAGTAGGTGGAGAAGAGACCATGCCAAGATGACTGTCATTGCGCTGTGGGTCGGCAAAACAGAGATGTGCCTGTTCTCAGCACCTGGGAGCCATATTGAGTAATAGGGAACAAAGCCTAGATCTGTTCCTTGGGAGCTAGGACTTAGAGAAGGAGGGAGTTCAGGACAGATGAGCTTAAACTGACACACCCAATCCCCAAAGGAGGAAGTTAAGGTTGCCAAAAGGGCCACGCTGGGTCATCTGAATAGATGAAACACAGCTAGAACAGGGGCCCACATCTCAGAGTAAACACTGATAGAAATGGGAAACCCAGAGTCTTAAAGAAAAAGTCAAAAGAATCAGAGCACAGGAGTAGCTTTAGGCCCTGCCTACTACCTAAAAGTCCTTACCATTATCGTTCCAAGAGCTATTAGTCCTCAGACTATTAGTATAATTACCATCATCATTATTAAGTTATTAAAACTTAGTCTTATGCCTAGATTAACCTGAAAGTGTAGCTTAAAATGATTAGAAAAGTGTGTAAAGGCCTCTTATGCCTAAATATTCCCCTGGCTTTATGTCACAGAGCTTTAGAGAACACCTAGTTCAGGTCTCTCCAATTATAGAAGAGGAAGCTTAGCCTCAGAAAGATTAAGTGGAAAGTGAACCGTCAAAGGAGACTGAGAAAGAGAAGTCAGGTAGGTAGGAGGAGAACCAGGAGGGAATGGTGTCCAAGAAGCTGAGAAGAAAGTATTCAGAAGTTGTACGGTCAAACAATGTTAAAAGCTGAAAAAAGGTCAAAAGGGTTTTTATTTTACACACACACACACACACACGCACACACACACACACACACACACACAGAGCTAGGTGCTGCAGTGGTCAAGAAGACTGATCATCCTGAGTTCAGAGTGTCTCAGACACTTCCTAGCTATGTGACCTAGCAAGTCACTGAACCCTGTTTGACTCAGTTTCTTCATCTTTAAAATGAACTGGAGAAGAAATGGCAAACCACTCCAGCATCTCTGCCAAGAAAACCCCAAATGGGGTCATGAAGGGTCAGACACACCTGAAAACAAATGAGCAACAACACATACACACATGCACACATACATATACATATAGGTGTGTGTGTATTTATACACACATACACCTATATATAGTTGATGAAAAACAGCTAGAAGGAATAACATATTAAAACAATATATTTCGTATATCTTATCACATATATAATATATTCAAAATAAATATAATTATATATTTCTTATAAAACTACATTTATGAATATGTATCTTTGTAAGCCTTTTGAGGGCAGGGTCAGTTTCATTTTTGTTTTTGCATAATCATGACTTAGTATGTATAGTATTTGGCACATAGTTGGCAATTAATAAATGCTTATTGATTGATATAGGACAATAGTTCAAAGGGCTGGCAGGGGTAGGTAAAAGTTTGTTGTTTTTTAGAGTTGGGAATATCTGAGCATGCTTGTAGGCAGAAGGAAAAAACTTATCAAGAGGGCAAGATTGAGGATAATAAAGAGGATAGATTATAAAGAAACAGAAGAGGATTGTTCAAAGGCCCAAGTAGAGGCGTCAGCCTGTAGAAGGAGATGGACTCCCTCATGCTTGCATATTGTCTCTCCCATTAGAATGTGAGCTCCTGGGAGGTTGGGACCATGTTTTTCCTATTTTTCTATCCCCACAGCTTAACCTATAGTAAGTACTTTATAAATGCTTACTAATTGAGTGGAACAAAAGATGAGAGAATGGACGTCTATACAGAAAGACTTTTAAGGTGTGGCATGGGAAGTAGCTTGTGAAAGGCAGTCTTGATTTTCTTGGTTAAACAGGAGATGAAGTTGTCTGTTGAGAGAGAGCAGAGCTTTTGGAGTGGAACTGGGAGATGGGGGAGGTTTAGAACCACTTCTGTGAGAAGGGTGCTGGCCAGAGAAGAATAAAAGGATTGTCATGCAACAATAAAGGTCCTGTTGGGCTCAGATGACATGAGTCTGAGGTGGGCTCAGTCAGCACAGTTTCCTAACTTCTTCCAGTAGCTTTCAATAGCCTGGATATAGATGGTAGATGATTGGAGTGACTCAGGGTTGAATAATGTTCCTCATGAATGGCAGAAGGGCAAAAGGGCAAGGGATTCAAGGGGGCGGGACAGTGGGTACTAATGGGTAAAGATTGTAAAGGGAAGGGGAAAAAGCAAGTCCAGACAAAGGGTGATAAGCTAGGAAAACAGAGAAGGAGAGAGGAATTATTGTCCTGATCACTGAAGGAAACTAAGTATTCTAACAGAGGTTGGGGAGGGTGTGTGTTCCAGGTGTTAAGGACAGCCAGGGCAAAGTCATGGAGGTGGGAGATGGGATTGGCCTATATGAGAAGCTTTAAGGAAACTACTTTGGCTGGATTAAAGTATATGTGTGTGTGTGTATGTGTGTATGTGTATGTAGACACATATATGTATATATGTACATGTGTATGTGCATATATGTGTGTATGTGTGTGTATATGTATATATATACATATATATGTATATATATACATATATATATATATAGTGTGTGTGTGTGTGTGTGTGTGTAGGAGGGAGTTTTGATATGTAATAAGAATGGAGAGGTAGCTTGAAACCAGGTTTTGAAGAGCTTTGAATGCTATTGGAGTTTATAATTGATTCTACAGGTGATAGGGAACCAGGGGATTTTATTGAGGGTAGAAATGACAGGGTCATACTTGTGTTTTAGGAAGGCTGCTTTGGCATCTAAGATCCCTGTGGGCTGGGGTGATCAGTCAAGAAGTAGAGGTTGAAGTGAGAATAAAGAATAATTTCAGGAGGAATGAGGCAGTGGGAAAAGTGAAGGAACAGGAAATTGTTGTTAGAGAGAAATTTCTGAGTTCAAGATCAGGAAGGTGGAATAGTTGTGTATGTGTATGTCTGCGTGCGCGCGCGTGCGCGCACGTGTGTGTGTGTGTGTGTGTGTGTGTGTGCGTGAGACATTGAGATCTAAACTTAGGAGATGGGACTTGAACAATGACGATCAGGTCAAGTACCATTTTCTGTGTGAGGCCTGTCCTGGTGCCTTCAGCTGGTACTGTCTTCCTCCACAATTTACCTTCTATCTATTTTATTCATATAAATATATTATATATATGTGTATATATATATATATATATATATATATATACACCTACATATATATACACATGCACACATATATATGCATATGTATGTATGTATATATGTATATGTGGCTGCACGTCTGTGTACGTGCTAGGTGGCAATGGATAGAGTGCTAGTTCTGGAGTCAGGAAGATCTAAGTTCAAATCCAGCCTTAGATACTCACTAGCTGTGTGACCCTGAGCAAGTCATTTAACCTCTCTTTTCCTCAGTTCCCTCATCCGTAAAGTGGATATGATAATAATGCCTACCTCCCAGGGTTGTTGTTCTGAGCATCAAAAGAGATAATGGTTGTAAAGTACTTAGCACAGAGCCCGGCACGTAATAATATCCAATAGATGTTAGCTGCTACAATAATGATGATGGTGTTGGTAACCTTGGAGATACTGAAAGCTCTTTGAGGGCAGGGATTCCCTTTTGTCATTATATCTCTTGCGCCTGGTACAGTGCTTGGCACATAGTGGGTATTTAAATAAATGCTGGATTGATTTTGACCTTCCCTGGCACATGCTCAGCCCTTATCCTGTCCTGTCCCATGTGATGATGATGATTGGATGATTGGTGTCTATGTGAATGTTTGCTATCTTCAGCAAGTTGTAAGGTTCTTGAGGGCAGGAAAGTCTGCCTCTTTTTGTGTCTCATTCCCACCTGCTGCCATGATCACTGCTGCCTCTTCATCTTCACTCATATTCTTCCCTATCAAGATCGACCTCCTCCCTAAAGCCTTCCTTGGCTACTCTAATCTACACCCAACACTCCCTTCTATGAACTGCTGCCTCACGGATTGTTAGAACACCATAATTAGCATCTAATAATATGTTATCCTGTGTTGTTGGCTAACTTAAAATCATAAAATCTATTTTAGGTATTTATGTCTTGTATTCCCATCAAGATAGTCAGCTCCTGGGATATAGGTTAGGGGTGTGCAGGAGCTGGCTGTTAAATTTTCAGTGTGAGTGTTTATACCTCAGTAATCAACAAATGTTATAAGCCAGGACTTAATTTGTTGCTTTGTTGATTGTTTAGACTTGAGAAAGTAATGCAGAAAATATTAATAATGTAGCTTAAACTTAGGTGAGTTGGTTGTTAAATATTTACCAGCTCACCCCTGCACAGATGAATTGTATTTTCTGCTTCTTTTGTGTGTCTTATTTAATCTAGTACAGGATGATTTACTAATCAAACATCATAGCAGCACTGAACTTTGAGTCTAAAGGGTCGTTGTTGACTCATTTCAGTCATGTCCAACTCTTCGTGACCCCATTTGGGGTTTTCTTGGCAAAGATACTGGAGTGGTTTGACCGAAATGAGTGAGCAGCATGTGCTAGGTGCTGGGGATATAATGAAAAGTAAAAACATGGTTCCTACCCTAAAGGAGCTGAAACTCTAATGGTGGAGGACAACATGCAAACATCTATGGTCATATAAGATGTAGAAAACATAAATGGGAGAAAATCTCAGAAGGAAGGCACTACCTGGGGGGAGGAGGAGAGAATTTCTTGCAGAAAAAGGGCCCCTTACAGAAGGTGAAATCTGAGCTGAATCTTAAAGGAAGCCAGGGGAGCCTGGAGGAGGAGGTAAGGAGGGAGAGCATTCCAGGCATGAGGGACAGGCAGCCGGTGGAAAACCATGGCTTCAAAAAGTGGAACATCATATGAATAGAAAGCTAGTGTAAATGAACAAGGCCAGATTGTAGATTACGTGAAGGGGAGCAGGGTGTAAGAAGATTGGAAAGATAGGAATGGGCCAAGTTGTGAAGAACTTTAAAAGTCAAACAGAAAATTCTAAATTTTATCCTGGAGGTAGTAGGGAGCCTGTGGTGTTTATTGAGAAGGGGAGTGATATGGTCAGATTTGCATTTTAAGAAGATCACTTTGGCAACTTAGAGGAGGATAGACTGGAGAGGGGAGATATTTGAGGCAGGGATACCAACCAGAGGGATGTGTTAAAGTGGCAGAGTTGGGAATCCAGGATCCGTCTGACTCCAAGTTCTAGGTTCTCAAAATCTTGTCATTTCTTCGGTTCTATGTAGATAATGTAAAAGGTGTTGTATGGTGGTTTCATTTAATTGTTTCTTCAGTGAAATTGTTCTTCCTTGGTAGTGCATTAAGATGCAGGGATTTGTGGGGGTCCTACATCGAAGGGACCTCAGAGTCCATTTAATTCAACCATATTATTTTACAGATAAGCAAACTAAGATCTAACAAGGTTAATTAACTTGCCCAAGGTCATACAGGTAGTAAGTGTCAGAAGTAGAATTTGAACCCAGGTCCTCTGACTACAGAACCAATATTCTTTCCACTATAGCACACTGCCTTTATAAGCATCAGTTTGTTTATGCATGTGTGTGTGTGAGAACAGACTGACCTGTACAACATGAATGACTGAAATGTCAGGCTTTTGTTGAACGGTTATAGGCCTGGTTTTGGCCCAATACCTGTTTGGCCCCTGGAGCAATTGGACTGTTCCTAAGACTGAAACACCAATGGCATTCTCCTCCTCATATGGCAGCCCACCTCCAGTTCCATGATAGCAGA
The DNA here is from genome assembly GCF_011100635.1 of Trichosurus vulpecula. NCBI lineage: Eukaryota > Metazoa > Chordata > Mammalia > Diprotodontia > Phalangeridae > Trichosurus > Trichosurus vulpecula. The sequence continues at coordinate 316,662,044 of NC_050574.1, read as the reverse complement.
AAGTCTTATTGATACAATGATGCTAATAATCCCTTGTAACTATGTAGGGCTTTCCATTTCTGAAGGCCTTTCATACCCATTATCTATGAATCTTCCCACAGCTCTGTTAGATTATATGGCAGCCTGGCTTCCTTTACTGGCTTCCCACTTAAAATCTCACCACCTACAAGGAGTCTTTTCCACTCCCTCTTCATGCTAGCATACACTTTGTGTTGATTATTTCCAATTGATATAACTTGTTTGTACGTAGTTGTTTGTGTTATCTCCCCCACTAGACTGTGACCCTCTTGAGGGCAGGGACTGTCTTTTTATCTATCTTCAGTGCTCAGCACACTGCCTGGCACATAATAGATGCTTAATAAATATTTATTGATTGATTTGTATCCCTAGTGCATAGCACAATACCTGGCACATAGTAGGTGCTTAATAAATCTTTTTTTTTAAACCAACTTGCAGATGTAATTTATAGGTTAGGCTCAGAGAGACTAAACTATTGTATGTTCAAAGTCATATGGCAAATGGCCATTGGCCAACGCCAGTGCTCCTTTGTCTACACTGGCTTTTTTGAGAAAGGAATAGTAGCCTGGCCAAGTCCCAGGCCAATGAGGACGTTGTTCAGTCACAAGAACAGTGAGATTCTGAGAAGGGAGTAGAATGTAGTGGAAAAGGCATTGAATGCAGAGTTTGAGGAGAGGGGTTTGAATCCTTACCATTCAACTTACTATGTGCTGGGCACTGTGCTAAGTACTACGGATGCAGGCGAAAAAAGGCAAAAATGCTTTCTCCATCCTCAAGGAGTTCCCATTCTCAGCTCTGCCAGTTAATAGCTGTGTGACTCGGCAAATCATTTCATCTGTGAAGTGGGAATAATACCCCTGCCCTGTCGACCTTACCGGAGCTGCTGTGAGGCTCAAATAAGAGACTAGATAGGAAAGTCCTTTGTAGATGGTAAGGGCTCTAAGACCTACTCAGCCTGGCATTTAAGGCCCTGACCTCTCTTTCCAGTCTTAGTTTGCCCTCCCCAAACCCCACATTCCAGCCAAATCATAGCTGTGTTCTAGCCCAGACTGGTTTGTTCCCTGATCTCATCCTGCCCTCTCTGCCTCCATGCATTTTCACAGGTCGTTGCTCATGCTTGGAATGCCCTTGTTTCTACATCTTCCCCTGTTGAAATTCTCTTTTTCCTTTAAGTCCCAGGTTCTCCATGAAACCTTTCCTGACTTATCGCCAGCTGAAAGTACTCTCTCCCCTGTCAGATCTCCCCAGGGTAGTCTGGGTATCTCCTTTGCCCTTATCACATTCTGTTTTGTATTCTCCTCATTTGTGCATATCTTGTGTCCCTGCCAGTAGCTCCTTAAGAACAGACAGACCCTGAGTCATTTTTCATCTTCATATGTTTAGTATCTAACTGAGTGCCCTGCCCAAAGTTGATTCTTAGTAAATGTTTACTAAATTGAATGATGATCACCACTGTCATGATGACTTAGAATCTCCAGTCTCCTGGCCCTCTGGAGTTCACTATGGGAGCACGCTCTTCTTGCAAGCCCCCGCCTTCAGTGCCTTTTCAACCAGTCTAGCGTGTAAGCTGCAAGTGAAATCTGTGGGGGAGTGTGGAGATGTGCTGGAAAAAATAAACCAAAACAATAAACAACGCTTGTGACTAGACTCAGGCTCCAGAAGGAAGCCTGCCCCTTCTCAAGTAGAACCAAAGCCAGCGGGCATGGGAAGCAGCAGCCACTGCCAGTTCTGTGCAGTTCATTGTGATCTGTCAGTCTCTCTGGTCAGGCCTGGCTTAGTCAAGGATGTTTCTATTTCCCGTGGGAGGAGAGTGACACCCATGACTTCTAATTAGCATGGGAAATAACTTGTATGTGTGTGTGTATGTCTTTCCAGGATAGGGATACATATGTATTGCTTATGACTGACTGGACAGGTAACCAACCATCTGTGACAGCTCTGAAGAGCTAGGCACAATAGAAATGCAAGCTTAAAAATAAATGAAGGCAAATGGGACCCAGCTGATTGGAACTCATCTGCCTCATTTCTGCAGGTAGGAGCACTTTTTCTTCTAAAGGAGGAGAGTTGAAGGGGGTATGTGTGTGTGAGTTGGTGCATAAATTCTATCTTGGAGAGGAGGTTGGTTATAATAATTAAAAACAATTAATTGTTTTTTAACAATTAATTATAAAAAATAATTTAAAAACCTAGAGTTCTGACCATCTGTAAAATGGAGGGGTTGGAAGAGTATGTCCTGGAAGTCCCCTTTGAGCTCTGAAATCTCTTGGTTATGTGATTTCTCTTTAGCACGGTCTTTACCATTTACATGGCACATAAATCAATAAGCACTTATTAAGTACCTACTGTGTCCTCGGCACTGTGTTAACTTCTGGGGATAGAAATACAGTAGTTGGACTTCTCCTGCCTTCAGGGACTTTACATTTAACTCATTTAGAATGGTGGAGAATAGAGCAAGTTTGAAGATAAGTACAGAATGTAGACAAAATAAATACATTGTAATTGACTGAGGGAAATTGGGAAAGGCTTCCTGAAGGAAGTAGCATTTCAATCTTGGGGGCTAAGGATTCCAAGAGGTGAGGAAGGAGAACAAGGGGTTAGGGCAGGGGCAGCCTGGACAAAAGTATGACATTAAAAGATGAAATGTTGTATATTCAGAACAGCAAAAAATACACTTTGGTTGGAGTACCTATAGTGTTTAGGATGGGGAGTAATGTGTTATCAGCCTAGAAAAATAGGCTAGAGCAGGAATTATTAACCTGGTCTCCAAAGACCCCCCAAGGGGTCCATGGGTAGATCTCAAGAGTCAGTGAACTTGGATGGGAAAAAATACATTTTATTTACAATCATGTTTCATTAGTTTCCTTTGTAATTCTATGTATTTTGTTTTATGTATCTAAAATCATTATACTGAAAAAGGGTCCATAGGCTTCACCAGACTTCTAAAGGGTCTGTAACACAAAAGAGATTGAGAACCTTGGGACTACAGCTGGATTGTGAAGTGATTTAAATGTCAAACAGGAGTCTGGATTTCATTCTAAAGGCAGTGGGGAGCTATGGAAGCTTCATAAGCAAGGGAATGACACAGTCAGATCTCTGCTTTAGGATTATCAATTCGGCAGCTATGTGGAAGGTAGGTTAGGGAAGGAAGAGACCAGAAGCAGGGAAATGGTTAGGAGGCTATTTTAATAGTCTAGTTGAAAGGTGATGAGGGTCTAGCGTAACTTTAGTGTGAGTGGAGAGAAATGGGTAGATGTGAGAAACTTTAAGGAAGTGGAATTGACAGGTTTTAGCAAGTGATTGGATAGGGGGCCTGGGAATATGAGTTGAAGATGATGCCACGGTTCCAAACTTGGGTGACCAGATGAATGGTGGTACCTTATATAGGAATATCTGTTGTTAGGGTTGGGATTTGGGGATTAAAATGCTTTTCATGAAGTATGAATTGTTTCCTATTATAATTTCCTATTATAGGAGAACATAGTATTTGTACTTGGATGCTATAGATATTTTTGTACAAATAGGTTCTACACACACACGCACACACACACACTTAAAAAAAATCTCTTTGGGACACAGACCAATACAGTGGCATTGCTGGATCAAACTGTATGCAGTTTTATAGCCCTTTGGGCGTAGTTCCAAATTGTTCTCTAGAATGGTTGGATCATTTCACAACTCTACCAACAGTGTATTAGTGTCCCAGTTTTCCCAAATCCCCTCCAACATTTATCATTTTCCTTTTCTGTTATATTTGCCAATCTGATAGGCTTAAGTTGGTACCTCAAAGTTGTTTTAATTTGCATTTTTTCCAACCAATAGTAATTTAGAGCATTTTTTCATGTGACTATAGATAGCTTTGATTTCTTTGAAAACTGCCCATTCATGTCCTTTTACCATTTGTCAACTTTTATTCTTACAAATTTGACAGTTCTCTATATATTTGAGAAATGAGGCCTTTATCAGAGATACTTGCTATAAGAAAATTTTCCCCCAGTCTTTTGCTTTCCTTCTAATTTTGATTACATTGATTTTGTTTGTGCAAAAATTTCTTAATTTTATATAATAAAAAGAATCCATTTTGCATTTTATAATTCTCTCTAAATCTTGTTTGGTTTTAAATTCTTCCCTTATCCATAGATCTGACATAGATCATGTCTTTTTATATTATATACATATATACATACATATATATACATATATCTTATCTCCTCAACTAAAAGCTTCCTTAACCTTAAGTTATATAAGTTGACTAAATCTAAGCTTATCATATTTCATTGTCTTCCCAGAATTGCTAGCCCAGAGCTAGAAACATATCGGGAACTTAGTAAATCCTGGCTGGTTGACTGAATGAGTCAGTACCAAGTGAAAATTCACGGAATATTTGATTTGGAAGAAACCTCGAAGATTATCCAATCCAACCTTACCCAAAGTTTGAATCCCATCCACAACCTCTCTAACAAGTGAGCACAACCAGAGTTAGACCTGGTTATGCTGGTGGGAGCCCTGGAATAATCATAGCTTCGTAAGATTTAAAATTGCAAGGAACCTTAGAGGTTATCTGGTATAATGTCTTTATTTAACAGATGAGGAAACTAGGAGCCAGAGAAAGAAAGCACTTAAGTACGAAATAGCAGTGCTGTAATTTGAACCCAGATTCTTTGATTCTAAATGAATTGCACATTCCATGATACCATGCTGCTTTTGTCCTATTCACTCTTTTTCTTATTTCTACATTACCATTGGCCTTGTGTGCCCTAAAATGACTTGGGGGAAAGTCAACTGTAGAGCCAGCCCTGCATGGGGATCAAGAGACACTGGGGTAGAAGACTCTTTTTTCAGCATCAACACACTGCCTGGTCATTAGAGAGGTCCCCCAGGAGCCCAGATAACTGACCAGGTTTCTTTTGGCCGTAATTCTACAAAGGGCTGGCGCTTTCAGAGACCCTCCTCAACTGAACATTATCTCTCCTTTTTCGAGTTTTCCTGATTGGTCTAGTTGTCTAAGAAGAGAGAGACAGAGAATTAGAGAGAGACAGAGACAGAAAGAGAGAGACAGAGAGAGACAGCGCATTATTCCCTCCCAATCCACACCCAACCCAAAGAGGAATTCAGAGCCAGCTAGATGGCACAGCAGATAGAGCACTGGGTTCTAGTCAGGAAGTTAGGAGTCAGGAAGATCTGAGTTCAAATTTGGCCTCAGACACTTAATGACTGCATGACCTTGGGCAAGTTACTTAACCTCTGCCTGCCTTAGTTTACTCAGTTGTAAAATGGGAAGCATAATAGCACCTCTGGGGCAGCAAGGTGGCGCAGTTGAGTAGAGCATCAGCCCTCGAGTCAGGAAGACCTGAGTTTGAATCTGGCCTCAGACACTTGACACACTTACTAGCTGTGTGACCTTGGGCAAATCACTTAACCCCAATTGCCCTGCCTTCCCCCCTCAAAAAAAAATAATAGCACCTATCTCCCAGGGTTATTGTGAGGATCAAATGAGATACTAAATGTGAAGCACTTAGCACATTACCTGGCACATAGTCGGTACTTAAGAAATGCTTGTTTCCTTCCTTCCTTCATCAGTGCCAAGGAGGCATTTGGTGGATTCCTTTTAAAAATTAAAATGTGTGTGTGTGTGTGTGTGTGTGTGTGTGTATCTTTTATTTTCATATCACCTTCATTTCCCAAGGTATCTCTCTTCCCACACCTAGTAAGCTATTCCTTATCACAAAAAATATAAAAGAAAGGAGAAAAAAGCAATTCAGTAGAACTTATCAACTAATCATCTGGCCTGACAGTATATGCAATGTTCCACACCTATCTTCCCCTGCCTCGGCAAAGAAAGAAGGGATGGGATTTTTTGTGTTGAATTTTAAGTCATTGCTGGCATCAGAAGAGAAACTAGCCAAAAACTTACTGATCAGCAAGGGTCTCTGCTTTTTTCTCTCTGGTAGTGTCTGTGTGGGATTTAGAAGTAAATAAATGGAATCTTTGCCCTCAAATAATTTATATTCCAGCTAGGGAGACATGGTTAACATCTGTTATAGGAAATTATAGGAAAATTCAGAGCTTAACTACAGGGCCAGCCCTAACTGCTGGGGCAGTTCAGAGGAGGGAAGGATAAGAGTGAGTCTGAGCAGCCAGAGAAAGGGTCATGTAAGAGACAGGCCTGGGCCTTGAACTTGGAAGATGAGAAGGATTTTCCCAGGCATAGAAAAGGGGATAATTACAAGTGTGAGGTTGGGGGGAGGGTGGAGAGTAATAGCATAAGTGAAGCTGTTAAATTGGAATTGAGCATGGCACACCACGGGGAAACGGCAGCGGGGCGGGCAATGAACAGGCCAGCCTGACCTGAATGAAGGGATGGATGTGGGAAAGTTGGAGAATAGTGGGAAATACTGTTGGATAGGATGGGTAGTGGGCCTTGAATGCTGAACTGTGGAGTATGAACGTAGTTGTCAGGATGTAGGTCCTTGTCATGTAGTCCGATGCAGTAGGCAATGGGGAGACTTTGTAGGTTTTTGAGCCTGAGAGTGATCAGGTAAAAGCCCTGTGTCATGCTAACCTTTGAAGTAAGACCATGGAAAGAAAGAAAATCACCTTAAACTGAGGTCCTCTTCCATTGCATTTTATTTTGTTTCTTTTCCTGGTGAGTAGCCTGAGTTTTTTTCCTGGCCTGGTTTATATAATATTCTTGCCTTTGGAAATCATACCTCAGGATGCAGGACTCCAATGCAAACATTTCCATGGAGATGTGTTTATACCATTTACTCTTCCTCCATGGGAGGTTCTGCTGGGAAATATTTGGTGTATGATAATGGAAAGAACACTTGATTTATACTCAGAGGACCTGGGTTCAAGTCCTTTCTCTGCCATTTGTGTGACTTTGGATAAGTCACTCAACCTCCTTGTGTTTCACTTTCTTCCTATGTAAAATCATGATACGAATACTTATACAACTGACCTCATAGGATGGTTATGAGGATGAAACAGGGTCCTGTATATAAAGTAGCCTGTAAAAGGGAGCTAATATTATTAAGAACATGCATATAGTGTGCTTTATTTTTCATTTAACTAGTCTTTATTGAGAACCTACTTTGTGCAGTGTCCTGTATTAAGGAGAAGGGGGGGTCACAAAGAGAAATAAGGTAATCCTTGCCCTTTTAGTCTACAGACATGACTTCTACATGTGAAAAAGTAAGAAAAATGAAACAAAGTGGGAACCCATCAATCAGAGACTATTAAGATAGCTAGCTTTGATTTCCTATCTGATTTGTACTTCTACCATCCTCTGAAAAAGTAGACAGGGGAAGTCTCATCATTTCCATTCTACAGATGAAAAAAACTGAGGCCTAGACAGATAATTTTCAAAGATTGTGGAGTCACTGAGCTGAAGGACAGAGCTTGGAATTCAGGTCTCCTAACTCCCTGCTCTGCCTTCTTTCTATCTCTTTGAACAGCTAGGGGTCCATCTGCTTTTTGTTTCGTAATTTCCTTTTTATTGTTATGAACTTAGCAAATACTAACAAATATGAACGTCCCTCTACAAAGAACAGAAAAAGAGAACTCTATAAAGCTGTTTACCTCCTCTAAGCCTAGCTTGCTGTTATTCTTACATAGTTCAAATTAAATCAGCCATTCCAACACTTGCTCTGCTTGTCTGTGTCCTAAAGGTCCACTTGGAAGAGGTGCCCTCTGGGTTCACGTTTTAAAAGTGTCAGATGCCCTAACCCGTTTTTTCCTTCAGAGAATATATTTTTTCACCTAACCTGATTGGAACCTATCAGCCTCAGGTCCAGGCTATAGAGATGGCACCATGCAGAAATGGGAAATCTTCCATTGTTGTCCATTGTTATTGTCTAGGAGCATTTTCAGGAGAGGACAGTTCCCCAAACATCCTGCCCCAGGACTCAGAGAACTGTAACCTTTGGCTGTAAATAATACCATTCCCACAAGTGCTTCCCCCTCCCCACCAAAAAGCCAAACAGTCCTACTGCTTAGCAAGTCACTCAGCCCTGACAGGACTCATTACTGATGAACTTCAAGGTCCCTTCTGACTCTCAGATCCTGTGATTAGGCATGGAGAGCCCAAGAAAGGAATTGGCAAGTAATGTCACAAACCATTAATTTCGGAACCAATTTCAAGGGGAAGACATGAAAGTAAGAAGGGGATTCTCAGAGGCGGGGCTTCTAATACTTGTGAACCCCCTCTTAGGTCCTTTAGGGCAGAATCTGTGTCTTATCCATGTTTGCAATCCCCAGCAGTACTGATTACAGAGCTGAATTCAGAGAAGGTATTCAGGAAATATTTGCTGAATTAATTCTGCTTTTGGGTTTGTCTCCAGCTGTGATGGGCAAATCAGTTAGCCTGTAGCTTCCATGTTACTTGGGGACAATGGTATGGGTTAGTGGACTGTTCTGAAATAATTTAAAGATTTATGCCAAATCTATTCAGTGATCCAAGTGCCACTTCCTTATAATGACACAATTTGGTGTTCAGCCAAACCAATTCCCTAAAAATATGCCCTCTCCATTTTTCAGCCCTCAGGTACTTCAAGGGAAATGAAACTTGTGATTCTAGTCCACAGATGTTGTTGACTCCATCAATACTGTCCAGTGAGGGAACAGTCTGTCATCCAGGCTGCTGAACCCAGCCTTGAGGTTTCTTATCAGAAATCTTCATTGCTTTGAACTAGTTTCTGGCCTTCGGCCAAAAAAACAACAGCAATTTGAGCAAGAAGTTGGAATCTCATCAAACTCCTGCAAGTGAGAATAGGTTTTTGACTTGGATTACTCTTCTCAACTGAGATCATTCTATAAGATCAGAGATTTAGGGCTTAGAAGAGACCTCTGAAAGTCACCCAATCTCATTTCCTCATTTCACATGAGAGGAAACTGAGACACAAATGGAGTTAAGCGAATTGTCCAAGGTTAATAACAAGTGGCAGAAGTAAGATTTGAACTCCAAGCCCTCTGACTACAAAACCATGCAGGCTGACAGAAGGATCATTAGCCCTACCTATATGTCCTGGTCCCGAGTACCACAGTGATTTGGAATTTTTGAGTTTATCATTCTTTTGGCCTGGATAGTATAAATGCATGGAACTTGTTGTAGACCTTGTAGAGCCTTCTGGTCTGAGTCTGCTCTCTGACCTTGGGTAATAATGGTAGCTAAAATATGTGCAGAATACCTTACACAAAGTCAGGAGATGGTCTAGGCACAATCCTGGTGAAGTAACTCGGGATGATTATACCTTTTGGTCAGATAAGGGAGAAATACGCATCCTAAGAAGTTAAATGACTTAGCATGGCTATGAAATGAATCAGAGGGAGAACTGGGACTGACTTCCAGAGTGCCTCCATTCTAAGGAGCTGTCTTTACATGAATACTACTACTAATACTACTATTCCTAGTTAACATTTGTATAGCACTTACTATGTGCCATGCACCATGCTAAGCACTTTACAATTATCTTCTTTGGTCCTTACAATAACCCTGGAGGTAGGTGCTATTATTGTCCCCTTTTTATAGATGAGGAAACTGAGACAAACAGAGGTAAAGTGACTTGCCCAAGGTCATACACCTAGTAAGTGTCTGAGGTTGGATTTGGACTCAGGTCTTACTGTATTAAGGGTCAATGACCTATCTACTGTACCACCTAGCTGTGCCCATAATAATTTCAATAGGGGTCTCAATAAAGGCTGTACCTTCCTCCCAAGCTGGCTTATATAAAACCTGAGTGTGATCTATGATTGGTGGATGTTATGGTATGTACCTCTTTTTTTAAAAAAAATAGGTGTAAATAAATAAAAATAATAGATATAATAATATAGGTGCACACCTATATAGAAAGGAAGCATGGTGCAGTGGATAGAGAGCCACTAGCTTCAGACTCAGGAAGACCTGTATTCAAGTCCTGCCCTGACAGATATTGTCAAGAACATTGAGTAAGTCTCTTAGTCTCTCCATTCCCACCAGGAACTTATAAGATAATAAGTTCCAGAAAAGGTACTGAACTGCCGAACACTGGGGATATAAATATAAAAGCAAAGACAGCCCTTGCTCTCTAGGAGCCTGCATTCAGATATGAAGAGACAATTCACTTAGGGGATCTGTGGCCATGAAAAGGCATTTTGGTCCAGGAAGTTACTGTGATAGTGAACTAGACGGCACAACGGAAAGAGTGCCAAGCCTGAAGTCAGGAAGACCAGAGTTCAAATCTAGCCTCAGACACTTACTAGCTGTGTGACATTGGATAAGTGACTTAACCTCTATTTGACTCAGTTTCCTCATCTGCAAAATGGGTGTAATGATAGCACCTACCTTTTAAGGTTGTGGTGATCAAATGAAATAATAATTGTAAAGCACTCAGCACAGTGCCTGGCACCCATTAAACACTAGGTAACAGTTAGCTGTTATTATTATATTGACAAGTCTTCCTACACAACTACTGCAAGTCGTATCTCCTAAGTGCTTTTTTAAAGCCTTGCTTTTTCTTTTATTTCTTCTAAGTCTTTGATTATTAACTGTTTAGAGCTACCACACTCATTAAATTGATATATGTATAACATGGCGGATTGGACTGGATTTGTGATTTTATTGGTATAAATAACTCTAGATGAAATCCTACCTGCTCTTTGATTTATAGGCTGAGAGAGTTGCTGGAGACATTGCAATGTTTAGGTACTTTGCTTAGAGTCATGAGGCCAGAATTTGTTAGAGTCAGGATCTGAATTTAGGTCTATACCTGAGAATTGTTTTGAGAATTCCATGACATCCTTTGAGTTAACAGAGGCATTGAACACTATGTGATCTACAACCCTTCAGAGTGAGTGCTGCCCAGACCGCATTAAAATGTAACTGACGAATATTTAACAAAATAAATAAAAATACAACAAAACATAGACAATAGTAACATGTGGTTTTTTCAGTCCACATGTGCCTGCAAGTATCTTCACCTAAAGTTTAGTGCCCCTGTTTCTTTTTTCTTTCTTTTTATTTTATGGAATAAAACAAGCATTTCCATAACATAGTACAATAAAATGATGATCGCACATGAAACTACAAATCTTCTATGTACAACTTAGTATTCCTTTCAAATATACAATAAAATTACCATGTATTTTTTTTTCCTTTGCCACTCTACCCCCACCCCTACCTTAGAGATGGCTACTGTTAGACAGAAATAGATATATGTGTGCGTATATATATATATATATATAATGTACACACACATACATATATATGTAAAATTATTCTATGCATACTTCTCTTTATCAGTTCTTTCTCTGGATGCTGATAGCATCTTTCTTCATATGTCCTTTGTAGTTACTTTGAGTATTTATAGCAGTCAAAATAATTTATTCATTCAAAGTCATTCTTAAAACAATATTGCTGTTGCTGTATACAATTTTCTCTTGGTTCTGCTCATTTCGCTCTTCATTATTTTGTGCAAGTCTTTCCATGTTTTTCTAAGATCATTGAGCTCATCATTTCTTGTAGCACAGTAATATTCCATCACAATCATATTTTGCAACTTGTTCAACCATTCCCCAATTGATGGGCATCCCTGCAATTTCCAGTTCTCTGCCATCACAAAGAGAGCTGCTATTTCATTTTAGGGCATACAGGTTCTTTTCCTTTTTCCCTAATTACCTTTGGAAATAGACCTAGTGTTGTTTTGCTGGGTCAAAAGCTATAGGTAATTTAATAACTCTTTGGACATAATTCCAAATTGCTTTCCAAAATGGTTGGATCAGTTCACAATTCCACCAACAATGAATTAGTATCCCGTTTTTTTCCACATCCCCTCTAACATTTGTTGCTTTCCCCTTCAATCATTTTAGTCAATCTGATAGGTGTAAACTGATATCTCAAGGTTGTTCTAATTTGTATTTCTCTAATCAATAATGATTTAGAGCATTTTTCCATATGACTATAAATTGTTTTGATTTCTTCATCGGAAAACTGCCTGTTCATATCCTTTGACCATTCATCAATTGAGGAATAACTTGAATCTTATAGATTTGACAAAGTTCTTTATATATTTGAGATTTGAGACCTTTATCTGATAAACTGTCTATAAAAATTATTTCCCCAGTTTTCTGCTTTCCTTCTGATCTTGGCTACATTTGTTTTATTTATACAAAAACCTTTTAATTTAATGTAATCAAAATTATCCATATTACACCTAACTTTGCTTTCTCTGTCTTGTTTATTTATAAATTGTTCACCTATCCATAAGTCTGATAGGTAATATATTTCATGTTCTTCTAATTTTCTTGTAATATCTCTCTTTGTACCTAGGTCATGTTGACCTTATTTTGGTAAATTATGTGAGATATTGGTCTATACCAGTTTCTGCCATACTGCTTTCCAGTATTTCCAACAGTTTTTTTGTCAAATAATGAATTCTTTAAGGCTTTACACTTGTCAAATACAAGGTTATTATGTTTATTTGCTGCTGTAAATTGTATGTCTATGCTATTCCATTGATCTACCTTTCTATTTCTTAGCTAGTATTCGATAGTTTTGTTAATTACTACCTTCCAATATAGTTTAATATCTGGTACTGCTAAACCTCCTTCTTTTACATTTTTCATTATTTGCTTTGATATTCTTGGCTTTTTGTTCTTGAAGATGAATTTTATTATTATTTATTATTATTTACAGGTGTAGTCTACAGAAGTTGTGACTTATCCACGATCACATAGGGAGTAAGCGAAAAAGTTAATATTTTAAATTCCCTCTTACTACTCCTTTTCCCATCCCCATATCACCTAGACAGAGGAACAGATGATGAGGGGCAACATACTGTGTTGGAAAGAACACTGGGCATCAGTTTCCCCATTTATGAAAGAAAGAGATTCAACTAGATATCTTCTGATGTTCTTCCAGTGCAAAACCAAACTAATTTATACTAAAGTGGTAATGGCCCGTAGGGAAAGTATGATAGCCTAATGGAAGAGATAACATTGATAAGGGTATCCTTCCTGGCATCCCTGAACTTGTAAAATTGTATGAAAGTTGAGTGAAATGCCATTCTCTTATTTCATCCTTCCAACAATACCGTTTCTATTTGAGTTTGACACCATGGCATTAAGATATAGCAGGGACAAAAAGCAATGGTTAGCATGAAAGGGATGGTATAAAGATACTCAGCTGGGCTAATCACTGCTCTCAGTGTTTTGGTTGTGAGGCAGTAATCCATGGCTGTAAGACAGTCTGCAAATCTAATTGGAGCCATTGAGTTACATCTACCTTTACTGTGACAATGACAATAAGGAATATTAGACTCAGTGTGGGATAGTGCAGAGCCTTCAACTTAGAACTGAAGATGTGGTTTCCAGTCCTGGATGTGTCACTAACTAGGATGTGGAAGTCACTTAACCTGACTTTCAGTTTCCTCTTCCCTGAAGTAGGGAGAATGGTATCAAACTTGCTCACCTCCCAGGGCTGTTGGGGCCCAGGTTGTGAAAGGCTTAAAGAGCTAAACAGAGTTTATGTTTAATTCTAAAGACAATAGGGAGGCACTGGAATCGAAGGAATAGAGGTGTAACATGGTCAGATCTTAAGTACTGCACTGAAGTAAAATCAGCTCAGCAGCAGTGTGATGAACCAGACTGGACTAGGGGGAGAATCGAGGCAGGAAGACCGAATAGGAGACTGGTAAAATAATCTAGATAAGAGATGATTAATGCTTGACCTAAGATGGTAGCTGTGTGAGTAGAGAGAAGAGGTCACGTACAAGTAATATTATGGACGTAGAAAGAGTATGACTTGGCCATTGATTGAATATATAAAATGAAGGAAAGTGAGAAGTCAGGGATGATGTCAAGATTATAAACCAAGGAGAGCAGACAGATGATGGTGCCATGTGCTGCATGCCAGATATCTCTGGGACGTCCAGTTTGAAATGTCCAACAGGCAGTTGTTGATATAAAATTGAAAGTTCAGGGAAGAGACTGGGAATAAATAGATCTGTAACTCATCTGAAGGTAGAGTATCATTAGACCCAATGGAGTTGATGAAGTTATCAAGAGAAAGAAGGTAGGGAGAAAAGAAAAGATGGTTTAGAACAAAATTTTGGAGGATATGCATGGTTAGGGGGCATGATATTGAGTCAGCAAAGGAGAGAGAGGAGTCATTGGACAAGTCAGAGGAAAATCAAGAGATTGGTGTCTTAAAATCTAGAGAGGAAGGAGTATAATGGAGAAGAGGGTGGTCAATTGTGTCAATTGCCGCAGAGGTAAAGTAGGATGAGGACTGAGGAAAGACCATCAGATTTGGCCACTAAGAGAATGTTGGTAACTTTGGAGAGAGCAGTTTCAGTTAAGTAATAAGGTCAGAAGCTGGATTGCAAAGGCTGAAGAGTGAGAATGAGAGAAGAGGAAGTAGAAATAACTAGTGTAGACAACTTTTTCAAGGAATTTATCTGAGAAAGGTGAGAAAGATATAGGGCAGTACTGTGAGGGGATCTATAGGGGGTCTGATGAAGGGATGTTTTAGGATGGGGGGGGTTAGACATGTTTGAAAACATTAAGAAAGGAACCAGGAGAAAAGGTAAGGTTAAAGTTTTGAGAGAGGAGAGTAATAGCACATATGATTGGAAAGATATGGATGTGGGGGAGAATAAATTAGGAAAATCTTGAGAATACACTTGTGGTTTGAGATGGTGAAAGGTATCCATGTGTGGGAGTGGATTGGATCACACAACTTGATAGGAATTTTTTCTTTAGTCCATGCAAAATGTTTACATGATAGACAGAGGATCCTAGGAAAAAGCAGAATCAGGCAGTGTATTTTCTGCTTTTCTTATAGCATGACATTATTTGCTTAGAATGTCAGGGGTATTTTATGAGGATAAGCACCAAATATTTGTATATGTAGGGGAGAAAACAACCACAAAGCATCCTCTCTCCTGTCATCCATAAACACCCTCCTTTCAAAGTGCACAGGTAAAATACCTCTGGAGGGAGATTCTCTTTGTAAAATCCTGTTCATGGCCCTCTGGCTTAAACCTGAATCACATCATGTACAATATATTGATAACTACACATTCAATTCAGTTTTTAAAATTCATCTTCCCATTACCTACCCTTAATGAGTAATTTTTAAAGCCCTAAAAATAATCAATACATAGTTGCATAATCCAGCAAAACAAATCCCCACAGTGGTCATGTCCTAGAATATGTCTCATTCTGCATGTTAAGTTCATCACCTCCCTGTGAGGAAGTGAATGGTCTGCTTCATCATCATTCTTTCGAACTAGTGGTTTATCATTGCGCTGGTCAGCATTGTAAAGTATTTCAAAGTTTTCTCCCTCTGTAATGTTATCATTGTACAAGTTATTCTCCTAGTTTTGATAACTTTGCTCTGCATCAATTCATATAGATCTTCCCAGCTTCCTCTGAAACTGCCCATTTAACCATTTCTTATGGTACAATAATATTCCATTACATTCATATGCCACAATTTATTTAACCATTCCCCAAAAGGAGAAAACCCTCTTAGTTTCCAATTTGGGGCTACTACAAAGAGAATTGCTATAAATATTTGTATCCATATAAACCTTTTTCTACTATGTGATTTGTTGGGGGATGTGGGTCTAGGAGTAGTAGTAGTATAGTAGGGTCAAAGGATACGCATAGTTTGGTATTGGGGGGGGGGGCATAGTTCCAAATTGCTTTCTAGAATGACTAGGCCAAGTCATCGCTCCATCAACAATATGCATGTTTTCCAGCATCCCTTCTAACACTGTCATTTTCCTCTATTGTTATCTTTGCCATCTCATGGGTATAAGGCAGAACTCCAGAATTGCTTTGATTTGCTTTTC
Organism: Trichosurus vulpecula; assembly: GCF_011100635.1. Classification (NCBI taxonomy): domain Eukaryota; kingdom Metazoa; phylum Chordata; class Mammalia; order Diprotodontia; family Phalangeridae; genus Trichosurus; species Trichosurus vulpecula. Next base: position 316,646,196 of record NC_050574.1, on the reverse strand, counting down.
TCTAATTATTTGTGATTTAGAGTATTTTTATATGGTTGTTGATATCTTGTATTTTTTTCCTTTAAAAACTGCCTATTCATATCCTTTGACCATTTGTCCTTTGGGGAATGGTTTAGACCTATACGTTTTAATCAGCTCCTTCTGTGTCTTGGATATGAGATCTTTATTAAAGAAACCTGATGCAAAGATTTTTTCCCAGTTACCTGCTTTCCTTCCGATTTTTACCACGTTACATCTGTTTGTGCCAAAAAATTTTAAATTTTATACATTTTACCTTGTATGATTGTTTTACTTGTTTAGTTATCAACTCTTTCCTGTCCATGGATCTGGAAAGTCATTTCTTCTTTGCTCCTCTAATTTGTTTATATTACCTTTTATATCAAGGTTACATACCCTCTTGGAGCTTATCTTGGTGCATGGCACAAGACATTGGTCTAAATTTAATTTCTGTCACACTGCTATCTAGTTTTTTGACAACATTTATTAAGTACCTTCTGTCTTTTTTTAACCTGGATTCAAATACTTTTTAAAAATTACATTAAATTAAATTTTTAAAAAATGTTATTTTCAGTTCTGAATTCTCCCTTTTTCTCTTACTTGTCTCTCACCTATTGAGAAAGCAAGAAATAGGATACCTATTATATGTATGAAGTCATGCAAAAAATATATTTCCACACTAGCCATGATGCAAAAGAAAAAAACCGACAAGGAAAATAAAGAAAGCATAAGAAAAGATGCTTAAATTTGCACTCAGAATCCATCAGTTTTCTTTCTAGAGGTAGATAGCATTTTTCATCATGATTTCTTTGGGATTGTTATGGATCACTGTATTGATCAGAGTAGCTAATTCTTTCACAGTTGATTGTCATTACAATATCACTGTTACTTTGCACAGTGTTTCAGTTCTGCTCATTTCACTTTGCATCAGTTTATAAAAGTCTTCCCAAGTATTTCTGAAACCATTCACTTTGTTATTTCTTACAGCACAATAGTATTCTGTCATAACCATATACCACAGCTTATTCAGTCATTCCCCAATTGATGGGCATCCCTTCAGTTTCCAATTCTTAAGCATCTTCTATGTTTAAGGCACTGTGCTAGAGAAAACAAATGCAAAAATCAAACCTTCCTTGCACTATGTGGAGGCTCTGCCACTTACTATCTGTATAGCCTTGGCCTAGTCGTTTAACTTCTTTGAGGTTCATTTTCTTCATCTTTAAAATGAAGATCAAATTAGATGCCCTCTATGGTCCCTTTCAGATTTAAAATGATGATCCTATGTATCAAATGCACATTCAGATGCTCAGAGAATCACAGAATCATTGACTTTTATAAGTTAAAATTTACTGCTTTCCATTATGCAGTAGGAGTGGCTTTCTCAGGTACACCAGAAATTAATGGTAGAGTTAGAAATGGGCCCAATGGCTTTTTGTTTAACATGTTCCAAATTTTCTTTTTCTCTCCTTTTTTCTTCCTCTGTAACTGTATGTTTTCTCCCTGTGGGTGGGAGGAATAGTTTCACCAGTAGGTTCCACCAGATTTAGGGGGTAGATAGGCCCTTCTCCAGTACTCCTGGGGATGTTACTATAAGGAACTTGGGTGGGTCAAACCCTCTCAAGCCAAGTGCCTGCCCATGCCAGGGGGCACAGAGCCAAGGAAGTCAAACTTTCAAGTGACTACCTAATTCTCCATATTCTGGGCTGCTGTTCAGAATTGCCAGTGGCTGGGGCCTGAGCTACTTTGGCAACAAATCAGGCCTTCTCTTCATCAGCTTCTGGATGCCTGTAAGGAATTCAGAAAGTGAATAAATCAGATTAACATGTAATTAGATACCTATCCTTCAGGACCCACCTCCTCCATGAAACCTTCTCTATTTGGCCTGTTTTTCTTTTCTCAGAGAGGCAGCATTTTTTACTAAATTTAGTGTTGGAGGATCTAATTCAAATTCTATTTCTGCCATTTGCTATTTCTGTGATCTTAGGCAAGTGATTTCACTGCTCAGGACTCAGTTTCTTATCTGCAAAATAGAGGGATATATTAGATGGCCTCTGAGGTCCTTTCCAGGTTTGGATCATGTATCTGATCTCACATTCTAATTTAAGGTCCGTTGTATACATTCAGGTACTAAAATCATTAAAAAGGGCCCTGTGTCATTTTTCCCTCCCAGAGGTTGGAGATGAACTCTGGTTTTTTTTTTTCTTTTGCTCCATATCATTATTTAATTGACCCCCAGACCTACTTTTTTCTAATTAGACTGAAAAGTCATTAAGGACCTAAACCATGTATCTTTTCCTTTTAGATAAGATTATAAGCCTTAAAACTAGAAAAGTTCTTTCTTCTTTTGGTTTTGCTTTTTTTTAGTAGTATTTTATTTTCCCCCCAAATACACGTCAAGACAATATTAGCATTCATTTTTACAAGATTTTGAGTTCCAAATTTTTCTCTCCCCCCTTCTTTCCCTCCCCTCCTCCAAAAACGGTAGGCAATTTGATATAGGTTATACATGTGCTATCATGTAAAACATATTTCCATATTAGTCGCAGTTGTGAAAAAAGAAGCAGATCAGAAGGAAAAAAACACAAAAAAGAATGAAGTAGGTGAAAAAATATGCTTTGATCTGCATTCAGAGTCTAACAGTTCTTTATCTGGATGTGGATAGCATTTTCCGTAGTCCTTTGTCTTGTATCGTTGTATTGCTGAGAAGAGCTAAGTCATTCATAGTTGATGATCACACAGTGTTGCTGATACTGTGTACAATGTTTTCCTGGCTCTGCTCATTTCACTTTGCATCAGTTTGTACATGTCTTTCCAGATTTTTTTGAAATCGGCCTGCTCATCATTTCTTAGAGCACAATAGTATTCCATTACATTCATATACCACAACTTGTTCAGCCATTCCCCAAATGATAGGCATCCCCTCAATTTCCAATATTTTGCCAGCGCAAAATGAGCTGCTATAAATATTTTTGCACATGTAGTTCTTTTCCCCATTTTTAAGCTCTCTTTGGGATACAGACCTCTGAATCAAAGAGTATGGTCAGTTTTGTTGCTCTTTGGGCACAGTTCCAAATTGCTCTCCAAAATGGTTGGGTGAGTTTACAACTTCACCAACAGTGAATGCATTTGTGTCCCAATTTTCCCACATCTTCTCCAACATTTTATCATTTTCCTTTTTCTGTCATATTAGTCTAACTGATAGGTGTGAGGTTTACCTCAGATTTGTTTTAACTTGCATTTCTCTAGTCAAAAGTGATTTAGAGCACTTCTTCATATGCCTATATGCCTAGCTTTGATTTATTCATCTCCACTGGGGAATGACTTGTATTTTTATAAATTTGACTCTGTTCTCTATATATTTGAGAAATGAGGGCTTTATCAAAAACATTTGCTGTAAAGATTGTTTTCTTGCCTTTCTGCTTTCCTTCTAATCTTGGTTGCAATGGTTTTGTTTGTGCAAAAGTCTTTTAATGTAATATAATCAAATATAATAAAAATAATTAAAATTGTTATTTTACATTTTGTAATGCTCTGTATCTCTTGTTTGGTCATGAATTCTTCCATTCTCCATAGATCTGATAGGTAGACTATTTCTGGCCCTTCTAATCTGCTTATGGTATTGCCCTTTATGTCTAAATCATGTATCCATTTTGAACTTAGCTTGGTATATGATGTGAGATGTTGGTCTATACCTAGTTTGTGCCCTATTATTTTCCAGTTTTCCCAACAATTTTTCTTAAATAGCGAGTTCTTATTACAAGGCTGGGGTCTTTGAGTTTATCAAATACTAGGTTACTATGGTCATTTACTACTGTGTCTTGTGTACCTAGTTGATTGCACTGATCTACCAGCTTTGATGATTACTGCTTTATGATATAGTTTGAGATCTGATATTGCTAGGTCACCTTCTTTTTTCATTAATTCCTTTAATTTCCTTGACCTTTTCTTCTTCCAGATGAATTTTGTTGTTATTTTTCCTAGCTCTACAAAATAATTTTTTGGTAGTTTGGTTGGTATGGCACTAAATAAGTAAATTAACTTAGGTAGTGCTAATACACGGTCAGTTTTCAATATAGGTGCCATGTGCTACTGAGAAAAAGATATATTCCTTTCTGTTCCCATTCAGTTTTCTCCAAAGGTCTGTCATATCTAACTCTTCTAATATTCTATTCACCTCCTTAGTTTCTTTCTTGTTTATTTGTTGTTTGGATTTTTTCAGAATCTGAGAGGGGACAGTTGAGGTCCCCCACTAGTATAGTTTTACTGTCTATTTCTTCCTGTAACTCAACTTCTTTAAGAATTTGTATACCACTTGGCACACATATCTTTAGCATTGATATTACTTCATTGTCTATGATACCTTTTAGCAAGATGCAGTTTCCTTCTTTATCTCTGTTAATTAGGTCTATGCTTGCTTTTGCTTTGTCTGAGGTCAGGATTGCTATCCCTGCTTTTTTTTCACTTCAGCTAAAGCATAATAGATTCTGCTTCAGCCCCTTACTTTTATTCTGTGTGTCTCTCTCTGCTTCAAGTGAGTTTCTTGTAAACAACATATTGTAGAATTCTGTTTTTTAACCCACTCTGCTATATACTTCCATTTTATGGGAAAGTTCATCCCATTCATATTCACAGTTGAGTTTACTGTGTATTCCCCTCCATCCCATTTTTCCTCCTAGAACTGGAGTCTGCCCCTTCCCCTGGCTGTCCTGAGGCACATGGGGGGTCCTGATGTTGGAGTTTGCCTGCTCTACCACATTGGGGCTCAGGATCTACTGCTGGTTTTCTGAAGTGGGGCTTACTTCTGACTTGCTGGGACACTTCCTGTCCTGGACTACACTCCCTTTTTACCTGAGTGAGACAGACCTTTCCTGCTGATCTTCTAAGTTTCTTGGGCTCAAAGATTGTTTCAACCAGTGTTTTTACTGGTTCTGCTGTGTCAGAATTTGTTTGGGGTGCTGTTTTATGGTTGTTTTGAGATGAATATGAGAGAGTTATGGCAATTTACTGCTATCTCCACCATCTTGGCCCTCAGAAGTCTTAAATAAGGTCTTTGAGATCATCTATTCCGACTCCCTTCCCCCTTCCCTCCATTTAACACATGAGGAAACTAGGGCCCAGAGGTAAAGTGACTTTCCTAAGGTCACACATGGTGTTCTTGGTAGAATTAGGACTAGTGGCAAGATCTGACTCGTAGTCCAGGGTTCATTCCACTATAGGATCAAGATCTTTATCTCCAGGATAAAAGGAACTGGGTGTGGCTAGCTAGCATTATAGCACTTTAAGTTTTATAAAACTCTTTACAAATATTATCTTATTAGATCCTCACAACAATGCTGTGAGGTAGATGCTATTATGATCCCCATTTTACAAATGGGGAAACCGAGGCACAGATTGATTAAATGATTTTCCAGGGTCACCCAGCTAGTAAGTGTCTGAGGCCAAATTTGAATTCACAGCTTCCTGACTTTTAGTCCTCCATTTCATCTACTATACCATTTTCTTGCAAAATACTTCTTGTTGGAGATCACAGTAGGTGCTTAATAAATACTTGCAAATGAAAGAAATGTAGTATAGTACTAACCAATCACCTCTCACCCTCTCTTTTACTTTGTTCCTACCCCATCATTACAAAGACAAAACCATGGAT